>NC_139028.1:56250031-56850031 GCF_964662115.1 Mustela nivalis | reverse complement strand
GTTCATACACGAAGCTAAAATGATAAGATATACATATGAAAAGGACTTGGCTCTAGCTAACATTAGCTTCCTCTCTGCTCCCCTAAACCAAAGTCAAAAGGGACTAGTAAACATAAGGGCTTATACAACTGATGCAAAATGAGTGTTGCTTTGTTTCACCTTCTCTCCTTGAGACCAACACTTCCGTCCTCCAATAATGTCCCCATTGTGAACAACCTGCCTCAATCCATGAGAAATTTGAAAAGACTCTCATTTGGGTGAACTAGTTGCAGCTGCTAACGCAACAGCAGAAATAAGGTGCTATATATGCCCAAAGTTGATTACCACCACCGCAACTCATTATTCTGATCAGCTAGAAGCAATTTACAATCATCTTTAAGCAAGTGCACATCATTTTCATAATTGGCTTGCAGAAGCTTTGACACAACAACTTGTTGTAGCTGCCAATCACTGTCAAAGGACAGAGGAGGAGGAAGCCCTTCTGAGCAAAGCAAAAGTAGTGCTTGGCCATCGCGGCCAGTGGACAAGGTGGCTAAGCATCCTTCTCCATGTTGCTATTTTCCCAGCCTTAGGACAGAATCTCTTCTAGAGAGAAAGAAACCAGAGAAAAGGTGGAATTCAGTGACTCAGTGCCTTGTTAAAAAAAAGAAGAAAGAAAGAAAGAAAGAAAGAAAGAAAGAAAGAAAGAAAGAAAGAAAGAAAGAAAGAAAGAAGAACGGAAGAAAGGTAGATAGATAGATACTTGGAGTGAGACTGACAGGTCTCAGCCACACCTAAGTGCTCTCTTAGCCTTGATTTTTATTAGTTTTGTTATCTACCCTTCCCTCAGGTAACCACTCTGATCATTGATAGATGTAGTGAAAAAAAGCTGGTTTGCAAATGCACTTTTTCTCTCAAATAATTACAGATTTTTGGGTGACCCCAAGTATACTGCACAGCATCTAGAAAGACAGATAAAATATATAGATCCCTGGGGTGCCTGGATGGCTCAGTGGGTTAAAGCCTCTGCCTTCAGCTCAGGTCATGATCCCAGGATCCTGGGATCGAGCCTCCATCAGGCTCTCTGCTCAGCAAGAAGTCTGCTTCTACCTCTCCTCTCTGCCTGCCTCTCTGCCTACTTGTGATCTCTGCCTGTCAAATAAATAAATAAATAAATTCTTTAAAAAACGAATACATAGATCCCATCTTTTCTGAAATAAATAGGACTAGGAATATTTATTTAAAATTTGCACACTCGGGGCGCCTGGGTGGCTCAGTGGTTTGGGCCTCTGCCTTCAGCTCAGATTATGATCTCAGGGTCCTGGGATCGAGCCCCACATCAGGCTCTCTGCTCAGCCGGAAGCCTGCTTCTGCCCTCTCTCTCTGCCTGCCTCTCTGTCTACTTGTGATCTCTCTCTATCAAATAAATAAATAAAAATCTTTAAAATTTGCACACTCAATCCAGTAATTATTTAAATAGTTATGAATGAGAAATTGTCTAATTTTGTATCCACATTACCTAAGAAAGTGAGGAGGACAAGAACTAAAATAAAGGGTCTTGAAAAATATCAAAGCACAAAAACAAGAAAGGAAATCAAAACAGCAAACAACTGGTATTAAATGTTAGTTAATAAAACCAAATTTATTATCAGTTTGTTTCTTGGTAAAATGAAAATAACAATATTTTCATGCATAATGATATAAAAGCACTTGGAAAAATGCAAAGCTGGGAATGCAGTACAATGTACAAAAAAGCAGGAGCCTTTATGACCAAGTTGGAATGGATTCTAGTTCTACAAAAAGTAAGCAGTGATGATTAAATCACAGATTATTGCATATGATGGGCAATATGATGCATGACGCCCAAAGCACACGTGCAGATGAAATTCTTTGTATGCTCAATAAATAGTACTTGATTTATTTATTAAAGATAAATGCAAATATAAGGGGATAGCTGCTTTCTATTGCCTGCAAGATACATTTTAGAATGTCAGGATTATTTGAAAGAAACAATTTGAATGAACTATTCAACTTGCCTGTGTTTTCAGTCATCCAATTTAAATTGAGAAATATTTACCGAATACTATTTTTTTTTACAAAGACCCAAGCAGGCTTGTGTAAGTAATGCACAATACTGGGACAAACGCTGAGAATGCCAGCATCTAAGAGGGTACATTTTACATGGAAAGTGTATCAAGGATGTTTAGAATGTGTTGCGCTGTGTGATTGTGCCTCTGTGTATGAACATTTAAAGATGGCAGAGATCGAATCTGAGCCATATCCCATGTTCTCCTTTACCTGGGTTATAAATATTGAAAGGTTGCTTTATTTTCTATTCAGCAAAGTCATTAACCATGTTTTTACAGAGATCATATAGCTGATCAAGTACTACAAAATGGAAATATGCTAGATTGTAGTTCCATGAGGGCAGAAAACATCATTCTTCTTATCATTTAACCTGAGGGTCACATGCAGAGCTTTGCACATGAGAAGTCCTCAGTAACTATTTGTGAATGCATGAAAAAAAATCAACTTTCTAAAATTTAGAGCACTACATTAAATTGTACTTTTATATCCTTGGCTTGCATCTTTTGACCATCATTTATCTTAGATTAATGTATTGCTTTTTTTATGAAACTGTCAGTAACTCTTAGTATCTGGCAAAGGCCAAGAGAATAGGAGCTTTATTTACATCCTCTCTTCCTCAGAAGTCAGCTCAAAGATAGAGGACTACAATTGGTACTCTGTTGATAATCTTTCATTTCCTTCTGGCACATTTTTAGGGTTTCTTCAATGCCCTTAATATTTTGAATTTTCACTGTGAAGTGTGCACATGTTTGCTTAACACTATCTGAAATACTGTAGATCTGTAGACAACCTCTAGACTCCTGTCTTTCATAACTTCTAGAAAATTCTCATCAGCCATTATTTCTTCAAATATTGTTTCCCTTCCATTTTTTCTATACTTCTTTTTGGAAGTTATAATGGAGGGAGAAATTCTGTGTCTGTCCTCCACAGCTCCCAACTTTTCTTCCATACTTTCCACTTTGTTTCTTTGTACTGCTATCTGGAAGAATCTTTCTCAATCTTTCAGACTTTTAATTCAGTAATAGCTTGATCAGGTCTACCTTCAGGTCATCCATGATTTTACAGCTGTGCTATTTTACAATTCTAATTGTTTACAATCTCTAATTGTTTTTATTCCGTAACTGCATGTTCTTTTATGCCTATTCTTACATTATAGAGGTGGGTTCCTCATTATGGATCTGATGATATTAAATATAGCTATCTCTTTTCCATTTATATTTTAGATCTTTTCACACTTGCCCTCTCTGAATTTTATATTATCAATTTTTTGGTATATTCAACCTTTTCCTCTAACCCATTATTCTTCTCATTGACATTTAAAAAATGCTCAAGTTTTCCATCTTGAAAAATAAATCTCCCTCACCACCATCATCCAACCCTGAACTCTCTTTTTATCAAAGGCAGTGAGCAAATATTCTATATTTATATTTTATGCTTCCTCATCCTCTATTCATTTCACTCTGGTTTCTGTCCCATTATCAAATACCTTATAATGGTAAGGCAATGAATTTTGTTGTCGTTGTTGTTATTTTACCTGGCTTTCATGAACATTAACCACTATTGTCAGCTCTCTTTTTTTGCCCTCTTCCAGTCTACTCTCCACAGTTTAGGCAGGGAGATCTTTTCAATATACAAATCATATCATTCCTTCATTTAAATAGAAGGTTTCTACCTTTTTGTATGTAAGCCAAAAATCTTCAATATGACTCACAATGTCCTCCATGGTTTGGCCTTATTTATTCTACTAGCCAAGTCCAACACTGTGATCTCACTCAGCTTCTGAACTCTGGCCATACTAGCTTTCTTTTAGTCTAGTCCTTAGACTGCATTCCATTTATCTCTACTGTGAGACTTTTGCATATCTCTTCCCTGTCTGAAATTTTCTTCCCAGTCCTCCACATTTAGTTAATACCTACAATCCATCATCTCTCTGCTTATATATTATTTCTTCAGGCTAACCTTCCCTCACCCCTGGATCCCCTGTTACACACTCTTGTACTAAAATATTTCTTCTCTACATGGCATTCACCACAATTTAAATTCTCTATTTGTTTTGTGTGACTGATGACTACCTATACATCTAGACTATAAACTGCTTGCCCAAACAATACTTTGGCTCAGCCTTTTGAGTAGTGAGGAGGCACTCAAGAAAAGTTTTTAAAAAATGAGGGAAAATATTTGAAAGAAGGGTGAGATAGAGTCAATGTTAGCTGCGGTGTTTGACTACCTTATAGTTTCCATTTGTTGTTACAAGTTGTTTTTTGTTTTGTGTAGACCAGAAGATATTTTAAGATCTCTATGCATATCATCAGAAAAGAAATGACACATTAAAATTAAGTAACTTGAAGAATGTTTAATAAAAAATGATTTACCAAGGTGTGAGATGGGTACAGGAGAATCATAAGGGACACTTGTAGTGCTTCCCAGCTAATAACAGCAATAAGAGTAGATGGCAGAGGGAGAATCACTTTCCTCCCTTCCTTTGGTTTCCTGATTGTACTCATCTTTGGCTAAACTCACGCAAAGCCAAAAGAAAAGAGAATCAGTTGTTATAGTTTGTATAGATAAGCTTCTCTGGGCAAAACAAAGGTAGAGAATGGATTTAAAGAAACAAACAAAATATCCAGCACATCAGGCAAAGCTGATTATACCTAGAAGAACAAAGTCACTTATTTATTTACTGGTTCATTTATTTTTACTTATTTCTTTAGGAAAAGGCTGAAATTGTCTTTTGTCAATACTTTGTTAGGAAATGTTTCCTTTTGTGGGCTAAGATGTCCAAAATCACTTGTGGAAAATGGGGAAAAAAGTATTAAGGAATCTAGCCACATAAACCTTTCTGAGTAGGCATGGCCACAGTCAGTAAGATACCTTTCTAGCCCTGTTTTCTACAATCTTCCACATTCATGGGTTGGATGACTCAGATCTTTCTTGTCATCATCTTGTGGTCAGAAAACTCTTCCTCTCCTTATCTCAACAGTGAGGAAATATGCACAGAGAGGAGGAGGAAGGTTTTTTTTTTTTCCCCCTCTTTCTTCTCTATTCTCGTATTTTAGATAAAATCAGTTTTCTCTCAAGTGCCAGTTTTCTCTCAAAACATCTTTATATTTGGTCTTTTAATCCAAATGATGTTGGAACAAACTTTATAGATAACATCCCCTCTTCTTTCTGGAAATTTGTAAAGGAAAAGAGGCAATACAAACCCAAAATAGATGGATACAGCATTTTTACTTTTTTAAAGGACAAATATCTCAAACTTGGCCTCAGATTAAATTCATAATTATTCTCCATGATTATACAATAAACTTAATTAAAAAAAAAACTTGACAATAAAATTAATGCACGTTTCCTCATACATGTCATGAGTTTTGCCTTAAATTGTGCTCCACTGATAGCTGATGTTCATACAAAGAAGAGAAAAAAATTAATTAAGAGTTTTGAAGCTTGAATGAATGTTGGATTCCCCTTATCTAGCTACATTGTTGTCTTGTCTTCTTTAATCCATTCAATCTCTATACTTGTCATGATGACATTACACTCAGAAGCAGCTCATTCTAACCTGGAACATCTCCCATTCTGTGTTCTTCCTTCCCCTCTTCATTCTATCAGACCCAGAAGGATATAGTCACCATTTATTAAGCAATACTGTGGACTGTGGATTACTGTAAGTCTTCTGCAAATGTTACCTTGTTTAGCCCTCACAATACCCCATTAAGTAGATTAAGTAGGTTAATGACTATATTTAACAACTAATCCCTATGACCACACCTTTTGCAATTTAACTGTTTCTGCCCCTATCATTCAGACAGCAGGGCTCTTTCCTCACCTTCTTAAATCTGCACTAATCCCTTATCTTCCTTGGAAAAATATAATGTGGTGGAAGTGACACTGAATATATTTTGTATCCTACGTCTCAAACATCCCTGAAGGATCTTCCTTTCCTCTCTTAGAATCTTGTCCTCAAGGCATCAAAAAAAAAAAAAAAAAAAAAAAAAAAATCCAGATTACTGAAGAATGAGAGGCCATGGGGAGAGGATCCCAAACACCTCACCCAATAGTCAGAACCATTATCAAACATAAGTGAGTCCGTTTTGGATATTCCAGTCCAACTGATACTCTGACTGAATGTAGTCATATGTGGGAGTCGAGGCAAAAACAAGAGGGACTGCCCAGTTTACCCACAGAATTGAGAGATTTTGGAGCAGTTTTTTTTTTTTTAATTTGTTTCTTAAAAAGGCTAATTTAACTGAAAGGTATTATAATTTTCTTCAACGTATACATGAGGAGAGGGGGCAGGAAAATATTTAGAATATTGTTCAAAATACCATACATGTTTCACAATGAGTCCAAGTCTTTCTGAATCTAAATTCGAAACCTGAAGATGCAATGATACACCACCTCTCTAACCCTATTTCATATCTGTCTTAAATTTACTTGGGGTACCTGGGTGGCTCAGTGGGTTAAAGCCTCTGCAGCTTAGGTCATGACCCCAGGGTCCTGGGATTGAGCCCTGTATCAGGCTCTCTGCTCAGCGGGGAGCCTGCTTCCCCCTCTCTCTCTGCCTGCCTCTCTGCCTACTTCTGATCTCTGTCTGTTAAATAAATAAATAAAATATTTTTTAAAAAATAATTTACTTTTAATTATTTAAAGGTGGCAACCATGTTGCACAAAGTGTTTTCTTTTCCCAACTAGGTATTCATTCCATTTTCTTTTTATTTTCTTCATGTAGCAGTACTTTTCAGTCTTTTTTTTTTCTTTTTTAGGATTTTATTTATTTCAGAAAAAGAGTGCATCTGCAGAGGTGGGAAGAGGGGCAAAGGGAGAGAATCTCAAGCAGACTCCCTGCTGAGTATGGATCTGATGCAGGGCTCTATCTCAAGACTCTGAGCCCATGACCTGAGCCAAAATCAAGATTCAGACACAACTGAGTGGCACACAACTTAACCAAATGAGAGCCACCCACTTGCCCCTAGTACTTTTCAGTCTTAACAGAATTATATGCATTCCTTTTTGAAAACCTAACAATTTATCTATTTCTGTTCAAATGGTTAGCATCCAACAAATTCTATGAGGACTCAGACTATAACAGAATAGAGCAGTGTTTGCTGAACTTTGGCCTGTGGAGCAGGTTTAGCCTAGTTTTGTATGGCTCATGAGTTAAGAATTTTATTTTTTTTTAAATTTTTAAACAGTTGAAAGGAAAATTTATAAAAAGAGTACTTCAGACAAGTATACAAAATTAAAATTTCAGTGTATATAAAAGTTTATTGGAAAATAATCACTCATTTATTTACCTATTACCTATAGCAGATTTCCCATCAGAGCAGAGGGATTGAGTAATTGTGATAAAGAAGAACTTATGGCCCACAAAGATGAGAGTTTGACTATTTAGCTCTTTTCAGAAAAGTTCACTGGGGCTTGAAATAGGCAACTACAATCTTCTTCACTTGGGATGCTCTACTTCTCTTATTTCATCCTTAACTCATATAATTTTATGGATAGTAATGCCACTACTTTGAATGATATTGTACCATATAAAACTGTGCTTTCACTCATTTTCCTAAAGTCACAATTTCTCCATTTTTTTCATTGATCTTCTGAACCAAAATGATGCTATTACATTTAGTCCCATTAAATTACATTTTGTAAGTCATACCATGATTTCAGTCCTTAAATACCTTACTGGACATTAATTCTGTCCTCTAACATGTTCAACCTTTCCTCAGGTGATCAAAAGTACAAACTTAAGAAACATAATTGGAATGTCTTAGATGAAGTGATAGAATAAGTGTGGAACAAAAGAGAGATATGAAACACTACACAAGACATTTCCCTCCAATTGGAACCCCCACCCCTTAGCTAAAATATTCTTATCAGTAGCCCCACATATTTTTTTTTTACCCAACTTTGTCTCCAAGGTCATTATTCAATACCATATTCGCTTATTCAACACATGTATATTGAACCCCTACCATGTCCACGCTGGGTGCAGGGGAAACAATGACACAGAGAGCATAAAGGCGCCCTGCCTGTGAGAACTTCTGGCTTCCTCAGTTTCATAATCAAGTAGTCATTCTCAGAATATGTAATTACAAACTGTAATGACGGTTATGAATAAAAATGCCTTGAGTTTTAGAGTGTCTCTTCACAGGTATACAACACATTGTTAAAATCACCCTTATCTCCTTAAGCAATGTCTTTGATAACCCTATGAAAGAAGAAGCTGGGTTAGGGGAGCATGGCTAGGTTCTCCTTGGTACATCAGCGCTGGTACCTAGTAATCAGGGTTTTCCCGAAATATAAGTCTGAATCTTCCAAGTGTTCACAAGGCACTTGAAGGATCTTGTTAAAATGGAGATTCTGGTTCAGGAGGTCTGGGCTGGAGCCTGAGAGTCAGCATCGTCAGCTCTAAGCAATGGCAAGCTGCTGCTTACCCACCTCACTTTGAACAACAAGGCCTCAGTAGACGTTCACAACCTAGATTCTTTAATGATTTGTTCCTGCCCTAAAAGGGCAGGCCATTTTAGGGAGGCATTACAGAAATTTTTGAGCAGAGTAAGGAAATAACCTAGCAGAAACCACAGTCCCTGGAGTCACAGAGATGTGAATTTATACACAGACCTGCACCTTGATAATTTTGTGAGCTCAAACTGTGTCCTCACCTTATTGTACCTCAATTTTCTCATCAGTGAAAATGGAAATGATAGCTTGCTAGAGGGTTATAGAGAATAACCTTGAAACACAGTAGACTTTAAGCAAATGGTACCTTTTATTGTGTTTAAAAGAGTGGTATGAACAGAACTGTACTTTGAGAAAATTAATTAGACAGCAAGACATAGTTTGATTTTGAATAAGGAGAGACTGGGGGCACTTGGATAAATCAAATGTCACGTCAACCAATATTTAATAAGCATATACTATATGTCAGAAACTGGGCTAAATGCTAAAATACAAAGATGAATCAAGCAGAGTTTCTGAAGTTCATTTAGGAAGACCCATCAGCAAACAGGCATTAGATACAGGCACTTAATGAACCTGGATCCACAGATTCATTTGACAAATGCCAGGGAAGTAGCAATTGTGATGATAGGATGGAAATAGGTTTGTTATATATATAATAGTGGTTAAAGTAACAGGATAGGATATTATAAGGAAAAGAAAGGTGTTAATGATAATTCTGAGACCTTAAGACTTCAGAGGATGGAGGTCTCATTAACAGAAATAAGCAATATGAAGAAAAAATCAGGTAAGTGAAAGACAAAATTGAGTTTCCTTTTATACATTTGAGTTGAAGAGGTGCCAGGTCATCTCAGCGCAGATGAATTCAAAGACATTTTGAAATAGAATCACCATGGGTAGTAATATGTGTAATTGAAGCTCATTTACAGAATTCAGGGAAACTAACATGCACTTTCTGGTTATTTTTGTAACAATATGATTTGGATCACATGTTTGTGTATCTACCGTGCATTTACAGATATAGAGAGAAAGGAGTGTATGTTTATGTTTGGTGTTTATTCCACATCAGCAGTTCAAAAAAATTACTACACTGTTTCTACTCTATTAATGACAGTCTGAATTTGGAAGCCTTGATAAGTTGTTTACAAGGAAGTTCAGAGAGAGAAATCAGTGCATGTTTGCAGAATATTGTGAAAACATTTTTCTCAGGGTGTGTTGCTGGAAATGGCAATTAGTCAATGTAGGGAAATTGATGTATCTTTAGACATTAAGTCACACTAAAACAAACACCCAGACCAATGCAGTTAAGCTTCTGAGAGAATAAATGAAATTATGTTGATATATAAAAAGTTTCACACAATTTACATTTGCTACCCATGAATTCTCATCAGAGTTTTAAGAATAAGCCAAAAGGGAAGCTTTCATATGTATGGACAAATACAGTGAGGAATGGGGAAACCGGGGGCTTAGAGACTCACAGACAAAAGGAATGAGGGCCTGAAGGTTTTATGTAAATGACTACTGAAAGCTAGGCTCTGTGCTAGGCTCTGTGCTAGGAACCTTCACATTGGCTCTTTTGTTTTGTCCTTACAGTAATCTCCTAGTGTACTAAGTATGACAGTATTCTCATCATCTTGCAGACAAGATAATGCAGTAGCACAGAATGAACATAATTACATCAAGATCATGCAGGTGCCCTGCGGAGCAGCTGTGGGTTGCCTTTACTCCTCCCTTTCCCCTTGACAATGGCTGTAATCTCTGTTTAGGGGTCGACATGGTTTCAGGGAAACTGAATTTATTCCTGGCTCCATAGGTGAAACATGTGCACTAAACTAAGCCCATCAGGCTACTGTTTTATCAGAAGAGCTAGGTTTATGGATGGGTATGCCATCTAATTCCTCCAACCAGACAATCTGAGAAGAATCTAAGAACTTGCACCAAGAATGCTGAGCCAAATGCCACTCTCTCATGCTGGCTGTATGAACAAAATGGGATTGGCAGTCATTTTAGAACCAATGAGTCTCAAAGTGAAGTAAGCAGAAAGAGAGATGGAGAGAAATTTGATCCCTGGTAAGCTGCTGGTTCAAACCTTGCAGATTTTTGGAGATTGGAGGGATTTGGGCCTCTTAATTTGGAAGGCCCATAATTAACCTTCTGCAATTAACTAAGTTTGAGGCTTCCAATTACAGCAGCAAACATTGTAACTGAGATAGAAATCACCTAGACCAACCCCTTTTCATCAGAAATAGGTTATGAAGCTGAAATAAAGAAATCACTTTTTTTAAGGTAGCATAGCTAAGTCAAGACAAAGACAAGTCTAACATTCAGGATTCTGCTTGCCCAATCTAGCAATCTTTCCAATGCAACAAGCTCAGTTACCAAGGTACGCAGTAGGGCAAAGGTCTAGGATTTCTAGAATACCTAGAATTTATCATTTCTAAAAGAGGTATGGTTAAATACAGACTGGTTTAAATGTTCAAGGAGAAAAATACCAAAAGAGAAAAAATACATGGGATGAATATTTTCGTTTTTTATTAGGAAATGTATCTGACTACTTTGAAAATTCTTTGAAGCTGGATACTCTGACTTATGTACTTCTTTATATCTCTTACTGTGCCAAGCACCACATTGGTCAAATTAGGTATTCAAATAAGTCTTTGTTTAACATCTGTCTTCCTCACTAGGTTATATATTTTGACAGCAGGGATCATGGTTGCTTATTTCAAACTTGCATTTTCAGTGCTTATCGCAGGGTATGCTGCATGGTAGATTCTAAATAAACACGTATTAATGATATTATATATTGCCACCCTCTGTGTTTCCACCCAAAATTCAAGGGCAACACACAAAGTAGCCACAGAAACTGGCCCATTTACATAGTTTATCTAGAATGGCACTGTCAAAAAGAAATGTAACCTAACTCACAAATGTGAGGCATGTATGTAATTTTAAATATTCTAGTAGCTATGTTAAAAAATAAAAATAAACCACTAAAGTTAATTTTTATTTGAATCAATATACTCTAAATATTATGATTTAACTATAATCAAGACAAATATTAATAAGACATCACTCTTTTTTTTGTCCTAAATTTTCAAAATTTGGTATATAACTCATTCTTACAATATATCACACTAGCCACGTTTCAGGTGATTAGTAGCCACGTATTGATAAATGTGGACATACATTACCTCAAATTTAGACTAACCTATGTCTACAACATTGTATAAAACAATGCCCCCAAAGCTAAATTGTGATAAGATTTTACATGAAAAAGTCAGAAATTTATATTAAAAATGCAGAGTACCATTACAATATGCATAAATTTACCAGAGTTACTTTGAAGTCTCTAAAGTAGTTCTTGTCACACCAAAGCTGTTCCTTCACAATGCCTAAACATTAAGATGTTAGTATCATTATGGAACATGCATCTGGCTAGCAATCATTGTCTTTTGAGTTTTTGTTTTTAAGTCATGTAAACCTAACCCCAAAATACTATATCATGGCATAAATATAAGTCTAGTTAGAAATGTTAAAAACAAGGCAATGGGCCCAATATGGAGTCACTTATGCTAAGCTCCGGAGTCACCCAACTGTGACTTACTACTTACTTGCAGTTTTAGTCTCCCCAGGAATGGAGTCTTAAACAAGTTGATTAAAATTATCTGGTCAGTGTACATAGACCCCTGCTTTCCCCTAAAGAAAAGTGACCTTGCCACAATCAGCTTTTTTGCTAGTATAACTTCCTTGCCCCACCCCTTCTGCATAAAAGTGTTTCATTTTGTACAACTATTGGGTGTGCCTTTCTGTTTACTAGATGGGATGCTGTCTGATTCATGAACCACTAAATAAAGCCCATAAGATCTTTAAAATTTACTAAGTTTAATTTTTTTTGACAAGAAGTCTTAATGTCTTATGTAAATTTAAATGGCCTGTGAGAAACCTACATATGATTTCTAATACTGGGTTTGAGGAGTCATAATAAATCATTTTTAATCTATTCAGGAAAGCCAGTTTACTATTGCATAATTATATATCATATAATGTTACATAATGTACGTTATATGTATTATATAACAATTATTGTATAGCTTAAATAAATTTTCTGTGAGCTTCTACTCAATCAATAATCATGTACTGAGTAGGTGAGGTAACATGTAGTTGCTAGGGATGCAAAGAGGAGTAATAATTCCTTGCCTTCAAGTAAGTCACAATCTAGTAGAACAAACAGACAGATGGATTTGTGAGAAGCTGTCTGTTTGTTGGTTTGACTGAGGTTAGCACAGGACACACTGAGTTCTGACAGGAGTCAGTGGCGGTTTTACCTGGAGGTACACCAAGAAGGTACAAACAACTTCTCCATGGAGGATAAGAGCTTAAAATAATTCTGAGAAGTGGACAGCCACTAGGACCTAGAGAACTAAGTTTACTCTACTCAACTGCTCAGAACTCTAAAGCAGGATTCCAAGGAGAGAAGGGGGTGGCCTATGCCCAGATGGGGGCAGCAGCATGGGAACCCATGCTGCAAAAGGCACAGAGGGAAGTTCTGGGCTTGGGGGGAGATTCAGTCAAATGCAAAAGGCCAAATTTGCTGCAATTTACATATTTCCATTCTGAGACTCCCCCCAACCCTTTTAACCCATATGGTTTTGATAATTATTTTTAAATGGAAATTCAGATAGCAGCAGGTAATAAGTATTTGAAATAGGACTTCACATTGGGAGACTCTGTGGGGCACTTGACAAGTTTTATTTTCTACTCCCAATAAACCAGAGGAGGAAAACTGGCATTTCTAATTCTAATTGCAGGAGCTCTACTCCCAATCTGACCATCATTCTTAAAGAGGTGAATACAGGGGAGGCTGCTCACTCCCTCCTCCATGATTCTCTCTACCCTCATGAAAAATAAGCACTTGTTAAAGACAGGTTGACCCAAATGTAAACAAACACAAGGTATGATGATGCCTGTATTTGGACTAGCAGCACACTGGCATGCTCTGACTAGTGTCTATCCAAAAAGAAAGGGTGACTATTAAATAGCACAGCACTTGCCTATTTGTCCCAGATCAATTACTAGTCCACTGTAGTAGTTTCTGAATACTAATCCACAAGAAAGTTTTCAGAAATATGAAGGAATACATTTTAGAATAATGCGGGATGTGTGTGTGTGTGTGTGTGTGTGGAGGTGCTAATTTTTTTTATTAAAATTCCTTCTTTTTTTATTAAATGGGATTTCTAATAGATAATAGCTATTTTTCAAAATACCATTACTTCTTAAAATGCAATGTATGATAAATCTCCATTTAAAAAAAACTTACTTTACTCATCTGTGAAATCCAAAAAATGAGAACTGGTACAGCAAAGAAATTGGGCTTGAGAACAAAATCTGTTAAAAAGCAAAATTAAACTGAGTAAATTTTAAAGATCTTATTGGCTTCTTTCAATGATTCATAAATCAGGCAGCATTCATCTATCAGAAAGAGGCTCTAAGGAGCTATACAAAATAAAAGACTTTTTTAGGGAGAAGGGAGCAGGAAGAAGGAAGTTACAGCAAGCAAAAAGCCGTCTTTTTTTTTTTTTTTAAAGATTTTATTTATTTATTTGACAGAGAGAGATTACAAGCAGGCAGAGAGGCAGTCAGAGAAAGAGAGAAGGAAGCCGGCTCGCCGCTGAGCAGAGAGACCCATGCAGGGCTTGATCCCAGGACCCTGAGATCATGACCTGAGCCAAAGGCAGAGGCTTAACCCACTGAGCCACCCAGGTGCCCCCAAAAAGCCGTCTTTATGGCAAGATTACTTTCCTTTAGCGAATTGGAAAGATCATCAGGCAGATTACCTAACAATGATGAGGTGATCCCTGATTTTCTGGTTTAAGGAACCATTTCTAGGAGCATTGAAACAGTAATTAAGTCTCAGTTTGGTAACATGGAGTTTAACATAAGAAACTCCATTTTAGTCCTGTTGTTTTGTTTTTAACAAACCAATATAGCTTTAAGCCATTGCTTGAATAGCTACTAAGTGATGATTTTGTCGAAATTACTTAGCTTCTCTCAGCTTTGGTTTATTGTTTAGAATTGTAACAACTAATGCTTATTTAATAGGGGTAATGTGAAAATTAAATACTATCATATACATAAAATGTTTTAGAATTAACTTTCCTCCTTTTCTTGCCATTTTTTACCTAGTTAATGGCTGTATCCTTTAAGGATCAAAAAGGGTCTGGAAATTAGGTTTAATAGACTCAGATACCCTCTTATATGCACCATCCTCTCCATACACAAAATAAGTTAGACCCCACTTGACATTTGTATTTATGGAACCACTAATTTTAGTGTTTTTAGTTCTGCTTACACTATAATGAATTACTGTTCATCTATCATCCACATCATATGTGATAGAATTCTGTGTATCTTCAGCACAGAGGACAATGCCTGTGTTAGAAGAGCTGGCATCTAAACAACGGTCAGCAGTACAGGAAGAAGGAACACAAGCATCTATTCCAGCTCTATCATCATTCCCTACTCTTACACAGAGAAGGTTCAAGACTAGAACATATAGCTTGGTCAAGTTATCATTCTGAGTGAGTCTGAACATATCTAAGGACTACATTAAGTAATAATGTGGGTCTTAGCTGAATGAAAGTAAGGGTTTTTAAAAGTCAGTGGCAGTGAAAGTAGAAGAAAAGGAACATACTGAGGATATAGGACAAAGAACATTCTTGATAAAACATCATCTTGTACACATATTAGTAGCTGCTGGGAATTCCTTAATCTAGGATTAAATTGTATCCACTGCTTCTCATGATTAGATTACTGTCAATTTATTTCTGCCGCTGTCATTATGTGAAAGGATAGCTGATTAAAGGGGAGACAAGTTGCTTTAAAAAAAAAATATCTTGCTTTAGGAAAATAGAAAAAAAATTCAAGATAAATATAAATATCCATACATGCATTTACCAAGACATTAGATAATAATCACATAAAGAACAGTAATTAGAATCAATACATGGCTTTAAAAAAGGACTAAAAGACCTAAATAATTAGGACAATTAATAATGTTGCCTAAAAAGAACCTCAAAAGGTTAACTAATTAATTTATCTTAATGTACACAGTAACGAAGTCCTAGATTTCAAATATACTGGATTAAGTGCACACAATCTACAGTGTGTTTATTCAATGATTAACCTGAAAACCATCCATACAACACAAAACCATCCATACAACATAAACAAACATGAGTTCAAACAATTTATAATATAAAAGCAAAGACAACAACAAACTCAAATTGTCTACAACACAAAAATAAAACTTTAGGTGGTTATGGAGCAAAGAATATTTTAAATCATGTTATAAAACACTTTGACTCAATTCCCACTAAATATCTATGCACTAACATCCACAAAGTTTGGGGTACAGTTAGAAGGGTGGGAGGTAGCATTTAGAATATTATATTATAAATATGAATCCTTGTCTGTGTCTTATGAGCTGATTCCCTTTGAACAAGTAACTGAATTTCTTTAAATATTCTTTTTCTGAAATGTAGAGATAATGATGCCTATTTTACAAATTTATTTTGATAATATAAAGAGATGCATATGAAAAGATCTGACTTAGTTTTTATACCTCTTAAGTCTTTATATTAAAAGTCCTCTTTGTCTATGAGGAAATAAATGTAGCAAGAAAGTACGGATTTGAAACCAGAGAACTCCACCCTGCCACAAAGTGTAACTTTACTTCTCTTAGTCTCAGTCTACTTAGTAGTAAAATGGAAATAATATCAATCACACGGTGTATATGTTATAAAGGCAGAGTTCATAAGTGCTCGGCAACTATTTTTATGTATGTTTCTGTTTGCTTTCTATGCTTTTTTCTCTCTAAAGAAAGACTAAACATTCATTTGCAGCGTCCTAAGCCACATTCAACTCTTTTTAGCTTTGTGCAATGCCATAATAAAGGAAGAGCTTCCTTACTCGCAGCCTCACACCTCCCCAGGTGTGTAACATATCAGCTCTAACACCACTCTCTCTTATTCCTAGAGATAAATGTGTTTCCAGCAATCCAGCCTAACTGACGTGACAGTAATGAAGGGCCAGCAGGCTTGTTTTGAATGGATTTGGTGTGGACAGACTGCCTGTCCAATAAATCTAGTAAAACCTCACAGCATGTTTTATAGCTAAGAAGGATGCTGAGTTTGGAGGGTGTCCCCTCACCCCACTCCCGCCCCATGCTCCATTATACCTGTACATACCAGTCTCCTGTACCAAGGCCAAAATTTACATTATTTTCTAATGCTAACAACATAAATAATCACCAGAATGGTATGCTGATTCATTTGGGGGGGGGATTTTTCAGATGGTAATAATTACAATGTCATTTTTCAGATGGTAATAATTATAATGTGTTGAAAACACTGAGACCGATATGATGGCAGTAGTTCTGGAAGTGATGGTGGTAGGAATGATGGTGGTATTGGTATGGGAGCATTGGTGGTAGGTGAATTCCTGGTGAGCTAGACTATAAACATCACTGGTTTATTGTATCTTCTAAATTCCATGGGATAAATACCCCGATTTTGAGTTACCAGTGTGGTATTAGTGAAGGCAGAGTTGAAGAGAGATTCTAACAGTCATACCACGAGCTGGTATGAGCCAGTTCTAGACCACCACTAGGGGTAATGATATAGTGGTATCAGGGGTACTAACAGTTATGGTACTAGCAGTGGTAGGAGTAGCAGTCATGACAGTGATGATAGTGGTGATACCAATGACAATTTTGGTATTGCTAGAGGTATAGTGGGGATGGTGGTAGTTGTTCATGATGGTGGAGCTTGTGATAAAGGTGGTAACAGTAGTAGTGGAGAGGACGGTAATAGTAGTGATGATTGGGGTGTTAGTAGTGATGGTGATAATACTGGTATTGAGAGTGGTGGTGGCAGTAGTGATGGTGGAATTGGTGGTGATTATGGAGGTGACAGTGGTCACTTTTGCATAAAGTTTTATAATTTATGTAGTACTTTCACCTGAACTACTTTATTTAACACTGCAATTAATACTTGGTTAACAATACTTTTATCTCTTTTTATAGATTAGCAAACTGAATTTCAAAGGGTAGTAAAGCTTAGTGTTTAAGAACGAGGCCTTGGAGTCAGTATTACATTAGATTTCTAGCTCTTCCCCTTCCTAGCTATATAAACTTGCACAGTTGCCTTACCTTCTGAGACCAGTTACCTCATCTTTAAAATGGATAAACTAACCATATTCCATTAAGAATTGTCATGAGAATATTGGGCACTAGGGTGGCAATCAGTTAAGTGTCTGACTCTTGGTTTCAGCTCAGGTTGTGATCTCAGGGTGGTAGAGATTGAGCCCCTCACCAAGCTCCAGTCTGGTAGGACTGAGCCCCTTATCGGGCTCCAGGCTCAGCACAGAGTATGCTTGAGATTCCCTCTCCCTCTCCTTGCCCTTCCCCTCCACCTCCCTCAAATAAATAAATTCCAAAAAAAGGGGGGGGAGAAAAGATTGTCATGAGACTATTAAGACACTGCAGTTATTTTTAAATTGTCATGAGATTTGACAGATACTGTAAGTAAAAATGAAACAACTCTTTTGTAACAATAAGAACATAAATTCTCACTTTGTAGCTATCATGGTTTCTATTAAATAGATTTTTGTTTACTATTCCTGTATTTTTTGTTTGTTTTGGTTTTGTCTGGAGTACCTTGATAAGTACGCAACAGATGAGTATATAACCCTAAGGACTGAGGAGAATAAACTTGTTTTAAGTAATACATGGAGAAGAGTTTAGCTGTCCTTGAAAGGAAGAGGTTGCTAAAACAGAAGAGGAGGAAGAAAGAGAAGAGGAAGTAACAATATGGAGATAGGCTGTAATTAGCTGAGAATACTGTAGGATAAATAATGGCCACTCAAAGATAAATGGTACCCTATAGGGAAGGGGGGGTGTCTTTGCAGATGTGATTAAATGAAGGATCTTGGCATGGGGAGATTATCCTGGATTATTTGTTTGGGCTCTAATGTCACCATAAATGTCCTTAGAAGAACGAGGAAGAGGTAAATTAGACAAAAAGAGAGGAAGATTTAATATAAAAATAAAAGCTAAGTTGGAATGATATGGCCACAGGCAAAGGAATGTCAGCAGAAGCTGATAGAGGCAAGGAATGGATTCACTTTGAGAATTTACTGAGGGCATGTGGCCCTGTTGATACCTTGATTTTGGTTCAGTGATACTAATTTAGGATTTCTAGCTTCTAGAACCATGAGATAATACATATTCATTGTTTTAAGCCACTAAGTCTGTGGATTTTATTCTAACAGCCATAGAAAACTAATGTAAAAAGTAAAACTTTGGGGGATTCCCACGGAGAAAATTTACAAATAATCTGTTAAATATGGATTTTCATATTGTTTGCATTGCTTCACCATTACTCCTATTTCAGTATTCCCCTCCCTCAAAAAAAAAAAAAAAATCCAAACATAACAGCAACAGAAAACTTCAGCAAAGTCAATTGTGCCCACAAATCTTTTACTCAAATGGATTTTTGTGTTTCTGTTTTATATGCAAAGGAATGCAAAGTTGCATGTCAAGGACAAGGAATAGTATCACAGAGCTGGTGTGTGGAAATAAGAGCCTATGGAGCAGAGAGACCATGAAGATGAAACAACAGAGAAGTTGAGCAAACTCTCGGAGAAAATGCTTGGTTTCCCATGATCTATGAAATGAGAGGAGGCTCAGTTCAATAACTAGAGTGGTGGGGTCAACAGAGAAAGAATTCTTCTAAATGGTCTATCAGATACATTATAATTACGGCTGTTGTGTTGTTATTTTTATTGCTGTTTGTCATAGCTCTGGCTGCTATAACAAACTATCATCAACTAGGTGGCTTAAACAACACACATTTATTTCTCACTGCTTTAAGAGATCTTAAGAAGCCCAAGACCAAAGTGCCAACAGATATGGATCTTGGTGAGGGCTCTCTTCCTGGCTTTTAGGTGACCACCTTCTTGCTGCAACTGCTTATCATATGCAGAAGCAGCTCTGTTATCTCTTCCTTCTCTTTTTATAAGGAAAGAAATTAATCCCATCATAAGGGCTCTAATCTTACAACCTCACCCATACCTAATATCCCTCAAAGGCTCCACCTCTTAATACCACCTTAGAGAGATAGTTCCATTTTTCTTAAATATTCAGAACACTCTAGAAGCAAGTTTTTCTGTCCACCATAAATAACTGGGGCAATTCACTAGCTTTCTACAGGGAGTGTTTTAAGGGTGAAGAACAGAAGCACAGGGAATCCCATTGACTAAGTGAAAGCCAAGGAGCATTCATAGGTCTTTTGGAGAGTATGGGTTTCAGACATCAATAATTATGGATTCTAGTCAGTTTTCAAAATTTGAGTGAGCTGACTTCCTGATGACTCTCACAGAAGGCAGCCATCATATTAAGAGGAAACTTGAACCGCAATCCCTCATTTTCTTTTCATTTTCATGAAAAAAGTTAGCATAATGGGAACTGATAAGAGAGCCAAATCACTGAAATATGAAAATCACAGAATTAGCATTTATCCAAATTCCTCAGCTGAGACTATCATGGAAAGAGCTTGTTTTAATCACATCAAGTTGCTGCTTTGTGACTACAGAGTTTCTTATGAGCTAAAATATTCCTTATTCTTAGAGGCAAAATTAATGGCTCCACCAAAGAATTAGATTAGTGAAACGAAGTGCCTTTGTAAAGCTCTGGGAAAGATATCCTCAACATTTTCAAGTTGTCACCCCATGAAAAAGAAATGTCAGTGCTAAATCCTTTGGAATTAATCAATCTAATGGTCACCTCCTTTATGTTTCCTGTGCTCAGACTAAAAATTTTGCTCTGTTCAAATGTTAGTTTTGTTTAAGATCTAGGGTAGTTTGCATGACCACTGCTCTTTCTCCCAGATAACTTAATGAAAGATAAAACCAATGAAATATACCCATGGACCTTATTTTCAAAGGCCTTTGTCACTTCAGATTTGGCTTTGCCACTGAGGGGTCCAGAAGATAGATGTCAGAAGTTAGCCTGCCTTATTTATGGGTTATTTCATCTTAATCCTCAGTTTATATATATGAAGACATAATATATTCAGGGAAAAAAGAATCTTTATTGTCTTAACTGTTTTTCTCCCCTATTTGTTGACTGCTAAGTTGTTCTTAAATCAATCATGCAAATTCTCTTGGCCTCATTGAAAATTATGTGTTCATTCTGATCTGAAGAATAAAAAACTTTGTTAGTCAGGAGAGTAAACTCTAAGTAGTCACAAAATACTAGTTTGTCGGAAGTGAAGGAGCAAATTTGGTGTGTAAGCCAGAGTGTTATAGAGTAATATCCTTTTAGTGATTAACATATGCCAGTGTAGGTCAGAACACAGCAACATAGCAGAGTTTTGGAATCTCTTTCCATCACACCACGCTATGGACACCGCAGCTCCATCCTCATCAACAGATTCAGGAATGTCACCTGAAAGTTCTGGATGTACTTTATATCATCTTACTTTATTTCACTGAATGCTTTATTCAAAAGTTATGTGCTGGGGCGCCTGGGTGGCTCAGTGGGTTGAAGCCCCTGCCTTCGGCTCAGGTCGTGATCCCAGGGTCCTGGGATCGAGCCCCACATCAAGCTCTCTGCTGGGCAGGGAGCCTACTTCCCCCACCCCCCGCCTGTCACTCTGCCTACTTGTGATCTCTGTCAAATAAATAAATAAAATCTTAAAAAAAAAAAAAAAAGAAAAGTTATGTGCTACTTCTCTGCCATATACTTTGCCCTCTTCTTTGCCCCATATACTCTATAATCTACTATCCTTTATAATTATTCTCCCAGATTAATTTTCAAGTTCTAAATGTATACATGTATATAAATGCAAGTACAACCAATCTTCATTATTCATGGATTCAATATTTGCAAATTTGCCTACTTACTAAAATTTATCTGTAGCCCCAAAATTAATACTTACAGGTTTTGATGATCTTCCTCATTTACATGTAAAAGGGTGAAAATTTTTGAGTTGTATGACATGCAAGTTACCACCTGAAGTCAAAGTAATGCTCTGCTCTCTTTTTTAGCACTTGGACTGTAACTATTTCCCCCTTCTCCCCAGTATATTTACTACCAGTTTTTTTTTTTTCACTTTAATACATTTTTCTGATAATTTCACTGTCTAAAATGGGCCCTGGAGAGCACTAAAGTGCTGTGTGGTGCTCCTAAGTGTAAGAAGGCTGTAATTTATTTTGTGGACAAAATGCATGTATCCAAGAAACTTTGTTCAGCGTCAGTTATAGTGCTATTGGCCATGAGGTCAATGTTAATTGAATCAGCAATGTATATTAAATGTAATGTCTTCAGGGGCGCCTGGGTGGCTCAGTGGGTTAAAACCCCTGCCTTCAGTTCAGGTCATGATCCCAGGGTTCTGGAATCGAACCCCACATTGGGCTCTCTGCTCAGCGGAAAGCCTGCTTCTTCCTCTCTCTCTGCCTGCTTCTCTGCCTACTTGTGATCTCTGTCTGTCAAATAAATAAATTAAAAAATAATAATAATGAATAAATAAATAAATAAATGTAATGTCTTCAAACAGCAACACACAGAAAACAATGTTATGTATTAATCAGTTGACAAAAAAATGTAAACAGGAGCTTGCAGGCACCCAACCCTGTATTTCCTCTAGGAACAATGTTTAGGATTCACTAATTCAGTGTTCATGGCTATTTTATAGAACATAACTACCATAAATATTAGAATCAACCATTTTTATTTACAGTGGGAAGTTTATTAGTTCTTAAAATATTAGAGTAGAATAGGGATGAGACTGATCTAAGAGTCAGGAAGTATTGAAGCTCTAGGCTCATTAGACATGCAGCTTTTTTCTCTAAGACTTCTGATCATTTTTTAGATGTTCAGAATGACTTGATATGTATCTCTTTGCATCTGAGTGAGGAGCGAGGCTTAGGGTCGCCCTACTCCTCCACCATTTTATATCCCTCCAGCTCTGCACTCATTAATGACTACTGCTCTGAGATTCAGGTACAACACCTTGTTCAAAAACATAATAAAACAGGAAGAAAAAATATATATACATACACAAAATATGATAATAAATGGATTTATTTTGAATGATCATCGTTCCTTCCGTTTTTACTCTTTCCTCTACTGTGGAAAACTGTGTTTAAACTTGAGTGATCTATTGTGAATAAACTATTGTTAATTGAATATGATAATACTATTTGGGTTGTTTTTATACAAAATGACTTATTAGCAGAGAAACATACTTAAATGTTTACAGATAAATTTTTATGATGTTTGCTACTTGCTTCAAGATAATGCTCAGTGGATGGGAGACAAAACAATCTGATACTTGTTGTAGCTGAATGATGGATGAACAGGCTCACTATTCTCTTAGGTCTATTTTGTATGCTTTTAAAATTTTCTATAGTAAAATGTTGCAGAGATAAATAATAAAGTATGAAGCACCATTTTTCTGTGCCAAAATCCATGCTTAGAAATTTATGTATGCTCTTTCATTCAACCCATAATAATTTTGTGTAGAAAATACTGTCCTTTTTAAATTTAGAGCAAAAATATATATATGTAATATATATATTTATATATCCAAAATTATATATAAATTAAATATATATCCCCAATTAATCAGTGATAACAACTATATGTTAAACATTTAGTCTTCATTCTTTATTTTTTCTTATAATGTATTATGTAGCTTGCAAAAATGATAAATAAATCTTTTCCATTTCCAATTTTTTAAAATTTCTTTCTAATCTTATAGTAAGATACACATACATTTTGAATATATATATAATATAGAGAGAAAATTTATAGAGAAATGTACATACATATATATAGAAAGATATCTAAAATATATATACTATATGTATAAATATATATAGAAAAATATATATATATATTTTCAGAGTCACTTAATCTTTCGTGTTCACTTATCAAAAGTCCCAATTCACATTTCTAGATGTAATATCTGAAATGGAAAATGACCAAGACAAATTTTGTTCAAGAATTCTAGAACTCAGACCCAGATATGGAAGACATAGTCTAGAATGTAACAACAATTTTCTTTCTGAAGTAAATTTCATCATTATTAAATTTAGAATCACAGTATTTTAGAGTTTGGAATTCTAGATATCTAATCTTCTTACATTTCAAGAAAATAAATCCCAGAGAAAGAGAGTAGCTAAAAGTGGAGACCAGGTCTCTTATTTTCCAGGAACAGAAATTTACTGACACATAGATTTATATTAGCATACTGAAAAATGCATCAGGAGTTCTAGTCAAAGGTGGAAAAAAGAATAAATAAATGTGCACAAACATGTACATGAACACAGATGCACTACACATACAAATTCAGATTAATATAAGATATTTAAGTTAACTGAAACTTTCCCCACTTTAAACCCAGAATAGGCATAGGTCAGATAGAGATGATTTTATCTAAAGCTGTTTGCAAATCCATAATTAAATCCATGCACACTGGCAGTTACACAAAATATCACCCTGTGGTGTTATACTTGGTTAAGGATTAATTAGATTAAAAGCTTCTAAGACTAATTCATTGAGATAAGAAATGATAATTTGAGAGTCTATAAAACAGAATTATTCTTACCATATTGCTTTTCTAAAGAAAGTTTTAATTATCTCTCTTTAGCCAAATGTAAAAGTATCTTTTCAGCTTAAAATATCTACTGAGGGAAGAAAAAAATAAAGCTCTATTGAGATGAAATATCTACTTAACACAGAAAAATATTCTACTATGCAATTAAAATATTAAATATGAATAACATAAGTTAAAGATATACTATAACAGATGCTGTGAGTCAATGTAATATGCCTGTCTATTTTTTAAAACTCAACCATCACTTGTTAACTTAGATGAGTATTTCTTTTCAGGGAATAAAAATAAAACCAAGACCAAAACAACACTAAAAACATAAAAATGCCTCAAAAACCATATCTTCTTGCAATACAGTGAATCGCTTTTAAAAACTATAGTGAGATAGTATTAGCCTACCATAAACTTTGTTGCACTTCAGCCTATACAGTTATATATTCTGCTCTGTACTTAAGTAAAAGGATCTTCAAAAATTGCACACAGATAAGGAGAACTAGTAAAGAAATGGCATAGTAATAAAATTCAATAGAAAATTAGAAGAAATTATATTTGGAGGTCTTGTAAGTGATAAAGCCAAGATTTTTAGCCTGTCAGGAAAGAAGAGAATTGTCAATGTATGGATTCATGCAAATTTGAAAAACAATTGACTTGAATTTTCACATATATCACATTTTGAATAAAAATATACATGTGAAAAAATTAAATCCCCAGATGCTTTTGAATTTATAGAAAACTGTATTTCTACAATATTGGGGTTGAGGAGGTCAGTTATAAGAATCATACCAAAAGAAAAAATAATAATAAAGGAAAATACTGATTGACCTTACTGTTTAATATGGGCACATATTTCAGTTTTGTAATAAAGTTTTGCAAATAAAACTGAAACTCAAATAATGAAAAAAAATTCATCATATATAATAATCAATTTTTTATGTGACTAACAGACAAAAAGGTCCTAAAAATCATAGAAAATCTTTGTATTCCCATAGAAATACAGGCAAATATGTGGAACAGCAAGCTGTAAACCAAGACATGCCAATAAACATTACACAGTATGTCAGTTAATTTTTCTATTATTATAGATATTATTCTATCAATATATAGATTAAAACAATTAAATATGATTTCCACTGATAAACTGAAAGGATAAGAAGAAAATACAGAATAGTAGGAAGTGTCACCTATTAAATATTCTCATATATAGCCAATGGAATTTCAAATTGATCCAATATTTCTGGAGAAAATATCATCAGAACATATGGAAAATATAATATATAGCAATATCAGTCTAGAATTTTTTTCAAAAAAATCAAAATTATAATAATCAAAACAAATACTAATGTCTAATATTCCTCCTTTGTGTCATGCATCATTCTTAGTATTTTCCCTACATTAAGTCATTTAATCATTTCCATAAGCCTGTAAAGTAAGTTCTATCATTATCACCCCATTTTACAGGAATAAAAAATTTAAGAAACCAGATTCTGGTCTGCTCTGCCTTTTCCTTCCTTTTCTTTCTATTTCTAGCCCCAACCTCTGTATTGTTCTTTTTATGCACAATGGAGGATATTCAGCTATATTCATAAACAAAAATTCTAGAAAAAAAATATATACATATATACACATAAATGTCTAGGTGTGCATATATATTATATTTATATATACATAATATATGTATGCATATATGTGCATGTATTTGAATTTTATATAAGGAGAATTCACAGGTGGAAACAGATTCATGTATGTGGGATATTTTCTGGCATAAGTGTATATGGTAATTGTTTGAATATTTTTGATTGTAACAGCATTCTTATAACCAAGGAAACTAATGTGCACACTAGCTATAAAATTTACCCAACTTCTGTCTTATATACCTATATTATATTATTAGCTATTTCTTTAATTAAAACATTCTTCAATGAAGGACTACTCTTCTATAACATAGATTTATTCATAATTTATTTGACCAATTCCAAATCTATATTGTTGAACAACCTATATATTTTACATGCAGAATTTATGGCAACATTAATAATCTCTCATTAACCAAAAACATGACCATTCAAATCAAAGATGTTTGAAGTCCATCATGAAGATTAACAGTTATTCAAAATCATAATTACAAACCATATTAGGCACTTAATTGATGTTGTTGCAGTATTTTGTACTTTACCTTGTGTGTCTTTACTTGTGATTCATTTTTAGTGTTCTCACTTGAAACCAAACGACAATTCATTTTAGTTTGGCACAATTACTAATAAGTAACAATGAAACAAAGTAATATCGATATTTTCAACATGAAAGTTTCTTCATTATTAGCATGGTGTAAGCATTGTCATTTCTGATTCTCAGAACTTGAGGCAGAGTACCAAGGGCTTGGAACATGAGCTTCATAAAAGTTCATGCCAACACATCACCATAAACATCACATACAGAATGCTAGATGTGAAAAAACTAAATATATAATCAGGCATAAGAGGATCAGCTGAAACAATAAAGAACAACAGAATGTGGGTTAGTTTTTTTTTTTTTTCCACACGCTAATGACTTCTTGGGCTGAAGCTCAGTATTCACAGTGAGGTTGCTAGATACAGCCTCTCAGATGCTTCCCACTACCAGCAATGCCTGCCTTACTCATCATTTCCTGGAATAACTTACTTATTTTTCAGATGTCAACTAAGCTGCATCTTCTCTTAGAAGTTGTCCCCTGCCCTCCCATCTGCATAAACACACACACACACACACACACAAAGACACATGTGCATGTGTGCGTGCACAAACACACACACACAGCAGGGGCAGGGGAGAGGTTCTGTCCTCTATAAAATTTTTTCAGAGCCCCTTGTTATGGACTGAGTCATGGCCTCCTGAAAGATATGTTCATGTTCTAATGCCTGTTATCTGTGAACGTGAACTTATTTGCAAATAGTCTTTGCTGATGTAATCAAATTAAGATGAACTCATACCAGTTTAAAATGGGCCCTAATCCAATGACTAGCATCTATTTAAAAAGAAAGAAATTTAAACATAGATATACAGGGAGATCATTACACGATGACAGAGAAAAGACAGGAATGATGCATCTATCAGCCAACCAAGGACTGTCGGCAACTACCAGAATGAAGCTAGGAAGAGTCAAAGAACAATCCTTCTCTAGAGCTTTCAGGAGGATGATGGCCTTGCCTGTATCTTGACTGCAAGATTCTAGCCTATGAAACTGTGAGAAAATTAATTTCTGTGGTTTTTAAGTCATCCCATTTGTGGAACTTTTTGATAAGGCAGCCCTCTGAAACTAATACATCCCTAACACTTTCTTCCTCATTCATTCATTTAAGCAAATTTTACTAAATGCTGACTCCATGTCAGATGGTACCCTTGCTTGCTTTCCTCCTATTCCTCTGCCAATCAGTGTAGCCCCTCAGGAAAGGAGCTTTATCGTTGTATTCTCCAGAGCCTACACAATTTCACACACAGAAGAGGCTACTAATAAATAACTGCTGATTAAATGATTAAATGCCACTCTTGATCTTTCACAGGGAGCTTCTTTTTAACATTGCTTTTATCTCGTAGTAAAGAGCAGTATCCAAAGAAAACTGAGAGCTGAAAGAAAAAGGAGCAGTCTTTTAATGACAATCACAAATCTATCCAAAGTAAACAACAGAATATGTGCATTTTAAACAAACATCTTAGATTTGTTGTTGTTGTTGCTGTTCTCATCAACCATGCAAATAAAATGCCATTTCTCTTTGATTGTCTGAATGAATGTTCTTTACTTCATCAACATGAAAACAGCCACATGGACTTTAACTGAACTTGAAGGGTATGTTTGGGAAGGCATGAGAAAAAAGGACAGCATTATACATAACTCTGAAGTCCAAACGCCTGAGTTTGAATTCCGGCTTAGCCACTCCTTAGGTATAACCTTAAAGAAACATTCAATCTCTCAGGATCTGCAGCTGCTCATCTATAAAATGTGACTAATAAGTATACATTACATATGAAGCACATGTGAGGATTCAAAGACACACTAGATGCTTAACACAGTGTCTTAGATACAGTGAATGCTCAATCGAGTTAATTTGCTTCAGTTCTATTGTATTACTTTCATTATTAATACCACTTCTATATTTTTGGTGACAAAATCTTGGTGCAAGACCTTTAGAAATTCTTACTTACCACATTGGATAAAATATGTAAGATCTAGAGAGAGGAAGAGGTCACTCATTTATTTATATATACTATGCAGGTGATCTTTCAAAATAAGGACTGAAAGAAAGACTGCTTTTTCCTCCAAGAAGTAGTCAGTCTAGCCAAGTATCTTGAGCACCATTCAAAAAACTTTTGAAATTAGAAGTCTCTAGTAGCACTGAGACACATCACCACAGCAGTGGTTATCCATGTGAATATACAGATGAATCAGAAAGAATCACCTACTTATGGTTATACAGGAAGAGATACAATTGCAGGATTCACTGACTCCCTATTTTCCATGGAAAACTATTATAACACCCTAGCTAAGTAACACAAGATACTTCATGTTCTCATTTCCCACTTACTGGTATATATGGAATTATCCCACGTTATATCATTTTATTTTTTATTGGTTCTTCTTTCCCTATGCTTTTTTTTTTTCTTTTTCTCCTTTCTTTGTTTATAACATTTCATTTTTTCTCTTTCTCGGTTCAAAAACTATAAATTTTTTTTCTGTTCTTTTTGAGGTTGACTTTTTATTTTTAACATGCATATTTTAAGTTTAAAACTGGTAACTGCAGCATCCTGTGGAAAAATTGAAGGGCGTGATAATATTTCAGTCTCATCATTGCCACCTTCTCCATTTTAGGTGTTCATTTCCTGTATGTTGGTTCTAAGTTTCTGTATTCATCCAATGAAATTTTTTTATTGTTTTATACAATTTCAATTAAGTCACTTACTTTCTTTGCTCACAAGTTCTATTTGCATCTCACATATTTTTTCTAAAATTATTCATCTAGAAAGCATTCATTAAATTCTATTTAAAATATAGCCTTTAGAATTGCATTTATTGAAGTGTTGTAGGTGGGAAATATTGTTTTTGTTTGCCCATAAAAATTTTGATTTTATTCTTATTCTTGAATAATACTGTATCCCTTGAACATACTCCCCCACCCTGACCCTGGGGCACTCTGAAGATCTCCCTTTCCTATACTGACTTCCACTGTGTTAATGGGAAGTCAAACTTAAGACTAATATTTTATTTTAAGTGATCTGACTCTTCTCTTGATCACTTTTAATATATTTTATTTATGTTTGGTATATCTCAGTTTCCCTATAATGCCCCCTGTTATGCATTTCTTTTATTCTGCTAATGATTCATTGGACTTCCTAGAAGTCAAAATTCATGTCTTTACGACATTTAAGTTAAGAAAATTAACATTAAGTTAAGAAAATGAGGCACCATTAATTAACACTTTAGCTATTATCTCTCCCCGCTCTAATTCCTCACTTCTGGAATTCCAATCAAATTACACGTTAAGCCATATCCTTCTGTCTTGTATGTCTCTTAACCATCCTTTCTTAGTCTCTCCACATTTGATATTTGTGCTACATTCTGTGTGAGTCTGTTCAATCTATCCTCTATATTCCCTAATTCTCAATTTAGTTGTTTTTTTTTCCCCCTATTATGTTTTTACTCATCCAATCGATTTGATAATCTCTTCTGCTTGTTGTTTATGCTGACTCTTGCTCTTTTTGAAAAATGTCCTCCCGTTTTGTAATTCGTGTTGTGTGTTATTTACATTTGTGCTGCATTTGTCAAAAAGATAAAAAAATCTGTAGAAATAACAAGACAAAATTATTTCCCTCTAAATAAATTTTACATTCGGTAGTTGCTCTCTTACGTTTCCAAACCAGACAACTCTTATTTGATTTACCAGCTTATAATTAGAAGAACTGTAAATCTGAACCCTAAATGTGTATCGGGTTACAATTTCTCACAAGAATTAAAAACAAAACAAACAAAACAAAAAATTATCCAGACCCCAAGTTAAGACATAAATATTTATTTTGTTTCCTTTTGTTAATTAACAGATATGTATTCACTTAACCAATATCTAGGGCTCTCTTAAAGACTGAGTAATATAGTGATAAAAAAAAATCTTGGTAATACTAATAGTAGTTACAGTAACAATAACATTAATAGTCATGAATCTTGTTTATGATTAAATCACATTAGATAATTTTTATTCTTTGTAGAGTTAAGTACAAAGTCTTGCATATTTAGACATTCAGCACTTTTTCTGTCGAAACAATGAGAAAGCAAATGTACAAATTAAAAATTTCTACATGTCTTAGTGATTTTTTAAATATTTCTAGCTACACAAGTGGCTTTGTGTGTGTGTGTGTGTGTGTGTGCACTTCCCCACCAAACTGCCCACTGGTTAACCCCACTCTCTCCATACTCCTCAAGGTGGAAAAGCGAAGTATGTTTTTGTGTTCCTGGAGGAGGTCAACATTAGTGTTTACCACATTACTTCTATTCACTGGGAGACATGAGGAAGATAATTACATCAGAGAAGACAAGGTCTCTGAATTGAGGATACCTATACTAACGGAGTGGGTGAGATGCTATATACTTATATTTTAACCTGGAGGGGTCTCTATGAGTAAGAACCTTCTTTTAAACTAACCATTGAAGACTTTTTAGGAGACACACATGAAATTTCTGTGTTTTTAAACAATTCTCATAACTCCTTTCTCATTAATTACTAACTTGCCTTTAAAAAAATAGATTAGCTTGATTCTTATTAAATTTAGATTATAGGGGTGCCTGGGTGGCTCAGTGGGTTAAAGCCTCTGCGTCGGCTCAGGTCATGGTCTCAGGGTCCTGGGATTGAGCCTTGCATGGGCCTCTCTGCTCAGCGGTGAGCCTGCTTCCCTTTCTCTCTCTGTCTGCCTCTCTGCCTACTTGTGATCTCTGTCTGTTAAATAAATAAATAAAATCTTAAAAAAAAAAAAACTTAGATTATAAACTTTATATTTTTTAATAGTTCTACTTTCCACTATGAACAATAATTCTAAAACTGTATATTCACATCTGTTTGGAGTATAATATTTATTTTTATAGTATAGCTGTCATTTGTATAATTGGATTTCTTTTGTTCACTGAATTCAGTTAATTGTTATATTAAAAGCATTACCACCACCATTTTTGCAACACTGATTCAATGCCCACAAGGTAACTTTCTTGCTAACCTCTTAGTTATTTACTAAGTACCCAGGTGTTCCCTTGTTTTATCCTGACAAAACTCAAAAGCAGGCATCACTACCAATTTTCTTCTTCTTTTATTTCATTTTAATAAGGGCTTTTAAGTCCAAAGAATATAGGCCAGTAGCTCAAAGACTCACAACTCCCAGTTCACTGTTGACCTCCAGGTATCTTTCATTCTAAAACCCTACACAAATCTGTCAAATGAAATCCTATGAGACTTACAGGGAGCAAACAATCTGGTCTGAAAGGGACTGGTATTAAAGGTGATGTAGTGTATTTCTATTATAATTCAATTTCCTTGGACTGGATGGTACAACTGTGACAGAGAATTATAAGATCCTAGAATAGATGTTGATGTTTTACAGAAAAAATCAACCTCTCCAAAGTTTTCCTTATCTTTCCTGAAAGATTTTAAACTTTCTTACGTTCCTAGTGCAATATTTTTCATAAGTTAGATAATTATCGTTCAACTCCACTATGTTTAAATGCATATCAATGAGCAGGATGAATGCAGTCGTAATTGGCATAATAGGTTTTTCTCATTTGCTTTTTCTTGTTTATCACTCCAGAGAAGGAAATGTCATTAACCTACTCTATGTTTAGCAGACAGGTTCAAATACGTTTCTGTCTCTCTTTGTTGATAACCTTCCTTTATTTCCACTGTCATCTATCCTTCATCATGAATTTAAAATTAACATACTCTCTTCTTGCATAAATCCTATATGAATTTGTAAAAGGCAGTCCATCCCACACCAGCAGTCCTTGACTGTTAGTGGATGGAGGAGACTGGGTATCTGCTGAATAGAAGGAAATTCCCCTGCAGAGTGAGCCTTGGGGCTTCCTATTTTTAGGCTAGTGATTCTTTAAATATGTCATGACTGAATAAGTAATTAGTCCACACAAACTTGGATTTTACCTCACATTAAATATTCATAGGTTTCCATTAACCTGGTCTAAATTCATGGAGACAGACTTGATGAAACTACCTCTAACACCACCCCTCCACTAATTTCAATGTTTTATTAATTTCTTTTTTGAAAATATAGCTCTGATCCTCATACTTACCTGCTCCCAAACCTCTCATGGTTCCCTGTTACTGATGCTCAAACAAGCTGTATCATCCCCAAATCTCCTCAGCAAGTAGAGGCCCTGAAATTCTATACAGGAAAATAGAGGGTATGAAAAATTTTAACAGGTCATCAAGATATGAACTTATGCACTCTTTCCCATCTATATATAACCTACAAAATTATTCTAGAAACTCAGAAATCATGTTGAAATGAACATTATCATTTTTCTCCCCTGCCTCTGTTGCCACTACCAGTGTCTTAATTCAGGACCTCATTGTATCTCCTTTGGGCTACTTCAGGACCAACCTAACTCACCGGCCTGAATCTTACTGCTTTAGGATCAGTTCATCTTTCACTCTATAGTCAGTGGGATCTTTGCAGCAGAAATGTGTTATATCCTCCCCCTCCTTATCCAGGCTGTTAGTCTAAGACCTGCCAGGTACCTGTGTCTCCAGCACCCTGCATGCTCCTTCTCTACTCTCATGTTCTTGTTATGCCAAACCTCATTAGGCAACCTGTTAACTGACCTCATGCTCTCTCATGTGTAGAACAATCCCCTCTCCCTGTTCATCAGGAAACCTCCTATTTATTGTTCAAAGTCCTATTCTGGTGATTACCTCATCTTTAACGTTTTCAAATGTTAAAACTGAACATTGTTAAAACTGAATTAGTCATCCCTTCCTCTGAACTATTTCTAGTTCTTGAATGTAATTTTCATTGCTCATATCTCACAGTAACTTAAGGCATTAGGATTATTACCAATTATTAGTCTAATTTTTGAATCTTTTAATTCTTCAAGGCAAGAAAAAATCAAAAGACTTTTCTGAGTCCTGCTATATAACAGAACTTGTAATGGGAGTTGCCATAACTACCCAGACAAAACCCCTGCCCTTCTCAACATGATAGATTAGCAACAGTGTCACTTTTTTTTTTTTCTACTATGAGGAAGAGAAGGTGCCAAGCTTTATCTGTTAAATAAGCAAATGGGGAAACCATCTTGTTAAATAAATGGATATGGTATCAACCATGAAGAGAATTCAATTTCATTTTTTGAAACGAACTTAATTATTTTTTATTGGATTTGGCCAGTATTTTCAGACACTGAATAGCAAAGGATGGCAATGCCATCTTCAAGCCAAACTACTAAAGGAGACATAATCAGCCATCTGAAGACTATAATGTGTTCTTAGATATAAAAGGCAGATAGGAAGACATGCCTCAGGGTATCTTACCCATCCTGCATGGAGCTCTCCAGAGGTGAGTTCACATAATTCTAAAGACTCTATTATAGCCATGTCTAGACTTGCCTTCAATAGCTCCAATAATAGCAAATCCCTCACCTCCCATCACAAGTTGTTCCATTAACAATTGTAAATTTTGGGGGAATTGAGAAAAAAATATTATGTATATATAGAATTTCAGCAACAACTTGGTGTTTCACTTTTCTTGATAATACTACTCTTTTTTTTTTAAAGTGGATTTCCAATATTCTAAATGACAAGGAAATAAGATATTTCTTCTGGGTTTTGTTGTTATTGTTTGCTTGTTTTTTTTGTTTCTGAGAGAGAGAGTATGGGCATGAGCAGAGCAGTAGAAGGAGAAAAAATCCTAAGCAGGCTCCACACTTGGCACCAAGCCTGATGTGGGGTTGATCTCATGACCCTGAGATCATAACCTGAGCTGAAATTAAAAGTGGACACTTGTACTACCAAGCCATCCAGGTGCCCCTGTATTTGTTCTGTTTTTGACAAAACAAGACTAGAGGAACTAGAGTCCTCTCATCCAATATAATTGTTTAACAGATGGTGTATAGGAGTCCAGGGAAGTAAATAACCTTTCAAAGATGAGTTGGATATTTAATGGATAAACCAGAACTACAAACGATCTGTCCTATCTACCACATACAATTTCATTGTACTATCTCCTCAAAGAGTTTAATCTGAACAAGATTTCCTCTAGTTTTTGGTCTCACCTACATTTTATAATCTCCATAGTAAGAAATATAAAAATTACTTTATAATTGCTTTTTTAAAAACTAAAATTCAATAGTGCTAATGTATTTACTATATTTCCCTTACCTCCTGCCCCACTTCCCCCTCCAGCTTGAGCCAGGCACACTGTGATCACCAATACAGCCCTTCCCATTACCCTGAGAAGAGATAGTCTTTTTCTGCCTGGTTCCTGAGGAATTTGTGAAATGGATCGACACAATGGGTCTGAAAGGACAGACTCTGCGAAGAAGAGGAGGAAAGAAATAGTAAAGGAATACAATTTACTAATGTCTAGATCAGAAAAATCCAGAGAAAGGGCAGGGGCAGAGGCTAGGAGATGCCTTTTGATGCAGAAAAGGGGGATTTTTGGTAATGGAGGTTGGGGATGGAGAGATACCAAGCGATGCTTCTGATGGTGCTGGGTGTGAGAATTTTAAAGAGGAAGAGACATTTGGGATTATGGCTGAAACCCCCTTTATCATCTAATGAAGAGTGATACTTTGTTATCGTTGTTATTATCATTAGATCTGTTAGAACTGTTTCAATAAATGTGGCCTGGAAATAAAAGCTGTGGCTTTATTGGGGCTAATGTAAATAAACAATGTAACAATTCTTGTACAAGTAGGTTTAAGTGTATTTAAGAATATTTCTAGACAAGATTTTGTCAAATGATGGCTTAGTTTTGAATGACTTATGTCTAAGAATGGATTTGTACATGTATATTGTACATGTTGTAACACCAACAAAAAAAAATAATAACTGGCAGGCAAATAAGTATTTATTCTCTGACCCTTTACAGAAAATGGTTGTTGGCTCCTGTTCTAGAGAGGGCAAAGTAGGCCGTTGCTAATTCTTCTAAATATTTGGATTTCAAGTTATCCTTTGAAAAACAGAAGCACTGTCAGATGAGGCCTTTATGAATACTCTGTAGAGGCTGACAGGCTAAGGAGAGAAGATTCAACCTGAAATATCTCATAAGTTTAGGAGTCATTTATTAAATAAAAATCATGGTAAAATTCTGTTAATATTAGAATAAGAACCACTAAAGCTTTGGAGTTAATGTTAGTATCTTTGAACACGGTACATGACTTCAACAAACATCTGTTTATTCATAAAATAAAAATAAAATTGATAGCTTGTTAGGGTACAGAGTTGACCACCCCTCAGTTAGACAGAGAACACACACAGTGAGGTTTATTTCCAGCTAGCTGGGGTCCAAGTATCTGCCCGGCACGGTGGGTTTCAACAAGGACCCCAAGCACTCAAAGCCAAGGGTTTATATAGCATTTTCGAGGCACTTTTTCATAGCTACATACATATCTTGTGCCCCACTTTGACAATTTAACTTTGTTTAACTTTGTTTAGCTTTTTGCCATCCCGGCGTCACCCTGGCGGTTAAGTGAGATTTAGGTTTAGAAGAAATTTAACTTTATTTACATTTCCCTCTGCCTCAGCCTCCTTCAGTTTTATGGTGGGGAGGGCGACATCAGGCCTCAAGGAACTGAGCCATTTGTCCCTGGAAATTGGGCTATTGAGAAGACAGCTTCTTTGCTGTAAATCACTAGGACATTCGTAAACCAAGGGAGACTCCTGTCTTGCAGAATTGTGATCTCTGCAAGTTAACTATTTGTTTTTCATTAACATCTGGTTCCTGTGGCGCCACCGCCTAACCGCCCCAGTGGTATATGATTAAGTTTTTTTAGGTTTTAGCTAGTTTCTCTTATCTCAAGTCACCTATGCAGTGTCGGCCAGTTAGGGATGTTCAGTAAAATGGCTTCCCCGCCTTCAGGATGGCCATTCTTATGCTAACCCACTCTTACAAGCTCTTTTATAATAGCATGGTAAAAATTAAATTAGGTAACATTAACTATCAATCCTTCATATCACCTAGCCCAGACGAAGAGATAAATAGAAATAATTAAATTGTAGGTATTTAATTTTTGTGTGTGACTTTAAAAAAAAATTCCAGTTCTTACAACTAGTTCTTAAAATTGACATATTTCAGAGAGCTCAGTAAGACAGTTGAAAAGCAAATACTAAGCTATTTTAATGTACAGGAGACATGGGACATTTAGTTTCCTCTCTTAGTAGGTTCAGATGCCTAAATGGAATGGAAAGGCAGTTACTACCCACTCGTTCCTTTCCTATGGAAAAAAATTAAAGTCCTTCATCCCTTTATCAACAACTCAGCCGCTTCTCAATATGTCACCTTTAAATAATTATATAAGTGACACACTTGGTCCTGTCACTGAGTCATAGACTTGCTCAATGGTATTTCCTTAAACTTCTTTATGGCCAACCACTATGTTGCTCATATATGGCTGATTAGGCCTAGAGAGTAGATGTTATTGTTATCCTGGCAACTGACTGGAAAGAGCTAGAATAACTCCTCACAAGAACCAGGGACTGTATTAATTATAAAAATTCTTAATTCTATTATCATCAGTGAAAGTAGTGAAAGGGTATGTATATAATTGTTTCAAACACCTCTTCAGTTCCTATTCACAGCTGCATTCTCAGTCAATTAGTACCTAACATGCACAGAGTCCCACAAAGGACAAGGGGGTCAGTATTGGGTTAATATGTCCATGGTGTTTAATACTTGGTTAAAACAAGTAAACAAACAGAAAAAAAAAAAAAAACCACAGAGAACACAAACACAAAACTGAAAGACTAATAGTTTGCATTAGAAGTTTTATCAAAATCTCCCTCTGCCCTTCAAAATGTCTACATACCATGTGCAGGGGCCATTTGGTAATTTTGTTTTTAATAAATGACTGAATGAATTTTATACCAGCTATGTGGGAAAGATGATCTGGATATCTTAGCATCATTCCATTTTATTAATACCTGTATTTGAGGAAAAGCTGAAATAGGATTTGTTACGCCAAACTTCATGACAGCATAACATTATTTATATGGGTAGGTATGGGTAAGTAAGTGAGTTAATGTTGCAGTATTTTTAAAAGCCAGCTGTTCCCCAAGCAAGAAAATAACTGGCTGTCGTAAATGATCAATTGTATAAAAAGGTCCAAGCTTTGCAAATTTCTACACAAGATATTCAGAAAAGTTCTCCACCTACCTAAATAAGCTCATTCCAGCAACCAAACTGTGGGACTGAGAGCTTTGGTTTCATGTTCAGAGATATGTTTTCCTTACCTCAGAGTGTCACTAAATTGGAAATGTCACAACCCTTGGGGGCACATGAAAAATGCATATTATTTCACATCTGGTTTTCACTTGATCCCAATGGACCTGATATTTCTCCAAATTGCTGTGTGGAAAAAACAATTTAATTTGATTGAGGTATGAACAGAAACTTACAAGCAAAGTGGAATACCTGCTTTAAGGTTAAAATGGGAAACTTTGCTTTGTGTTGTTATTGCTGAGAAATGCTTCTAGAAGTAATGCTCTCTTTTTAAAAACCTTCTTGTACTGATGCAATCCTAAACTCACCTCTGTAAGATCTCGTTCAAGAAGCATCCCAAGACTGCACCCCCAAATATGTATTTCTCTCTTTTCTGAAAATTTTGTGCAGGTATAATCTATAAAGTTTGATGATGGAGAGATAAGAGTTTATTAGTGAATACACTGAGCTGAAGGCACAACGCTGTTCCTTGCTAGTTTTGTGACCCTGACCAAATTATTTAACTACTCTGAAACTCAATTTCCTCATACACAAAATGGGAATAATGAGTGATCATAAAGACTAAATAAAATAAGGGATATAAACACCTTAGTAAACAGAAATGTCTAAATAGACCCAAAGAAATGCTAATTCTATTCTTTTTTTTTTTTTAATTTAAAAATGTAATCCATTGAATTAAGCCTTAGATGATGGAAAATTCAAACTCTTGGTCTTTTCCTGTGTGATAATAATGTGACTCCCTTTTATAAACATTTCCTGTATATAAGTACTCCTTCATGTATCCTGATGTTTAAAGAATCTGATAAACATGGTTTTAACTACCAGAACATCAAAAATCACTCCAAATGCAAGGAACATAAAGCACACCAAAATTATGTTGAAAAGAAACGTTGGCATTCTAAAGGAAGATGGACTATATCCCAATCCATCAAACCTCTGATCATCCTCACATTCTCCCCCATCTCCCCAGAGGGAGGCGTCAGATTAGATTTAGCACAATTCATTCTGCAGCAGTGCTGTGTGAGCTGATAAGCACACTGAGCTGCAAGAGAGCATTGTCTGTGGCTTTCCCCTAGAGCGCTGGCTATTTATTTCACTTCTACCCCAATTGAGCAGACATTTACTAAATTTGCCTTGATGTTGTCATAGGATCCCTTTGAAAAGCACCATTTGCAACGGCCTGAAAAGGCTGGCAAAGGAGGAGCCTTGTGACTAGCTCACAGGGCAGTATTGGCATGTGTAGGATTTCTTGGGGAAAATTATCCCTTCACTGGGCAATTAACATCCATCTGGTTATTTTGCCAGCTGAAGAATTCACTGAATTCAGTGCCAGCTACTATCAGGTGTGGATGTTTCAAATTTCCTTTGAATGAGATGTTGGAACATTCATCCCACAATGATATGTCCCTTCTGAAATGTAGTTAAAAATACAGACTAGTATAAAAAGGTCATACAATCACAGAATAGTTTACCAAGGGTTCTTCACTGTTTTTGTACACTTAACCTCATTGACTGTCTGAAAAAGCCCATGGACTCCTGTCTCATAATAAAACTTTAAGTGTACAAGATAAGTACATACCATGGTGAAAAACTAATTGTATTGAAATAAAATTATAAATATTTATTAGCATATTAAAAAGTAAGTTCAAGCAGCAGGTCTGATAGCTAGTGTAATTTCAAAATAGTAGTAAGCATAAATGGTATCTCAGGATATATGTAACAACTTTAATGTGACACAAAATTATTTTTATTTCTATTAGTGATAAAGTCAGAGGAATTGCTAACAACTAATGGATTTACTGCCCACATTTATAAACCAAGAAAATGCTTAAAATTTTTCAGTTAGAGATTGGTAAATTACTGAATTTCTCCATTTGTATATATACCCCTCAACTTAGAAATATGTAGTAGAAAATCTTTGGTCTCAGGGTAAAAGCACTGTAACTGACAATCTAGTGCTGGCACATTCCAAATGTGTGCTCCAAGGGAGACCTTTTAATAACTGCGAGTTAAAATTTCTTCAACCCTATTTACAAGAATTTAGTGAAAACCGAATGACATCATAATGGTACCTATAATAAAATGATGTCTAATATTTCTTGAGAACGTAGCACATATCAGACACTGTACTAGTTGCTTTACAGACATTAATTCAAGCAATACAGGGAAGAATTTTTGTATCTAAATATATACTTAAGGTTCCTATATGTGACTAGAAACCTTAGGATATCCTTTTAGTCTAGACTTTATACAGGGAAAATCTTAAAGTCTGCAGACATTCCTCCCAGTCACCAGCAGAAATTATACTGACTGTTACATTGGTATTATTTCAGCAGAGGAAAGGAAATGCAGGAGATCTATTACAAATTCCTCATTTTGTTGAATTTCACTCTGAGGAATGAAGAAATTCCTACCAAAAAAGTGATCCCTTGAAATTTTCAAGCTTTTGCCTATACTCTTTCCCAAAGTTCTCACTCTGCAGTTTTACAATGATAGCAGTTAGGATAATCATCAAAATACCATAGGCATGGAATAGTCAAGAAGGACTCCTGACCATTCAGAAAGAATGTCAGTAGCAAGCAATGGACTTAATACTGTTAATAAATAATTTCGATAATATTTCCAAGGTTTTAAAGCACTGCAAAAGAAAGAAATGCCTCACATTATTTTAATGAAGCAAGTACACCTTGATATCAAACCCAACAACTGTTGCCTTAAGGGGTTATTATTACAAAAATATAGGTATATATCAATATTAATAAATATATTATAATTCATAATATTAATAAAATAAAACACATGGGCACTTCTCTCAATGTTAATATGCCCTTTGAAAAAAATTATTAAAAATAAATAAGAGGTCGCTGCGGTCGAGTGGAAGCCCTGAGTCAGTTTTTGTCCATGAAGAGTGGGATCTGAAGCTGGCTACGAATGGTCTTGGGGACAAGACATACAGGCAAGGCGCCCCCTGAACACTTTGGGTTCACTGTTCTCTCCTTCTTGTTACCAAGACAGGGCTGTGGACTCTGTTTTAGGGGGTGGAGTCAAGATGGCGGAGAAGTAGCAAGCTGAGACTGCTTCAGCTAGCCGGAGATCAGCTAGATAGCTTATCTAAAGATTGCAAACACCTGAAAATCCATCGGCAGATCGAAGAGAAGAAGAACAGCAATTCTGGAAACAGAAAAACAACCACTTTCTGAAAGGTAGGACTGGCGGACAAGTGAATCCAAAGCGACGGGAAGATAGACCCCGGGGGGAGGGGCCGGCTCCCGGCAAGCGGCGGAGCAACCGCGCAAAAAATCAGGACTTTTAAAAGTCTGTTCCGCTGAGGGACATCGCTCCAGAGGCTAAACCGGGGCGAAGCCCACGCGGGGTCTGCGTGGCCTCAGGTCCCACAGGGTCACAGAAGGATCGGGGGTGTCTGAGTGTCGCAGAGCTTGCGGGTATTGGAACGGGAAGGCCGGCTACAGAGACAGAGCCGACAGTAAGCTCACAGCTCGGTGTTACCTTGAACCGGTCGCAGGCTCGGTGAGCTCGGAGCGCGGCCGGAGGTCAGGCAGACGGGAGTAACTGGGCGCTGTTCTCTGAGGGCGCACTGAGGAGTGGGGCCCTGGGCTCTCGGCTCCTCCGGGCCGGAGACCAGGAGGCCGCCATTTGTATTCCCGTCCTCCGGAACTCTGCGGAAAGCGCTCAGGGAACAAAAGCTCCTGAAAGCGAAGCCGAGCGGATTACTCACCCCGGCCCCAGGTAAAGGCGGTGTAATTCCGCCTGGGGCAAAGACACTTGAGAATCACTACAACAGGCCCCTCCCCCAGAAGATCAACAAGAAATCCAGCCGAGACCAAGTTCACCTACCAAGGAGTGCGGTTTCAATGCCAAGGAGAGCAGCAGAATTCCAGAGGAAGAGAAAGCCAAGCACGGAACTCATGGCTTTTTTCTTGTGATTTTTTTTAGTCTTGCAGTTAATTTAATTTTTTCTTTTTCACTTTTTTTTTTTTTTCTTCTCGCCTTCGGGTAAAATTTTTTTTTTTAACTGTTACCTTTTTCTTTTTTAACGATTTTTTTCTAGTTTATCTAATATATATATTATTTCCTTTTTACATTTTTCTTAGGTGTTTTCTTTTTTAAAAAATTCTTTTCTTTTTTTTTTTCTTTACTTTTTTCTTTTTTTTTCTTTCTTCCTTTTTGAACCTCTTTTTATCCCCTTTCTCCCCACTCACGATTTTGGATCTCTTCTAATTTGGTTAAAGCATATTTTCCTGGGGTTGTTGCCACCCTTTTAGTATTTTACTTGCCCCTTCATTTACTCTTATCTGGACAAAATGACAAGACGTAAAAATTCAACACAAAAAAAAGAACAAGAGGCAGTACCGAAGGCTAGGGACCTAATCAATACAGACATCGGTAATATGTCAGATCTAGAGTTCAGAATGACAATTCTCAAGGTTCTAGCCGGGCTCGAAAAAGGCATGAAAGATATTAGAGAAACCCTCTCGAGAGATATAAAAGCCCTTTCTGGAGAAATAAAAGAACTAAAATCTAACCAAGTTGAAATCAAAAAAGCTATTAATGAGGTGCAATCAAAAATGGAGGCTCTCACTGCTAGGATAAATGAGGCAGAAGAAAGAATTAGTGATATAGAAGACCAAATGACAGAGAATAAAGAAGCTGAGCAAAAGAGGGACAAACAGCTACTGGACCACCAGGGGAGAATTCGAGAGATAGGTGACACCATAAGAGGAAACAACATTAGGATAATTGGGATTCCAGAAGAAGAAGAAAGAGAGAGGGGAGCAGAAGGTATACTGGAGAGAATTAATGGGGAGAATTTCCCCAATATGGCAAAGGGAAGGAGCAACAAAATTCAGGAGGTTCAGAGAACGCGCCTCAAAATCAATAAGAATAGGCCCACACCCCGTCACCTAATAGTAAAATTTACAAGTCTCAGTGACAAAGAGAAAATCCTGAAAGCAGCCCGGGAAAAGAAGTCTGTAACATACAATGGTAAAAATATTAGATTGGCAGCTGACTTATCCACAGAGACCTGGCAGGCCAGAAAGAGCTGGCATGATATTTTCAGAGCACTAAACGAGAAAAACATGCAGCCCAGAATACTATATCCAGCTAGGCTATCATTGAAAATAGAAGGAGAGATTAAAAGCTTCCAGGACAAACAAAAACTGAAAGAATTTGCAAACACCAAACCAGCTCTACAGGAAATCTTGAAAGGGGTACTCTAAGCAAAGAGAGAGCCTACAAGTGGTAGATCAGAAAGGAACTGAGACCATATACAGTAACAGTCACCTTACAGGCAATACAATGGCACTAAATTCATATCTCTCAATAGTTACCCTGAATGTGAATGGGCTAAATGCCCCTGTCAAAAGACACAGGGTATCAGAATGGATAAAAAAAAAAAAAAAAACCATCTATATGTTGCCTCCAAGAAACTCATTTTAAGCCCGAAGACACCTCCAGATTTAAAGTGAGGGGGTGGAAAAGAATTTACCATGCTAATGGACATCAGAAGAAAGCAGGAGTGGCAATCCTTATATCAGATCAATTAGATTTTAAGCCAAAGACTATAATAAGAGATGAGGAAGGACAGTATATCATACTCAAAGGGTCTGTCCAACAAGAAGATTTAACAATTTTAAATATCTATGCCCCCAACGTGGGAGCAGCCAACCATATAAACCAATTAATAACAAAATCAAAGAAACACATCAACAATAATACAATAATAGTAGGGGACTTTAATACTCCCCTCACTGAAATGGACAGATCATCCAAGCAAAAGATCAGCAAGGAAATAAAGGCCTTAAACGACACACTGGACCAGATGGACATCACAGATATATTCAGAATATTTCATCCCAAAGCAACAGAATACACATTCTTCTCTAGTGCACATGGAACATTCTCCAGAATAGATCACATCCTCAGTCCTAAATCAGGACTCAACCGGTATCAAAAGATTGGGATCATTCCCTGCATATTTTCAGACCACAATGCTCTAAAGCTAGAACTCAACCACAAAAGGACGTTTGGAAAGAACCCAAATACATGGAGACTAAACAGTATCCTTCTAAAGAATGAATGGGTCAACCGGGAAATTAAAGAAGAATTGAAAAAAATCATGGAAACAAATGATAATGAAAATACAACGGTTCAAAATCTGTGGGACACAACAAAGGCAGTCCTGAGAGGAAAATATATAGCGGTACAAGCCTTTCTCAAGAAACAAGAAAGGTCTCAGGTACACAACCTAACCCTACACAAAAGGAGCTGGAGAAAGAACAAGAAAGAAACCCTAAGCCCAGCAGGAGAAGAGAAATCATAAAGATCAGAGCAGAAATCAATGAAATAGAAACCAAAAAAACAATAGAACAAATCAACGAAAGTAGGAGCTGGTTCTTTGAAAGAATTAATAAAATTGATAAACCCCTGGCCCGACTTATCAAAAAGAAAAGAGAAAGGACCCAAATAAATAAAATCATGAATGAAAAAGGAGAGATCACAACTAACAACAAAGAAATACAAACTATTATAAGAACATACTATGAGCAACTCTACAGCAATAAATTTGACAATCTGGAAGAAATGGATGCATTCCTAGAAACATATAAACTACCACAATTGAACCAGGAAGAAATAGAAAGCCTGAACAGACCCATAACCAGTAAGGAGATTGAAACAGTCATTAAAAATCTCCAAACAAACAAAAGCCCAGGGCCAGACGGCTTCCCGGGGAAATTCTACCAAACATTTAAAGAAGAACTAATTCCTATTCTCCTGAAACTGTTCCAAAAAATAGAAATGGAAGGAAAACTTCCAAACTCATTTTAAGAGGCCAGCATCACCTTGATCCCAAAACCAGACAAGGATCCCACCAAAAAAGAGAGCTATAGACCAATATCCTTGATGAACACAGATGCGAAAATACTCAACAAAATATTAGCCAATAGGATTCAACAGTACATTAAAAAGATTATTCACCACGACCAAGTGGGATTTATTCCAGGGCTGCAAGGTTGGTTCAACATCCACAAATCAGTCAATGTGATACAACACATCAATAAAAGTAAGAACAAGAACCATATGATACTCTCAATAGATGCTGAAAAAGCATTTGACAAAGTACAGCATCCCTTCCTGATCAAAACTCTTCAAAGTGTAGGGATAGAGGGCACATACCTCAATATCATCAAAGCCATCTATGAAAAACCCACCGCAAATATCATTCTCAATGGAGAAAAACTGAAAGCTTTTCCGCTAAGGTCAGGAACACGGCAGGGATGTCCATTATCACCACTGCTATTCAACATAGTACTAGAGGTCCTAGCCTCAGCAATCAGACAACAAAAGGAAATTAAAGGCATCCAAATCGGCAAAGAAGAAGTCAAATTATCACTCTTCGCAGATGATATGATACTATATGTGGAAAACCCAAAAGACTCCACTCCAAAACTGCTAGAACTTATACAGGAATTCAGTAAAGTGTCAGGATATAAAATCAATGCACAGAAATCAGTTGCATTTCTCTACACCAACAGCAAGACAGAAGAAAGAGATATTAAGGAGTCAATCCCATTTACAATTGCATCCAAAACCATAAGATACCTAGGAATAAACCTAACCAAAGAGACACAGAATCTATACTCAGAAAACTATAAAGTACTCATGAAAGAAATTGAGGAAGACACAAAGAAATGGAAAAATGTTCCATGCTCCTGGATTGGAAGAATAAATATTGTGAAAATGTCTATGCTACCTAAAGCAATCTACACATTTAATGCAATTTCTATCAAAGTACCATCCATCTATTTCAAAGAAATGGAACAAATAATGCTAAAATTTATATGGAACCAGAAAAGACCTCGAATAGCCAAAGGGATATTGAAAAAGAAAGCCAACGTTGGTGGCATCACAATTCCCGGACTTCAAGCTCTAATACAAAGCTGTCATCATCAAGACAGCATGGTACTGGCACAAAAACAGACACATAGATCAATGGAACAGAATAGAGAGCCCAGAAATAGACCCTCAACTCTATGGTCAACTAATCTTCGACAAAGCAGGAAAGAATGTCCAATGGAAAAAAGACAGCCTCTTCAATAAATGGTGCTGGGAAAATTGGACAGCCCCATGCAGAATAATAAAATTGGACCATTTCCTTACACCACACACAAAAATAGACTCAAAATGGATGAAGGACCTCAATGTGCGAAAGGAATCCATCAAAATCCTTGAGGAGAACACGGGCAGCAACCTCTTCGACCTCAGCCGCAGCAACATCTTCCTAGGAACAACGCAAAAGGCAAGGGAAGCAAGGGAAAAAATGAACTATTGGGATTTCATCAAGATCAAAAGCTTTTGCACAGCAAAGGAAACAGTTAACAAAATCAAAAGACAACCGACAGAATGGGAGAAGATATTTGCAAACGACATATCAGATAAAGGACTAGTGTCCAGAATCTATAAAGAACTTAGCAAACTCAACACCCAAAGAACAAATAATCCAATCAAGAAATGGGCAGAGGACATGAACAGACATTTCTGCAAAGAAGACATCCAGATGGCCAACAGACCCATGAAAAAGTGCTCCATATCACTCGGCATCAGGGAAATACAAATCAAAAACACAATGAGATATCACCTCACACCAGTCAGAATGGCTAAAATCAACAAGTCAGGAAATGACAGATGCTGGCGAGGATGCGGAGAAAGGGGAACCCTCCTACACTGTTGGTGGGAATGCAAACTGGTGCAGCCACTCTGGAAAACAGCATGGAGGTTCCTCAAAATGTTGAAAATAGAACTGCCCTATGACCCAGCAATTGCACTATTGGGTATTTACCCTAAAGATACAAATGTAGTGATCCAAAGGGGCACATGCACCCGAATGTTTATAGCAGCAATGTCCACAATAGCCAAACTATGGAAAGAACCTAGATGTCCATCAACAGATGAATGGATCACGAAGATGTGGTATATATACACAATGGAATACTATGCAGCCATCAAAAGAAATGAAATCTTGCCATTTGCGACAACATGGATGGAACTAGAGCGTATCATGCTTAGCGAAATAAGTCAAGCAGAGAAAGACAACTATCATATGATCTCCCTGATATGAGGAAGTGGTGATGCAACATGGAGGCTTAAGTGGGTAGGAGAAGAATAAATGAAACAAGATGGGATTGGGAGGGAGACAAACCATAAGTGACTCTTAATCTCACAAAACAAACTGAGGGTTGCTGGGGGGAGGGGGTTTGGGAGAAGGGGGTGGGATTATGGACATTGGGGAGGGTTTGTGCTTTGGTGAGTGCTGTGAAGTGTATAAACCTGGTGATTCACAGACCTGTACCCCTGGGGATAAAAATATATGTTTATAAAAAATAAAAAATTTAAAAAAAAAAGATTTAAATAAATAAATAAATAAATAAGAAATACAAATATTTCACAGACATTGTAAAGCATATCTATATCAAATTCAAAGAACATCCTACTTAAAAGAAACAGATGAAGAATCCTAAGAACCCAACAATGACATGTATAATCAAAATTTCTACCTAGTATTTTTAAGATCATCAGTCAAAAAATTAGAGAACTGGCACAGAGCTGTAGTATAAATTTGGAAGAAGCCAATAACACACGATTGTATACTTGGAAAGTCAGGATGGTCTCCAAAAACTACTACCAATAATAAAAGAACTTTTGTAAAGTTCTAGGCACAGATATTTTTATACATAAAAACAACTACATCCTTTATATGTAAACAACATCCAGTTAAAGGACACAATAAAATAAAAAATCCCATTCAGAACAGCAATAAAACAGATAAAATACTTAGAAATAAATCTAACAAGTGTCAAGATCCAGGGGCACCTGGGTGGCTCAGTAGGTTGAAGCCTCTGCCTTCGGCTCAGGTCATGATCTTAGGGTCCTGGGTTGGCGCCCTGCATCCGGCTCTCTGATCAGCTGGGAACTTGCTTCCTCCTCTCTCTCTGCCTGCCTCTCTGCCTACTTGTCATCTCTATCAAATAAATAAATAAAATCTTAAAAAAAAGAAGAAGAAGTGTCAAGATCCATACAAAGATAAATTTTAAATGCTCCTGAGGTACCCAAAGATGAGTAGAACAGATGAAAAGGCATACAGAAAGTTTGAATAGGAAGATTTGATATTATAGTGGTCTCCCTAAGTTATTCCATCAATTCATCATGAGACAAATACCACTGAAACCCAACTTTTTCTCTGGTGGGAAGTAAATAAGCTAATTAATGCATAAATTTTATATGAAAGAAACAAGCAAGAATCACTTGGAAAATTGAAAAAAAACAGATTGGTGCTTAAGGTGAATATTGCCACCAAATACTGAAGGCCATTCTATAGCTTCAATAAGTAAAGCAATGTGATGCGGGTAAATAAATAAATAGTCAATGACTCAGATTAGAAGGTCCAGAAACAGACCCAAATATGTTTTGGAGTTTGGTGTATGACAAGATACTAATTACAAATAAGTAAAAAAAACACAAACTATTTAGTGAAAAGTTCTGCAAAAACTTGATAGACACTTGGTGTATTATTAGATCTATGCCTCACTCATAACACCATATCAAAACCATCAAACACTTAAAAATATTCTTTTGAGAATGAAACCACAAAGGAATCGATCGAAAACTTGGAATGTTTAAAAATAATATTGGGTTGGAAAAGGCATTTTTATAAGAACAATGCAAGATTCAGAAGCCATTAAAACATTGTTCAACTGCATAACTGCATGGCAAAAATCACTACACAAAATAAATAGATGAGTAGGAATATATTTTCAATCCATCATAGAAGAAAAATAGACTGCTGGCTTCCACAAGGCTTCAATATATATTTAATAAAGAAATAAAAAACTACCAAAAGCCCACAGAATAATGGGGAAAGGATTATAAGCAGAGTTTTCACACAAAAAGAAATGCAAATGATTCTGAAACACATGGAAAAACATTCAGTCTCATACAGAAACATAAAAAAAAAAATTCAAATTACACTGACTTGCCATTTTTAACCTATTCAATTGCCAAAAAGAGACAATTTTGAGAATTTACAGTATTGTGCATAGCAAAGCAAGCATTCATATTCTTGGTGAAAATGAAAGTCATACAACCTCTACAGAGGAGAGTTTGGCAATATTAAACAAAAAAGAAAAAAATGCATATTATTTATACGTAAATGAGATGAGTGATATATAGTTATTCATTGCAGTAAAATTCACAATATAAAAAGATTAGAAAAAGCTTAAATGCTCATCAATAAAAAGCTGGTTAAATAAATTGTGGTACTTTCATATATGTCTCTTTCATGGTTTAAATTTCTTATACGTAGTTGAACTATGTTCACTTCTACATATCTTCATATTTTTGCATGCTTACGAAATAAATTCCCCAATATTTATAAGGTTACTTAAGTTAAATGACTAGTAACATATGTAACTCTTATAAACAGTTTGATGTACTCTACTCAGTTTAAATAAGTGGCATTACATAAATAAATAAATAAATAAATAAGCGTCACATGTTTGTTGTAACATATTGCAGAAAATTCTAAACTCAATTTTTAAATAATACAACCTTACAGATTGTCACTATCCATTTATTTTTAATTTTTTTATTTCTTTTTAAAAGATTTTTATTTATTTATTTGACAGGCAGAGATCACAAGCAGTCAGAGAGGCAGACAGAGAGAGGCAGGGGAAGCAGGCTCTCCGCTGAGCAGAGAGCCTGATGCGGGGCTCAATCCCGGTACCCCGGGATCACACCCTGAGCCAAAGGCAGAGCCTTTAACCCCCTGAGTCACCCAGGTGTCCCTCACTATCCACTTATTATCTGTCACTGTCAGCATTGACACAGTAGCAGAGGTACTTCTCATCTCATCAGGAATCTGTATGGTCATTGACTGCAGGAAACTCAGGGAAGCCATTCTAAGATGGATCTTAAAGAAACATAAATGAGCATCATACTCATTTATTTACAGAACTATTTACAGAATAAGTAGTAGGTAGATAGGTGGATAGATTAAATAAATCAAAGTAGACAGACTGCAAGATAGATGGATAGATGGAAAGACAGTTGTGGACTAAATGTCTGCATCCCCCCAAAATTCATATATTGTGATCTTAACCCACATTATTAGGAAGTGGGGTCTTTAAGAGATGATAAAGTCATAAAGATGGAATCCTCATGAATGAGAGTAATATCTTTGTAAAGGAAACCCTAGAGATCTCTCACCCCTTTCATTATGTGAGGATACAGCAAGGAGATATGTTGTCTGTGAACTAGGAAGTGAACCCTTGCCAGGCAATGAATCTTTTGGTACCTTGATGTTGGACTTCTCATCCTCCAGAACTGTGAAAAATAAGTGTTTGCTTTTTAAGCCACCCAGTCTATGGTATCTTGTGATAACAGCCTGAACAGACTAAATCGACAGACATTTTCTAATTAGTCCTGCTTCTACATCATTGTTGTCCTTAACCACAAACAGAGACAAGCACATATGTGCGTGCACGCACACACACACACACACACACACACACACACACACCCCATACTGCTGCCTCCTCAGATTCTGACACCATCCTTTTAGTCAATCTTACTACAAAAAAAAAAAAGTCTTGAAGCATGAAAGAGTTTTAAATCAGTGTGATACTTCCCTGTAAGATGGTATTTTTGAAAAAGTGGCTTTCAAATAAGTAGATCCTAAAATCAATTTAGTGGGTTATAAACAATAATTTATTTGAATAAAATAACAGAACACAGAATATCAGCATGATTGATGTGGATTTAAATATTATTTCATGGCAATTTTGGTTTAGTTTTAATTGTAATTTAATTGTAATTTAGTTTTAACTGTAATTTCATATATATACTTCATATATATTTCATATATATATATATATATATATATATATATATGAGTTAGGTTTTGACATAAAAGATATTTCTTAAAGTGGAACAAGATAAAAAGTCAAAAGTATGTGGAAATTATTGCCAGATTTTAGACACCAAAAAGCAGATGGAAGGATTTCATCTCCAATCTAAATAAGAAATCATTTTCCAAGGCTTTGCAAATTATATTCAGCTACAGCAATTAATATTTACACTGAATTTACTAAATGTTTTTACATTCATCTTTCAATTGATCTTCTAAAGCATTCCTTTTTATGCAGATGAGACAACTGAGATTTAGTAGAGTTGAGTGTCTTTTCTTTTCCAAGTTTATTCGGCTAAGAAGCTATGAAGCAGAATTGGGAATCCAGCCGAGGCTGAATCCTATACCTTCTTTATCGACAGATATGGAAGCCAATTTATTCCCTTATTTATTCACTCATTTAAAAAAAAATGTTTACTGCATAGTCATTGGGCTCCAGGCATAGTGCTGAATACAGGAAATATGTAAGGGCCGAAGAGACACAGCCCTACTTTAACGGAACTCAGGGTCAGATGTCCATGGGCTTGGCAAGTGACAAAATACAACTGGCTCTCAATGAAGTTTAACTTCTCCCGGAATAATGATCTCACTGATACCTGAGAAAATTAAGATGCTGATACAAAAGTAGGGATTTGTCTCTACACAGACCTAGGTTAGAATCTTCACTTATTTTTCCACCTGGCATGTTTCTGACATAGACCAAGTTACTTTTCAAACTCAGCTTCCTCATCTTAAAATGGAGATTATAACATCTAAATTTCAGAAATGTTAGAAGGTTTAGAAATAATACAAAAAAAAAAATTCCTGGTACCTCACTGCCATTATTATTAGCTATTACTGTCAGTGAATTCAAACAAATGTTGAAGAATACTTGCTTAAAACAGAGACTTGGAGAACCTTCATAAATGTTAAAAGTGATAGATATGAAGACTCCCTAATAAGTGCCTGTCAAATCTTATGCATGTATAAATGCCAATTTGTAGTCATTGGTAAATATAAATATAAAAGCTACCTACTAGTAATGTGTTTAATGAAAACAATAAAAGCAACACAGCACAGAAAAAACTGAGAGCTCAACATTCTGATCAGTGCCCCAGTATCTCATTTGCTTCATCTACATATGTCTGTAAAGCCAAGTTTGCTTGCTATTGAAAATTCTCTTGATTTGGTACCAAGTAATCCTCCTTAAGGCATCCATGCTTAAAATGTCCCCACTCCCAAGAAACTGATCAATCACAACTGCCAAAGCTTAAAGCTATTTGGCAACTGTTTGCTTGTTTGTTTTAATTTATTTGAGAGAGAGAGAAAACACTAGCATGGGGAGGAGCAAAGGGACAAGCAGACTCTCTGCTGGGCCACAATGTGGCACTCCATCCTAGGACCCCAAGATCATGACCTGAGCCAAAGTGAGATGCTTAACTGACTGAGCCACCCAGGTGCCCCAGCAACAGGTTTTTGTCGTCGTTGTCGTCGTTGTAGTTGTTTTAAAGATTCCTACAAACGTTTACTCTCACCTTTGATACCTTTCCATCCTATAGAGTTCGGTATTCCCAGGGAAAAGATGCAAATTATGAGGAATTAGGTGGTAGTTAGAGAATGTAGCTTCACTGAAAAGAAAGAGTTGTCACTTTTCAGTAATAAAAATTCTCTGAAGGTGACCAGGGTAAAAACCTACAGTTACTTTGGGAAAGTTTTACGTAATGTCTGACATTTCAAAATGAGGCATCAAATATTCTTGGCTGCTTAATTTTTGGAGGTTGGGACTCTTGCGCTTTTGAAAGGGAGAAAAAAAGAGACCACTTGGAGTCTCTTGTCTTCTGTCTATTCTATCAACGCAACCCAATCCAACTGAAAAGGTTTCCTGAGCAAAGGCTTTTAACGAGGTAAAGGTAAAAGATTTAAGAAAGCAAAGAGAAAAGGTTATTTTATCCATGTTAAACACACTAATCTTAAGAGAAAAGTAAGTGGTTCACATTGGGCAAAGACTTGGATTCTTCTAATTCATGGAAGGGTTAATTTACTAGACACTATAAAATATGGCCTCAGAATTACATTTCATGCATAATCATTTGTTCCTCTGAGCTTTCCCCACCCTTCCTCCTTCTTCTCATCCCAGCCCAAATCATTAACTTCATTCCAAGACTGAACCCAGGAATATTAAAAATTCAGCCTTTCTGAATTTTACTTACTGATGGTTAAATGGGTGATTCCACAGTGTCACATTTCCAGAGGTGGAACCAAATCTAAACTAGAGCCTTCCTTCTTTCCTCTCCTGCAAAATCTGACTTCTCTTAGCACAGAAGACCTCCTCCAGTCTAACCCCATGTGATCCAAAAACCCTTCCCCCTGATTCAATGCATTCAAAGGAAAAAGAGAACAATTTAGACTTTGGAAAAGGGCAAAATGACACATAAAACATCAGAAATATGTTAAAATACCACAAATATGGTGGTAGAACAGATTAAAGAAAAATATATTCTTTAGAAGCAGGGAGAGTATAAATAAATAATGAAATTTAATTTGTAGTTGTTTGACCTATGCACTGCTATCTAGGGGAGAACATAAAATTCAGAAAGAAGAAAAGGTGTTAGTCACCACCGGGGTCTCTATGACCTACAGGTGTCTTTTTCACTACGAAAAACCCTTCCCTATCCTGCCAACCCCAAGATATTTTGTATAGCGAAGGGAATTCCTCACACACACCTCTTACCCTGCCATCTCAGATGCACCTCTACCACCTTTCATATCATTTGGTTCTGAGAACTAAGCTGAATTTCAGTTCCCACCTGACCTAGATGTATTGAGCAATACTCAATTGTTCAATCCTGCCTAACTTTGATCTAGAGTCATGGTCATTACCGGGTCCTTCCCACATCTTTCAACCTTATAGTCAGTTTCTCCCCTTTACAAGGAGATAACATAGTGGAGGGGGGAAATAATTGCATCCCATGCCCATGGTCTATGCTAGAGACCTGAGGATTTCCGAGATGCAAAAAGAAGGACATCAGAGGGGAGTCAAAAAGTTGCAGATAGCAAGAGAATAAAGGGAAGAAAGAGGTACAGTAATTCAAGCCTTCATAAGGGAATGGAGTAGTAGTATGGGGGTCATATGGCAAAGTCTCTGAAGAGCTAAGGAATTAAGTCCCACATTGATAGATGCATATAGAAATGGGTTAAGGACTGAACAACTTATCTAAAATCCCTAACCTATTTCTGTACCTCCTAACCTCACCTCCCATGTTAACCCTAGTGCCTGGCTTCACCAGTAGCAACCATAGAAACTATGTGAAAACTATTAACATAGGTAAACCAGTGCTTTTCAATCTTAGCTATTCATTAGTAACATCTGGAGAGCTTATTTAATAAGCCCATCTGGCACCCTCACCACCAACACCAGAGTTAGGACCCAGGTATCAATACTTAGTGGTACTCTCTAATCTGGTCCCAATATATAGTCAATACTGAGAACTACTGTTTTAGTTCAGTTGTTCTCAAACTTAAGTGCTACATTAGAATTACCCAGAGGGCTTGCCAAACAGAATGACTGGGCCCTAGCTCCAAAGTTTCTTATATAGCAGTTTTGGGGTAGAGCTTGGTGTTTGCACAGCTGATATTAATACTGCTGATCTGGTAGCACATCATTGTATTAGAGAAATAGCTTGGCAGTTGTAGTTAGGGAATGGGAGGAAGGGGTATAACACAATCATACTAATATATGACCCCTTAATTGATGACCCAACCCATACAATGTAATGAATAAGAGACATATCCCAACAGCTAAGGGTGAGGGTCTTGGTCTCAGACATAGGAAAGATGGAATTAGTCCAGAACAAAGTTTATAGAATCTCAGTAAAAAGTTTCCTTACAGAGTAAAGCTATATAGGAATAGGGGTTCTGGATTTAAGGTATTACCTACCAAGACTTGTACAACTGTGCCTAACACAAGAAATCTCAACTGAGTGATTAATTCTAGGAAGTCTGTGCTATAGCATATCGATCTCTTAGCAGATGAAGGTGACCACAGTTACATCCCCTATAACATGAAACAGTATTTAATTTGGAGGTCTCAACTGAGTCTTGGGGGGAAATAATAAAGGTGATTCATTTTTTTTAAAACAAAATACTGGTTAGGAAGAGGAAAAAAAAATATTCTTAGAGCAAAAGAACATTTAGTTAAAAGGCTTCCACCATTCAAACAAAGGTTATAGGATAATATTAGGCTGAACCTTTAAAATTGCCAATACTCAAATGATTCTGGCCTATAAAAATGACAGTTTATTATGGTTCAACCAACACTAATCTCAGAAACAAAGTATGGTGTGTTTCATTGGAATCAAGTGGAAGTTAATAGTTTGAAGCTCCATGAGCTAAAACACCTCATCCATTTTCTTCATTATTGACCCCAACAAGTTCTTATGCCTGGAACATGGTTAAGGACTGTATTTAATAAATCTTGTTTGCATGAATAAATTATCTAAAAATCAAGTGTTTCCAGGGCATCTAAAAACCCTAAATATGTACATTTGGAGACAGAATTTATTTTGATTTTTCATTTTCTATGCTGGGTTGTTATTTTTTGAAACTTCTTTTTTTCTATTTTAATCAATTCATTGTTATTGGGGGTTTGTGGGGGGGTTTGGTTTGTTTTCTTTGTTTTTATTTTACTCCTGTGAGGTCACCCATAGCACCATGGCCAATACATACCTATTGTCTAGACATGACCAGGATGCACTTTGCCCCGTCAACCCCTTCTATCTTGCAGAACTGACTCATTATTTCACTGTTACACTTACAATTGCTGTTCAATAAAGTTTCCAGTGGACCCCCTTTCACCTTTGCCAGATTTCTAGTTTCTTGCTTGAATGTCCTTCATCTTTTCAAATTGTCCTTTGGCTGTATTCAATACTTAAGTGACCATTACTTCGCAATGCATGCGCCGTAACCCCAATTTTCCATTCGTTGGAGTTTATTTTCAGAGGAAAATTGCACTTCATTACAGATCTATTCATCTGTGAGTTGGGGGAATACAGTATTATTCCAATCTTAAATGGGTCATTTTTTTTTTTCTCTTTTTGCTTGAGTAGGGAATGGGAAAATAAGTTTGGGTTCCTTTGTAGTTGATTTGGCAAGGATACTTAATCGGAACTATTAGGGTCATGGCAATTTCTCAATGCCAAGACAGAATATATATTACTTATGAAATGTAAACAAAAGGGCCACACTTGAAAATTCTAAGTGCACTATAAACTCACAGCAGGTTAAAAAAAAAAAAAAATGTGATTCAAAGAACTCAAAGCTGTGCATAACAACACTATCTAGCTCAATATACTAGTCCCTCACTTCCCATGACAAAGGTGCTCTAAAACAGAGCTTGCATGTTAAATTCTTTTGTACCAAATCACATTTTTGGTGTCATAGAAAACAAACAACCAAAAATTAAAGAATGCATTTAAACAGCACTGTAGAGTTTATGAGAGGCTTTAATTGTAAGTAACTGGATTCTCATTTAAAAGAAAACTTGAAGGAGATAAGACAAGCAGCGGTATGTCCACATAGTATGACCAGGTTAGGCTACAGAACTTGCCCAATTTCACACAACACGTAAAGTTGCAGAGATTAGTTATTAACTTAATATTTAGTTCCGAAATTCAATGTTGTTTTCTACATTTCAGGCTACAGGCATCCATAGTTTAACTTTTTTTTCCCCAAGATTTTACTTATTTATTTAAGTGAAAGAGAGCAAGCGAAAGAGAGCACGAGCAAGGGGTGAGAGGCAAAGGGAGAGGGAGAAGCAGTCTCTCCAAAGAGCAGGGAGGCTGATGCAGGACTCAATCCCAGGATTCTGGGATCATGACCTGAACTGAAGGCAGATGCTTAACCAATTGAGCCACCCAGGTGCCCCCATAGTTTAACTTTTGATTTTATATATCAGGCTGGTTTTGACTTACCTTTCTTTTAGTTGGATATCTTTCCTATAGATCTGATTGTATTTCCTACAAATTATCCTCAGATGATCTATATCAAGATCTGAATTAGTGAGGGGCAAGATTCTGTCTCTCTCACTTTAGTTTGACAGAAGGGGATTGCACAGTTTTAGTCAAAGGCAAATATGTTGCCTTTATATTCTGGATGTGTAACTCTCAGGAGACAACAGGGAAACAAGGACTCTCAGACCTCTGTTATATGGCCCAATTTCTCTGACATTGTAATGAAGATTGTCTAGTCTAAAAACCATAGGCTTATAATGGAGCATCTCCTACTCCTACCCTATTTTTTTATAAAGATTTTATTTATTTATCAGAGAGAGAGAGGGGGAGAGAGCGAGCACAGGCAGACAGAATGGCAGGCAGAGGCAGAGGGAGAAGCAGGCTCCCTGCTGAGCAAGGAGCCCTATGTGGGACTCGATCCCAGGACGCTGGGATCATGACCGGAGCTGAAGGCAGCAGCTTAACCAACTGAGCCACCCAGGCATTCCCTACTCCTACTCTATTATTTGCTTTTTAATCTGTGCATCTTTTGCTGGAGTTGAGCATGGCCTGCATGTTTCAAAACAAATTCAAATTCAGACTGAGAATTAACAGCAAAAGCAACAAGCCAGACTTAGAGAAAATCTATCATTTCGTAATGTTTAACACGGCATGCAAAGATCTCTGCCATGAGGTCCCTGCCTCTATTTCCAACTTGGTTATGTTATCACTGTCTCTGCTGCCATCAGGTTTCCTTGAAAGCAAAAGAGGAAGAATGAGGTTTGAGCCACAGCCTAAACCAGGTTTCCAGAGAATTATTTAATTAGTATAAACAGGCACAAATATAAACAAAGTTGAACTTATCAAACTTTTTTCAAAGTCCATTTCAAGTATCACATCTTCAAGGTAGTAACACTACTCTGTCTTGGGGAAAATTATGTATTCCCTTTATGTGTTTTTCAGGAGTTTGTTTGACTTGTCATACTCGCTGTAAGCAACTGCTATGCTTTGGACACTAGCCTTATTCCTATGAATTTGCTCATGTGTTTATTGTAGTATTTATTTTTTCCAATGTCTAGTATATGTTTTCCTGCCTATCTCCATAGCTAAACTGTGAACTGGCTGAAGGCAGACACCACGTCTTACTTACATTTCATCACAAGTGCCCACCATAGTTTCCAACACCAAGCATTCCCTGTGGCAACCATCATAGAAATGAAGGTGAAAAGGACACTGAGTCTTAGTGTATGCCATCCAAGCCCTCACTGTCTAGTTAGGGAAGTAGAGCAGAAAATTTTCAAGCATCAGCCACCAGGGGAAGACTATAAGTAGGTAGACATGATATAGGTATATAGGTAGATATAAGTAGATATGATTCTAAGAAATCCCCACCCCTAGTTATAAAGCAGAATATCTTGCTTAGTAGAGGTCAATTCACATCATGGTAGCCTGAGAACATTTTAAAGTGATTAATTGGGAAGCTGATTGCTTATGAAACTCACTGATGTTTTCAGTTAAAGTTAAATGTCCAGATCCAGTTGGGGAAACAAGGTAGAGGAAAAGTACATGGCCAAGAAAAGGCAGCACAAGTCAAAAAGGAAAGCGGCTTCTTTTCCCAGTGCCAAGGTCCCAATAGTGAACAAGGAGATGAAGACGGGAAGACGCAGGCAAATATTAGACTTATTCACCACCCCCACAACACCAATAAGGAATAGGTGGCAAAAAGCAAGAAGTCCAGGACTTCACTCTAAGAAACAACTGGTATGTCCTGAATTCTTCACCCCTAGTGCTGGACTCAGGGGCCTCGTGAAGGAGGGAGAAGCTTGGGTTATAGACACAAAGACAAGACAAATGATAGATAAGGTAAATTAGGTAAGGTGAAAAGCTACTTGCTACTGCCTACTGACCCTCAGATCTCTTTCTGTTTGCTGGTAGAACTGAAATTTCCGTAATTCCACAATTTTTAAAATGAGAATATTGATATTTTCTTGCATGCAAATACGCAAAGGGAGCAGTGTCATAGGAAGACATAAAGAGTAGAATGCAAGAGCTGCAATAAATTAAATAAATAATCTCCCTCCAAAACTCACTTTAGACATAGAAAAACTGAAAATCAAAGAGTAGAATGGATTGTCCAACATGTAAAGGTTCTGACATTAGGGAAACTGAAATTGATTATTACCAACTAAACAACAGGTACTGTGTTAGGCAAGGCCATCATTGTTATTTCATTTAATCCTCAGCATAACTCTGCTGAGGGATACAGAACCCTCATTTTAAAAATGAGAAAGGTGAGGTACAGGAGTTTTAATCAGTTTTCTTCAGATTGTACAGTTAGCAAGTAACAGGAGATCCAGCATTCATATTCTAGCTTAGGTGAAAGCAGAGCTAATAGCACAGATCCAACCAAGGTTTTGCAGAGCTGGCAACAAGCACAGTTTAGGTCATATCCTTCCCCAAATTCTTAAGTGACAATCTATATTAGTTAAATATAAGCAACATTTTCTCATTCAATTTTTAAATGTATTGTTCCTGTTCTTAAAGTGAATTTTTTCTCTTCCAGCAGGGCTTCCATCCCCCCTTTGGGTTGATGTTCCACTGTGTCTAGCAAGGGTTCTGGTCATTATAATAAAATCTATTTTTTCACTGGCTCAATTTGCTAAGCACTGAGTGGAAAAATGGTAAAGTTGTACTTCCACCTCAGGTATCTTAATATCCATCTTTCTGCCTTCCTATTCATGAACCGGAGAGAAGTCTGTCAAAAATATTGAGGCCATCAAATATAGTTTTCTATTTCTATCTTCTATAGACCTTTTAATTTCTGCCCCCACCACCCTGATGTCTAACATAATCTTTAATTTTCATACTGATTCACCTGCCCACTACTGAAGCTCAGCCACCTATGGTATAAAATGGATCAGGAGCTACAGGAAAACACCTAAAAAGCATAGCCAAATAGCAACATAGATATCCACAGGTTAACAAGGGCCCTACAAGGTGAGTAGAAACTAGCATTTTTGAGGAGACTGTATTGTGTACTTTACATACTAAATTTAGCTTATTCATTTCTTATAAGCAACATTATCAGGAATATCATTTCTACTGGGCTCTTACTATGTACCAAACACCATTAAAAATTCCAGCCAGAAATTGACTTGGCTAATTTTAAATATTACTAAAAGCTTTTTTTTTTTTTTAAGATTTTATTTATTTATTTGAAGGAGGGAGGGAGAGAGACAGAGAGACAGCACACAAGTAGGGGAAGGGACAAAAGGAGAGGGAAGAACAGATTCCGGACTGAGCAGGGAGCCCTACAAGAGGCTGGATCCCAGGACCCTGGGATCAGGACCTGAGCCAAAGGAAGATGCTTAATTGACTGAGCCACCCAGGCACCCCACCAAAAGCTTTAACAACAATAACAATTAGGGCAGCAATCTTTAAAATTATTCAAATCCCAAAGTCATGTAGTCTATAGTAGCAGCATAACATTTTTTTCTTTTTTTTTTCCTAAAGACTTTATTTATTTATTTGACAGACAGAGATCACAAGTAGGCAGAGAGGCAGGCAGAGAGAGGGGGTAAAGCAGGCTCCCTCCCAAACAGAGAGCCCAATGTGGGGCTCGATCCCAGGACGCTGGGATCATGACCTGAGCCGAAAGCAGAGGCTTTAACCCACTGAGCCAGCCAGATGCCTTCATTTTTTTCTTCTTCAACTGTTTCTAAGTGAAAGCAAACTTCAAAATCCTATTTCATTCTAGTTTGGGTTTTATATTATCTGGAATTAGTGTTAGTCTGGATTATCTTCTAAAGGACAAAAGGCAGGGCACCTGGGTAGTTCAGTCCACTAAGCATCTAACTGTTGATATTGGCTCGGGTCATGATCTCAGGGTGGTTAGATCGAGTGCAGCAGAGGGCTCCGCTTGGAGGCATGGAGCTTGATTGAGATTCTTTCTCTTCTCTCTCTCCCTCTGCCCTTCCCTGCCAACTTGCATGCGTGTTCCTGCTCTCTCGCTCTTAAAAAAAAAAAAAAAGGAAATAAAAATAAAATAAAAGACAAAAGGCAAGAGTTGTTATTGGTAGTTACAAGATACAATAGAAAGTGAACAATCCAGGGACATGTAATGCTATTTCTTCCAACAGCACTTCTCTTCATGCTTTGCAGACAGGGAGACTGAAACGCTCAGAAAAAAGGAAAAGTACTTCTGTCTCAGGCTACATCACTAGTTAATGGCAAAGTCAGTGTTTAAATTCAGTGCTCTTGTTTCTTATTCCCACAGTCTTTCCCCAATAAAGTAAGTTAGTCTCCTGGGATGTGGAAACACTGTTATTGTCCATTACAGAAAACGGTCAAAAAAAACGGAAACAAAACCAAGCACACAAAATCTATTAAGTTTAAAGAGACCCCATTTTACTATACGGTGAACTATTCAGTGACAGTAACCTGAGTAACAGGATGCCTCCCTGTTGCCTACAGCCAAACATCAAAATTCTATATTTTATTTTTATTTTTATTTTTTTTAAGATTTTATTTATTTATTTGACAGAGGGATCACAAGTAGGCAGAGAGGCAGGCAGAGAGAGAGAGGAGGAAGCAGGCTCCCTGCTGAGCAGAGAGCCCGATGCGGGACTCGATCCCAGGACCCTGAGATCATGACCGGAGCCGAAGGCAGCGGCTTAACCCACTGAGCCACCCAGGCGCCCAAAATTCTATATTTTAGAAGACCCTTAAATATCTGTTCCTTGCTTACCTCTTAGCCTCACACTACTGTAGCTTTTCACCTCAATACACACTAAATCCAAAAACTGTAATTTTACATGCAAATGACTTATATTGCCTTATTTAAATATATATATGTCTATAATTTATATATCAATATATGTATATTATGTATATTTTATACATATATATGTATGAATATTCCAGGTATCCTATGTATCTTTCATAAGGCCCATTTTAGAGCAGTGCTCATAAATGTTCGCTCAGTGAACAGATGAATTTGGCATTATGACATAATATACAAAACTCAATTAGATTATTTCATCCACCTATAATTCCCTATTCTATCATATAGCATCTTGTCCTTCATAAAATTTCTTTCTCTCTGATGGATATGGGAAAGAATTCCCAAAGTTAGAGATATACACGTAATGTGAAAGAATCTCTATATTCTTTCTATTTCTTGCTATCCTAAATGATACTAAAGTATCAGGAAATAGATGTAGCACCTCCTGAAGTAAATGCAGGTTTCTGAGAAAACTCTACTTCCTGGGAGTAGTTAAAATCATTTTTTTTTTTTAATATTAGCAAAGGAAGACTGCAGTTCTTCCCACTAAAATTCAAAGTGCTATCCACATGGCAGAGTGAAACCCACAGAAGATTCAGAGAGAATCTAATCTAGCACAGTGCGAGCGATAGACAATGTTATTTCCAACAAATTAATTTAATTGGCTCTACAATAGCGAGAGGAAGTAGCTGTGTGCATTTAGATGTTCCCTTGGGAGCAGTGCTAAAAGAGGCTCAGAGAATACACGGGAAATCTACTGTAGATCAAATGTTCTTACAGAACTCAGTCCTTAATGTGTTACCTAACTGCAATACAATTTTACATCCAAATAACAGCATTGTTTTATTATTTCTTTAAAAAAATACTCGCAAAACACATTTGATTAAACTGACCCTCTTATAATATGTTGAGAATTCATGTTAATAGGGCATGATACCAACCAATATGATTAAAAAAAATCTTATGTACATAATTTGGAACTGCAAAATAAATTTACCAAAATTGCAACATTTTTTTTTTTTTGCAATTTAAAGACTATGGAAGAGTTTGAGAGGTTATGTAATCATGAAAGCTCTTGATTGCAGTAGGAACTAAAATATTCCTTTTACTTATCAGCATTTTTAAAATATTTTCTGTAACAAATCTTTATTATTTTGGAATAAGAAAAGCACTTACTATTTTTAAATGTTGTAAGTACTTTGAAAGAGGAAAGCTTAACGTATACCAGAAGCTAGAAGGAGATAATTTTCAGATATATCAGTAAAGGTTTTAAGAATGTGTACCAACTAGAATTCCACATTGAGCGAATACTATCCCAAGTTGGAAGCAAACATCCAATATTGTATATGTGAGTGAGTGGCTTAATCAACAAAGCTGCACATAGTAATTGTCTAAGCAAATAATGTATGCATAATTGAGAAAATGATGTAACCATGCTTTATAAGACTGAATATCTTTAAAGTAGGCATTCCGGTTTCTACTTTCATATATGCTAATGAACTTGAAGTAATCTGAGAGGGACATAATATTTTGTCTATTTTACAGATGAAAGAAATAATATAGAATTTATAGTGATTTATTCTCTCATTCATTCAAAACTTTTTATTGGAAACCTAAACGGTGCCAGGCAGTGTTCTGAGTGCTTGAGAATCAGAAAGAAACAAAACCTTATTGGCACTGTCTTTATGGGAGAGTCTCTATCTAGTGGGAGAAAGTTTTAAAGGTGCTATCTAAGAATTTGCATTTCTAACCAGTTTCTAGGTTAAACGTTTCTGCTTGCCCTGGAATCACACTTAGCCAACAAAAGAAAAGCCATTTGATGAAACCTAACAAACAATGGGAATGAAGTAGATGAGATCAGAGAGGCAGGCTGGGGCTTTCTGACTTATGTTCATAATTTGGAAATTTATCTTTGAGGAGAGTCATTAAAAGCTGTTAAGGGACGTTTAAGTAGTTGGTGATAGGATAAGATTAAGTGTTTTTTTTTTGTTTTGTTTTGTTTTGTTTTTTTGTTGTTTTGTTTTTTTTTTTAACTTTTTATTTTTTATAAACATATATTTTTATCCCCAGGGGTACAGGTCTGTGAATCACCAGGTTTACACACTTCACAGCACTCACCAAAGCACATACCCTCCCCAATGTCCATAATCCCACCCCCTTCTCCCAAACCCCCTCCCCCCAGCAACCCTCAGTTTGTTTTGTGAGATTAAGAGTCACTTATGGTTTGTCTCCCTCCCAATCCCATCTTGTTTCATTTATTCTTCTCCTACCCACTTAAGCCTCCATGTTGCATCACCACTTCCTCATATAAGATTAAGTGTTTTTAAGCAGTATTGCTTGTGTCGTGGTCTGTAGAGTGGACTGGAGAGGGGCAAGGGCAGATGCTAAGAAAACAGTTAAGAGGCTATGCAGTAGTTTAGAAAAGACAGTGGCTTAGACAAAAGTAAGAGCAACAGAGATGGAAAAAGTGAGTGGATGTGCCTTACTCTAATTTCTATAGCTAGCAAATGGTAGATGTAACGTTTGAAGTAAAATTTTCTGACTACATATTTGGTGATCTACCCAACTGCTATTAAATATGTCCAGACCAACAGCAACAACAGCAGCATCTGAGAACTTGCTAGAAATACCAATTCTCTGGGCACCTGAGTGTCTCAACTGGTTAAGCATCTGCCTTTGGCTCAGGTCATGATCTTGGGGTCCTGGAATTGAGGCCCACATCAGGGCTCTGTGCTTAGCAAGGAGTCTACTTCTTCTCCTCTCTGTGTCCCTTCCCATCCCTTGTGCTCGCTCTCTCCCTCTTGTTCTCAAATAAATTAAAAAAAAAAATTAAGAAGAAAGAAAGAGGGAAAAGAGAGAAAGAAAGGAAGGAAGGAAGGAAGGAAGGAAGGAAGGAAGGAAGGAAGGAAGGAAGAAAGAAAGAAATGCAAAATCTCAAGCCTCACCTGACACCTACAAAATCAAAAATCTGTGCTCTGAAAAGATTCCCAGTGGGTGCCTGGGTAAGAGTCCAACTCTTGATTTTGGCACAGGTCATGATCTTAGGGTCCTAGGATAGAGGCTCAAGTGGGGCTCCTTGATCATCAGTAAGTCTGATTAAGATTCTCTCTCTCCCCCTCTTCCTCTGCCCCTCTCCTCTGTCTCTCTTTTTCTCAAATTAAAAAAAAAAAAAAAAAAAAAACTTTAAAAAGATTCCCAGGTGTTTTACATTCATATTAAAGTGGTCTACAATAAAACAGCTACCTTGCATCTTACAAATTTAGATAATGTATGCTTTTGAATGGCAAAATTTGTGAAAGGAATCCAATTTCTCTTCCAAAGACAGTCTAGGTTTGTTGTTGTTGTTGTTGTTTAAATTAGGACATACATAGTAATTTTTTTAAAAGTACTGCAGAAATACATAGATACTGAACTCATTGATAATAATCATATAATTTAAAATAAAAAAAAAGATTTAAGTTAATGACTATAATCTCTATCAAATTAAAAGTTTCTGGGTTTGATTTATTTTTTTATCCATAACTGAGATGTACTTACAAGAGACAGAAATGGTTTATTAAACAATTTCACTAAACCTAAAAATATCTTTATGAAATTAGCAAAGCTGTCCTCTAGTGTTAGAACAGTAATGTCTGGGGGTGGGGGGAGTAAAACCTGGGGATGGAAGATAATTTTTATACCTTTAAATATGGACAACTTAAAATTTATATCAATTCAATATTTCTTTTTTTATAAAAAGGAATAAAATAGTAAACTATCTTCAACTTTCATAGTACGGTAAATATTCACAAGCTAAACAAAAGATTCAAAGATTCTAACAGGTGTTCCATTCCCAATATGCTAAAACCGATTACAAAATCCCTAATGGCAGCTTATCCTTTAGGCACACTGTTTAATGGTATATTTCTAGCACTGTACACTTTAGTTTTATCCTTCTCCTTTGTAACTGAACACAGAGTTGATTGGGCTTAAAACCAGTGAATGCCTGATAGAGGCTAAAGTTGAGGCAAGCCTAATGATCTCCATCTTGCCTTAATTATATTGAGTTTATGAAACCTATGCTTCTCCTCATCAATTTCAGCAATTTCAGTTTTATCTGTACCATCAATTTGTGTAAAGTAATAAAGGCAAAGTGAATAAAATATTAAAATATTTCCACAAATGAGTATTACTTTACGAGCAAAGGTGGTGATGCATACCAACTGAATTGCTGTTTTGTAGGGGGAGCCATTGTTGGATGGATTGAAGTGCCCTTCCTAAACTTATATAGTTTGAAGTTGGTACAGAAAAATTATTTAGAGGGTCTCAATGTACAATGCTTGAAAATGCAGGATGTACAACATTTGATTGAACAAAACTCAGCAACTAGTAACTACCTGCTTATAGCTTTATTCATTTCAACAAGTTAGTATTGAGGGTCCATTTTCTAGCTAATTGGTACTGAGGCACTATGTTCAGTAATATGTTATAAGGTCCTCAATAGATATGGTTGTATGTAGGAAAAAATAGAACATATTCATAAGTGATTGTATTACATTCACACATTTGGAAGAAATCTGAAAGGCACTGAAGACAACATAACAATTTAAGACCCTGGATTTCATAGGTAGGAATACAGAAGCATATCCATTTCAAACAAGCAAACTATAATGAACAATAATTTAAAAGTGTAAAAAAGTACATTCATGATTAAATACAAAAGTAGAAAAATTATCAGCTATAAGATAATTATAGCTAACAATTATTAAATACTTTGTCATTCTCTCTTATATGAATCACTGCATTTAATCTTCACAACAACCCTAATGGGTTATTTTACCTTTTCTATTTTACGGACAAAGAAACTGTAGCTCAGGAAAATACAGTAACTTGCTCAAGGCCATACAGCTAGTATGTGGGGCAGGAGGAACTGGATCATTGTCTATATAATTGGGAAGTCTACATTATCCCATGTCTTTAATAAAACAACACTCATGGCATATTGGGAAGTAGTAGGAATAAGGGCTAAAAAGATTCATTCCTAGATTTGAAATTGTCTGAGTCTTCTGAGTTATTTGTACGAAGGATATTGTAAGACTTAAAATAAGGCAAAACCATCTCTATTCTTTTTGACTTCATCCTGTACCCCCTCACTGTTTCCTTTATTGCGTTTTTCACAGTGTAATACATTTATCAAATATACTACTCTTCCAAACCTCTCTGTGGGTATAAACAGTTTCATTTATGTCCATATCTTTAACGTGACTAGGCTAGGCATCATGTAGTGTAGATTAGGTAGTCACTCAATAAACAAATAAATGGTATCTACAGAAGAATGAAATCATCCTTTTGAACTATCACGTCATTACTTTCATAAAAATTACTCCCAGGTGGAAACAGACTGATATTATAATAAAAGAAACCCCCTGCATTCTAGGATATCACATCTCTATCTGTTAACAATTACGGATTCTGAAAAGCAACATAATATGGTGATCATCAACAACACATTCATGAGTAGGTACTGCAAATTCTGTATGAAATAACCAGGTAAGAGCCAAAAATCTCATTTGCAAAGTCAATTCCCAATCATCTTTTAACATTGCCATAATGGGCCATAACGTTGGAGGCCCTTTTAACGGGCCATAACGTTGGAGGATGATATAGAAAATCAAAATATGCCACCTTTATAATCATGAGGCAAAATTAGCAAATAAATACTATTCATCAAAGCGATTCACATACTCTATTAAGTCCAACATGTTTAACATTACAAACATCCTGACTATTTTCTTTATGGATGAAAGCATAGGTATCTGTAGATGCGTTGAAGCTGAACTATTAACAGCTTCATTCTTCCCCCTTTAGGATTTCATACAGACTCTCTCTGTAGCCTTCATGTTGTACCACATCTAAGAGATCTTGCTATAATCATGGCTATTTGGTATTCTGAGAATGGATTACCTTGGCTAGAATCTAGGGTACATCTTAAATATGAAACTCTCTTGAAAGAAAAGACTATTTGAGCTGGATCTCATTACCAGAGAAAACAACAGCACCTTCAGTTGAGCCACTTTGACATATCTTCTGTAAGAAACTGACTAGTTAACTACTATGGAGCCAACAGCACCCATAAAACTGAAGCTAATGTGGCTGAAGATTTTGGAAGCAAAAAGTAAAATGATCCATTCTCCTCCTGTCTCCACTGAATTCACAGGCAACTCAAAACCTGATTCATTTTATAGCATTTTATTTCTTTGTTTTTGTTTTTTTTTGTTTGTTTGTTTTGTTTTTTACCACAAATTACAGTACATATTATTGTGGTCATCATTTTATAGAAGGAAACTGGAGCATAGGGCATATAGGGAATGGGCTTGAATAGCATAGTGGCAGACATTCCAACTGAAGCAGTATGGGCACTAAGATAACATCTTAAACACCTTTCCTCCTGTTTCCCCTATGTGTACCACAACTACCACCAGTGCCATTTTTCCCATGACAACTACCATCATCACTACTGACTGCACTAGCCACGTTTTTTTTTTTTTTTGAGCCAATATGAATTTTTATTAAAACACATTTGTCAAGGTCTATACAAATTATTACTCTTTGACTTTTTATATGCCAAGCATCATGTTAATGACTTTTACTAGCATTAATTTATTAATCCCCTAAGGCGGCAGATAAAACTGAGGTTCAGGGAATTTAAATAACCAAGATTATGGAGCTAATAAGTTTATGTGGCCAAGAGTCAAATCCAGATCCTGGGCTCTTAGTGTCCAGATAATCCCTACCTTGCTTTATCTCAGTAGTCCTCCACTAGGGAATAGAATACCCCTAGACAGCATTTAGAAATGTTTGTGTGTCGGGGGTTATTTTTTGGTTGTCCCAAAGTATTTAAGACAGGGATTCTAAACATTTTTTTTCTAAAGATTTTATTTACTTATTTGTCAGAGAGAGAGAGAGAGAGATAGCATACAAGCAGGGAGAGTGGTAGCCACCCAGGCACCACTCTAAACAACTTTTGATGTGCTACAATGTCCTTCAAAATGAACACTTGCCCCACCCCCAAAATGTCAATAGTACCCTCTCTGAGAAACACTAAATGATCACTTATTTTTCCATCACAGGGGTGCTTCTCATGTTGTACATAAAAGTATTTTCAGACGATTGTAACCATCTTTTGTATCTAGAAAGGCTCAAGGAAATGGTGAAGGTTCTTTAACATGGGTTACACCTGCACATGGTAGTGACTTTTTTCAGGTCATAAAGCAATTCTCATTTATGTTGCTCTAAGAATAGGGATCATTTATAATTTTAAATAGTAAATGAGGACAGCTGACATGTAAATAATGCAACTCAGCCCTTTGATCCCCTTTGAATAATGCAAATTAATTCTGATAACTGTCTAAATCAAATACTCAGTGAGAGTGATATGAGACTATTCTGGAAGATGATGCAGAAATTACTTGCCATTGTTCATGTTGGTGATGGTTTGTTTTTTCACTTACAGATACTTTGATAGGCAATCGATTTGTCTATCTGCACCTGCTTCAGCCAACAAGGTGTTCATATAAAAAACAGTTTGAATCCTTGACTATCTCCTTTTTAATTTTATATATATATCTATAGATATAGATATATCTATCTTCTTTTTTTTTCTTTTCTTCTTCTTCTTTTTTTGTTCCCACCAAGACTAGTGTATAATGATTCCCTCAAATGTTATTATTAAATGTAAATGAGAAATGGTTAGGGAAGAGGAGTATTGTCATAATGACAACTAAGAGGCCAGTGACCGGTAATGTATTGGTCTTTGTTTTTAAAGGATAATGTAGCTACCTAATAAAGTGAGAAATACGTTTAAATCTCTTGAGGTTGGTTTTTGTTATAAGTTAAAGCCTGGATATGCTTGGCTTTTGCTTGAAATAAACAGAATGAAAGATACAGTGGTGACAGTAGTTTGCCACAAGGTAAGTTCCAGAGTGGCTTTCTTTCAGTTACCATGGTAATCAACTGCAGGGTTTTAGAGCATATTTCTCAGTAGGCATCATTTTCACAATAACCCTGAGGAGTCAAAGTAGCCATTTCACAGATGAAGAAAATGAGGTTCAGAAAGTTAAATGCCTCTCCACCATTTCCAATCTACTGAATGTCAAAGCAAGGATTCTAATCCAGGACAATCTATCTCCAAAACATGTGTCTTTATCACAGAGCCGTGCTGAGTTACCAAGCTCAGTGAACAAAAGAGTGTGGTAAGGATGCCTTATGTCTTGCAAACAGTCTCAATACTATCAACAAACATTCACATACCACATTTATTTGTGCTTTATTATACTGTGAGAAAATAGGGAATCGAAAATTACTTATTTTAGAGGGCAGTGAAGATAGGAAAAACAAAGGGAATTTTCCAGTGTCATACTGCAAAAAGGTGGTAGAGCCACGAATGGAGAATGAGAATGAGGAGCTGGCATGAAATGATGCTTTCCAGTACAATAATACCACATCTTTCAAGAGATGAAGCTGATGTTCGTAGCCTCAAAAATACATTTACATTCATAAATCAGGCTGTTCTCTCTTGTCAAAGAAAATGCTTTATTTAGCAAAGAAAGTCTTGTAAATACCTCTAAAATGGTGCTTTGGCCTTCTTAATTGTTGATTAATTCACCAATAAGTTTTCAGCACATTTGGTAGTATAGGTGAGGTGACATCCTTTGCTCAGCCAAAAATCCTCCCCAAGAAAATCACTTAAATACTCGACCTTAGCTTTCTCATCTATAAAAGACATAGATAGTAAAGCATTTTTGTTCACACCCTAACAGTAAAAATTTAAAATAATTATAAAATATTTGATGAATTTTGAAGGCTCATATTTATAGGACTTATTCAGATTATGGTTTCTCTTGTTTGCTGCCAAATCTTTTTTATGGTCCACTAGCATATAAGTTGCATATATACCTACACATGCATTTGAGTACATGCATACACACACAGGCACTTGTCAGCAGTCCTCTATAAACATATAAAAACCATGTTTTATTAATTTGTTTTTAAAATACAGAATTCAAGTTATAATAACATTTTGTGAATATTTCTTAAATTTTAGTTTATTAACTAAGTTTTGAGAGGGTAAGACAGGATATGAGAGGATCTTACTATAAATTTGGGGTTTATTTTGAGAAGTCAAAGCCAGAATGCAAATGTTGCTATACTTTGACTCAGAAGATACAATCAATAGAATGACAAATTTGAGTTCATCAAAACTACACATTGAGAATACTTTCTGGTTTCTTTAGCATGTATTTTTTAAGAAAGGAAAATAATATATTGCGATAATTCTACTTGGAATTCTCCACACCATCTCTGCCTGGGTTTTAAGAAGTTGTTTGAGAATAAACAGCTGATTCTGAGGTAACAGCTTTGGGAGAGAGCAGTAAGAAGATAGCCCTTCTCAGATAGATAGAAATGGGAGAAACAACATAAATAGAATCCTGAGTTTTGAACACACAGCTCCTGCTTCAGTAGGCATTTTCTATATACTGTTGGGAAGAAACCCAAGAAGTATATGTGGGCCTTAAGCACATTTTAGAATTGGCATAGGGAGACTTGTGCAATTAGCTTAGGACCAGAAGAAACCAAGATAAAGTATGCATGGACTCGTAATAATCTGTTTCACATGGAGAGAAGGAACCAAAGAGGTAGGTCTGTGGTTTCCCTTTGTTCTAGTTGATAGTAGCTGGGCCTTAAAGAGCTTAAATACTTAAAAAAGCTCAATACTACAGAGTATTCATCTGTGAGTGAGCTAACGGGATTTCTAAAAGGTTATAAATTAACCCAATTAGCTCGCACTTGTCACTCTGCAGGAAACTCCAATGTATAAGAAAACAATAAATACATCAACGTGTATGAGACCCATACCAATTTTTATCTACGCACAGAGGGTGAGTGATTGACTAACCCAGATTCACCATTATGGGTATAGCAATGAGGTGGGGCTGGCGTGGGGGTGGGGAAGTGTCACAAGTAGACCAGTAAACCATATGAATTTCCGTTGTCAAGAATAGTGCACTCAATCTCTATTAACGTCCACACAGAAGAAAATGAGATTCAATTTTAGTATTAAGAGCATCTAGTTTTGGACCAAGTGTCATGTTGCCAGGAGATTTATATCTAACTTATCACTACCTTGTGAGCTAGGCATCACTGTCCCCATTTTGTAAATGACAAAACTGAGGCTAAAACATGTTAAATAATATGTTCAAAGACACATGGCTAGTAAGGGGCAGATATTTATGGAGCCCTGACTCTAAAACCTAGTTACTCATCCTTAAGCAGCACTGAGAAGGTCAGCGATATAAAAGAAGTGTCAGTGGGCATGTTGATATTTTAATGAATAAGGTGTAAAGTTTCCCTGTCTGAGACAGTCTCTTTAGTCCTAACTAACTATCCAGACCTGTGCGGCCCAACAAGGCAGTTCCTGATGCCCTTTAGCTACTGAGCTCCTAAAAAGTGTCTAATCCAGATAAGCTCCAAGGGTAAAATACACATCAGATTCTGAAAATGTACTAAGAAAAGAATTTACATTAATAATCTTATATTGTTTAGGTTTAAGTAATACTATTGTGTATTTATTTATTGAGTTAAAATGTTGTTATAATTTACTGTATCTATTTCTTCTAACCTTTTAAAGATGCATCTACGAGAACATGTAATTTTAAGTATGTGGGTCACCTTACTGAATAGTATGGGTTCAGATCCTGAAGGAATAGAGATAAGATACTTTTTGCCTTTGAAGACATTGCCTTTTTTCCAAAGAGGAAATGGACTCTAGGATATGGCTGTTGCTGAGCTTCTGTTTTCTGGGCCATGGGTGAGACCATCAGCCTGAGCCTTGGGGCATGGAAAAAGACCTATTTACAATTCCACTTCCCATTGTCTTTTCTTTTTTTTTCTTTTTTTTTTTTTTAATTTAAGATTTATTTATTTGAGAGAGAGAGAGCAAAATGAGAGGAGAGAGAGAGAGGAAGAGAGAAATCATGTGAGCACACGAACGGGGCAGAGGGACAGAAGGTGACAGAGAAACAGAACCCTAGGATCATGACCTGAACCTAAAGTGCCTCTCCATTCCCCCTTAAGTAAGAATGCTTTTGAAAGTTATCTGCTAAATGTGCCTCAGTATTTCACTTCAAAAAATGAAAATAATAATATCAACTCCAAATTACTGTTATGGAAATTAAATCAGATAACCAATGTAAAGTGTCTAGTTTGGGGACTGACTCTTGATAAATGCTCAGTAAATATAACTTCGCTTTCTCTCTTCCTATTGACCCTGTCACTAAGGGACACCAGGCCAATCACCCTAAAATTGCTATTTTTTTTTTAACTGGATCATGATTGATTTTTTTTTTTCAAATCTTAATTTTTTTTCTTTATCTCATCACCCAACAAATGATAAGAGTGTTGCTTTTTTAAAGGCCAGCAGCTTGGGGCTGAATTTGTATTAAAGATGAAAAAAAAATAAATTCAATTTGTAAATATTCACTTGTCTATATATGCTCTCCTTTTCAATTTAGTGAAACAAATGTTAAAATTTTATGAGAAAATCAAGTTGTGCAATGCATTTTTGCCTTTAACAGCATGTATCTTTAAAAAATCAGTATTTCTTCTGTATTTATTTCTCTTTTAATTTCTCAAAATTTCCTCAGTTTTAGAATTTGAAGAACTTTCCATTTCTGCATGGATCCTGAAAGGTCTATGACTATTGTTTCCAGGGGTGATTTCTCTTTTTTTCCTTTCCTTTCCTTTCCTTTTCTTTTCTTTTCCTTTCCTGAATAAGGTGTAAAGTTTCCCTGTCTGAGACAGTCTGTCTAATCCTAACTAGAACTATCCAGACCTGTGCAGCCCAACAAGGCAGTTCCCCATGCCTTGGGGGTAGTTTTCAAATGCAGTAGCATTTGGTGAGGATTGCTCCTCATTGTGGTGAATGGTATCTGGGATTCCATTTTAAACACCAATAATGGGGTGCCTCAGTGGCTCAGTTGGTTAAGCAACTTTCCTTTCCTTTCCTTTAACTTTCCCCTCCCCTCCCCTCCCCTCCTTTCCTTTCTTTTTTTTAGTGGGCTCCACTAACATGGGCCTCTAGCCCACAACCCCAAGATCATGACCTGGGCCCAAATCAAGAATCAGACACTCAACTAATGAGTCACCTAGAAGTCTCTTTTCTGTCCATTTTTAATTGGATTGTTTGTTTAAATACATCTTTATATCTCTGTTTATCTACCTATCTATGCATCTATCTTGAGTTCTGTAAGTTCCTCATACATTTTGCATATTAACCCCTTATCAGATATAGCATTTGCAATTATCTTTTCCCATTCAGTAGATTGCCTTCTCCTTTTATTGATGATTTCCTTTACTGTGCAAAAGATTTTAGTTTGATGTAGTCTCTTTGGTTAATTGTTGCTTTTGTTGTTCTTGCCTGTGAACACATATCAAAAAAAACAACTGCAAACACCTATCTCAAAGAGCTTATTGCCTATGTTTTCTTCTAGGAGTTCTATGATTTCTAACTTTACATTTAAATACTTAAGCCTACAATGGTAGAACTATTAAAGTACATATTTGTTTAAAACTTACTGAACATCTATTTTATATTAGGAACTTCTACTCTGAATTATTTTATTAGATCCCCTTATTCTCAAAACAATCTATAAAGTGGGATTTTTACCCTTTTTGTAAACATAAGGGCATAAAGCTTAGAAGACAGCAATAAATTAAGCAATAAATAAAACAAGCTCACAAAGCAAATTAAATGGTAGAAAATGGACAAACACATCAGACCATTATTTCTGACCCTCTCTCAATAACAAACATTGATTAAGTCTACAATGACAGTGGGGCCTGCATTATTGGTGTTTAAAAAATTGTTTTAAAATATTTTTTATTTATTTTGAGAGAGAGAGAGAGACAGAGTTAGAGAGCATGAGAGGGGAGGTCAGAAGGAGAAGCAGACTCCCCATGGAGCTGGGAGCCCGATGTGGGACTCAATCCCAGGGCTCTGCGACCATGACCTGAGCTGAAGGCAGTTGCTTAACCAACTGAGCCACCGAGGCACCCCATTACTAGTGTTTAAAATGGAATCCCAGATACCATTCACCACAATGAGGAGCAATCCTTCACCAAATGCTACTGCATTTGAAAACTACCCCTTGGCAATTGCTTCTAGAGTATTAGGATATCTTAGAGTAAAGAAACAGTTTTGGAAGACACACAATCAAATATGGCCCATCTGCCTAAACTCTTGGCATTTCATGTCCCTGAGGATTAAATATAAAATGTATGTAACTAATGTATGTAAAAAGCATGTTTAAAAAACAAAACTGGAAAATCGGATCTTGTGTCACCACCCACCTATTTTAAAATTCTGTATGTCTAAGGGTAAAGTTAAACACTTTTAGCACCCTGCTATCTTTCTCTCCTGACCCAGACACAGGTACATGAACACACAAAACATACATATTTTTGACCATCTCAGCTTTAACACCACTTTTTCCAAGAAGTCTATTCTGTCCTTCCAAGTAAGAATTTATTCCTGTCCTGGGCACTCCCTGAGGTGCTTTTATTTAGCCTTTCTACCCTTGTATTTAATTGTATGTTTACAGGTCTATCTTCCCCACTGAACTGCAACATGTGAACAGCAATGAATCTTAGTTTTTTGTTGCCTCAAGTATTTATAAGTTGGGGAAGGACCCTGATAAAAATAATCCAAAATTACTAATAGAAAATCAAGTGCACCAGTTAATCTTTACTTAAAATGAAGAAATAAGGGTGCCTGGGTGGCTCAGTGGGTTAAGGCCTCTGCCTTCAGCTCAGGTCACATGATCCCAGGGTCCTGGGATTGAGGCCCACATGGGGCTCTCTGCTGAGCAGGGAGCCTGCTTCCTCCTTTCTCTCTGCCTGCCTCTCTGTCTACTTGTGATCTCTGCCTGTCAAATAAATAAATAAAATCTTAAAAAGAAATGAGGAAATAAATCACACACAAATATTGAAAGCTGAAAAATAGTACAAACATCCCATTCACAGAAAAATAACATTATAGTTTTATGAATTAATAGTCTAACATCTCTGTATATACACACATATATATTGTGTGTGTATACATACACACAATACACACATACACATACACACTCACCCCTAAACTTCTGGGTCTGACCAATTTAAACCTAATTTTTCCTCTATCATCCACATTCTTCTAGTATGCAGCTCTTTGGTACCTTTATTCTATATTGTGTAAATAATTTATGGACATGCACCTTTTGATCATGGAACCCAGTGAGGTAGCACAATGGACAGCAGGATTTTTACATACCATGTTTAACCTGGGGTGACTAGTCCTAAATTAATATATCTACCATTATCTGTGAACCACATGCATCTGAGCTACTACATCCAAACTACACATATGTAGTATGTATGTTTTTAATTTATTCATCTACTTCTCACTGCCAATTTCCCTTAGCTGGATCTCCAAACTGCCCTGACAACTCAAATGCCACTCCTGAGAAAAAGTATATAGTAGGAAAATTGAGTGTAGAGAGATGTAGGTTCTATCAGTGCATTTAAAATAGATTGATTTTGCAAACACTACAAAATATGTAACCATGTGAACACACTACCAAAGCCAGGGCTTTGAAAGGGCCTGTGTATATGCTTAAACTTCTCATTATGCTTAAAACAAATCCACTTTAAATATGAAAGAACTAGGATGTGCCTTTTGTCACTTTTGAATCCCTTATTCCTAGTCCTGTGCATGACACAGAGTAAGCCCTCAAAATATATTTATTAAATGAATGATTCAAATTTAATCATGATAGTTTTTAGTCACATCTTTGTAACCCATGAGCTGTGTTGTAAAACAGTTAAAAATAAAATGGGGTGGGAACAGCTCACATTATTAGTGATGCTATGTCCAGCTTAAAAAACAGCAATAGGGGCACCTGGGTGGCTCAGTGGGTTAGGCCTCTGCCTTCAGCTCAGGTCATAATCTCAGGGTCCTGAGATTATGGGACTCTCCGCATTGGACTCTCTGCTCAGTGGGAAGTCTGCTTCCCCCTCTCTCTCTGCCTGACTCTCTGCCTACTTGTGATCTCTCTTTGTCAAATAAATAAATGAAATCTTTTTTTTTTTTTTTTTTTAATTTTTTATTTTATTTTATTTATTTGACAGAGAGAGATTACAAGTAGGCAGAGAGGCAGGCAGAGAGAGAGAGAGGAGGAAGCAGGCTCCCCGCTGAGCAGAGAGCCCGATGCGGGACTCGATCCCAGGACCCTGAGATCATGACCTGAGCCGAAGGCAGCGGCTTAACCCACTGAGCCACCCAGGCGCCCATAAATGAAATCTTTAAAAAAAAAAAAAGAAATAAAATTCATCTGATGCTGTTATTACTATCATTATCATAAATATTGTAATTCTACCACTGTGTATTCTTAAGGGGTACTTCTTTCCTTTCTATGATTAAGAGGTAGTGGAGAACTTAGCTGTTGAAATACTTTTTCACAAAGAATTTATTAATAAAAGAGACATGAGACAAAAGGTCATGAAAGGTAAATTAAGTTCAAGAGACTTCTGCCTACCAACAGGAGAATGGATAAACTGTGACATGCCCATACAATGCAATAACTACACCAGAAATAAAAAGGAATAAACTACTAATGTATGCTACAACACAGATAAGTCTTCAAATAATTATGCTGAGTGAAATAAGCCAGACAACATGCTATATGATTCCATTTATATAAAATTATTGAAAATGGAAATGAATTATGACAGATAGCACATCAGGAGTTGTGGGGGGGGGGGGACACCAAGGCATGGGAAGAAAAAATAATCAAGAGACAACAGGAAAGTTTTGGAGGTGATGGGTGTGCTCATATCTTAATAACAGTGATTGTTTCATGGATATACACATATGTCAAAACTATAAAATTAAATATTTTAAATATGTACAGTTTAGTACATATCAATTAGACATCAATAAAGGTGTTTTAAAAAATCAAAGGAACACATATATATTGTTGTGTTTCCAAAATAAATTAATCATCATTACATACCATAGGCCCTTGAGACGGTAGACCCAGATATGTCCCTTATGTGTCCTCATTTGCCCAGATTTGTATGTCTGCTTATATAAATCTTTACAGTGCTTCACCAATTCCTGAGCCTCCTCAAAGATTTATAAAGGGTAATATTTAGTAGAGCATCCTTATCAGCATTTCTAAAGAATCCCTATTTCTAGAGTGTGCTCAAGGCCAAGAGGGATTTGACAAAGCAAATAACAGCCTATGTAATGAAAGGGAAATTCTTACTCTAAAACAAATGCACAGCATTCTAAGACAAATGGATAGATACAGTCCCATTATATTAAAGCAACCTCTTTACACATATCACAAGGTCATTTTAAGTGAAGAAACACTTGCTTTTTAGAAAACCAAACTTAATATTGGATTCATGTTAAGGACATTCCAACTACTTATTAAGTTCTGTGATATCTGTACCAGAAACTTCTGCAAAATTGACTTCACTGTTTAAGGAAAGGACTCTCCTTAAAAGAGGGGTCTCCTCTGCCTCCGTTCTACTCCATGTAAAATGTTTCTTGAATTATTATGCAAAGAAATGTTATTAAATATGAAACAACACTAAAGTGAATACAACTTGATTTATTCATTTTAACTAATTTCCTTCCTGGAAAAATATTAAAATAAAATTTCAAGATGACAGGAGACAGTCACGACCAAGACAAGCAAGTTATATATCCTCCAATAGCTATTTGTATCTATATAATACCTGTTCCAGTGTTCCAATAATCCCAGGTGATAAGTAGGAAAGGTATCAATCTTCACATTTCATTTTAAAAATAAAAGTCTCCCATAAATTCACATGTTAATTGACTCCAATTTTTAAAAAAATAGAGGAAGTCCTCCTTCAGTCTCTCCTGTTCCTTCTCCTTTTATGGTGTGTTCTTCTGCACCTTTAGTTTTTCCTATGTTCATACAGATAGGTGTAGACGTTGGAATGTTTCAATTCCTACATCACTCTTGACTTTGTACTGCTCCCCCAACACACTGTACTTTTAAGGCCTACTCTGGGTCTTTGCTTAAATATTGGTTCCAGTTCTTGTAATACTGTGTTTCTACTGATAAATTACCACTTTTCTATGCATTTTCTGATCCCCTCCTTTGCAGATTTAATTACTTCCCCTAAAGACTGGTATTAATAACTTTTAATATATACTGTTTTCCTTGCCCTTTAAACACACATATTTCTAAATGAAAATACTATTGTATAATAGGTATTCTTTACATATATTTTTCTCTTCAACTAAACTGTGACTACTACATGGTGGACTAAATACGATCTAAATTGTTAAAAATTTCCTGGAGAAAGACAGACCTGGTATGAATGCTAGCTCTATCTGACACATCTAGGAATCTGGTTTTGGACAAGTTACTTTCTAGAAGTCATCTTACTTTTTTCATATATGAAATAGAAATCATGACACCTAGCTTGATGGACTATGTTCAAGAAGATACAATGAAATACTGTATGTAAAGCATGTCTGGTACATAATATATGTTCAATAAATGATAACTAATGTCAATGCTGTTTTATTGCTGTTATTGCTTTTGTGGTGACAGCTGACACCCAGGAAATCAAAATGTGTGTTTAAATATTTTATTTATTTATTTGACAGAGATCACAGGTAGGCAGAGAGGCAGGCAGAGAGAGAGAGGAGGAAGCAGGCTCCCCGCTGAGCAGAGAGCCCGATGCGGGGCTCAATCCCAGGACCCTGGGATCATGACCTGAGCCGAAGGCAGAGGCTTTAACCCACTGAGCCACCCAGGTGCCCCCAAAATGTGTTTTTGAAGAGCTTCCAGTTACTCTCCAGGTGGTAACTCCTTGCAGATTTTCAGGCAGAAGAATATTACAGAGATCATGGGACACTATTCCTCAAAGCAAACTGACCCTCACAAACATATTGGTGTGATGTGACAGAGGCTGCTATAGTGCAAATGAAGAGAACTGCAGCCACAAAAGCCATCTGGGGTCTTCTAAGGCATCAAGCCCACAGGAGGTAATGAAAACATACATCACCTGTTAACCTTTTAGGCCACTGGACTATTGAACATAACAGGAGCATAATGGCTTTCCTAATGTGTCAGAAATTCCCTACTCCTGTCTACAGGTAGTTCATCAAATTGCTCCATGCTTATTGCTTCAATCTGCATTTGGCTTCAATATGCCCTATATGCCTAAATCTTTTCTCCCGAAACCTTCAAGACCCCAGGAAATTATTGTGCCTGAATGCCATACTCACTAAGTGACAAAGACCCTGAATGTTGAAAATCAAGCCTGCTACACTACAGAAATAAAAAGGAGAGAAGTCATGTTAAAAATAAACAGTTTCAAAGATTTCAAGAAAAAAAGTCAATGCAATTTGCAACTTCATTTGTTCTACTGACAAGCTGATAAAATGTTGGTGGTACAAATGCATCAGGAAATTTGACACAAATTGAAAGTGACTACACATTCCATTATCCCAAACTCCCTTGGTAATGGAAAATGATTGTTAAAGACAGCTTCTAATATGTCTTAGACGTATAAGGCTGTCTATGGGAAATAATACCCTCGATTATCAGGAAAGATAAGTATTCAAAAGGAGGCAAGGGCTGCCATGATTCTGTGATCCAAGCCTCACTATTCTGATTATTAGCTGCACAAACAATTTCATTAAAAGATACTAAAATATACAAAGAAAACTGCTATCAATGAAACATTTAATAATCAGGATATAGAATGAGTCATTAACAGGAAAGCCAATGCAGACAGTCAAAAATTAAAGCTTGCTAAGATATTTTTTGCAATTTTTCTAAAAGATTGTTAACATATATTTAAATGGCATTCTATTCATGGAAAATCGTTATTTAAAAAATATTTAAAATATGGCACACAAAATTAAGTTTTCTCTAGAAACTTCTGAAATTAAAGTGTAATTAGAAACTAGAACACGGTCTTTTTAACTTACTTCATTTTTTTAATAATGTGGCTTTGTTAACATTAGTATGTTATATCTTATGCAAAAAATGATTATACAATCAAAGTGCCTAGATTCTTAGGAGTTAGAGAAGATACAAGGATACAAAATGTTTATGCTAATGCAATAACATCCTATCAGAGTACTTATTTTCTTTCTCTTACAGGGAAAACTGGTCTTAGAGAAATTAAGGGCTCTTCCCAAAGCCGCCCAATAATAAGTGATAAAGTTGGGGTCTGAATTTAAATATGCCTCACTTGAGAGACTCAAATATTTTCTCCTATGTCATTTCTTCTAATAAAGTCTAATCCTGTATTTTATTTAATTCTGAATGTTTCTACTTTATATAATCCTTCATAATCATTTATTAATTCAAAAACCATCTTCCAATTCATCAATATAAAAAAAACCACTCAATTCATTTAAAAATATTTACTGAGAATTTACTAGTTCCTAAGTATATGCTTATTAGTAGCCCTTCACCAAATGCCATAATACAACAACAGTAATCATTCGAACAACTTTAATCACAAGTAAAAGCAACTCAACCCAATGGGATGCCTAGATGACTCAATAAGTTAAGCGCTGGCCTTAGGCTCAGGTCACGATCCCAGGGTCCTGGGATCAAGTCCTGCATTGGGCTCCTTGCTCAGAGGGGAGCCTGCTTCTCCCTCTCTCCTCTGCAGCTCCCCCTGCTTGTGTTCTCTCTCTCTAGGGCAAACAAATAAATAAAATCTTGAAAGAAAGAAAGAAAGAAAGAAACAAACAAACAAACAAACAAACACTAACTAACTAACTCAACCCAAACTAACTTAAACAGCACATAGAGATTTATTGGCAGGTCACTGGCGATGTTTCCCTAAGTAAAGGAAGAACTGCAGGAGCCAGAGCATCTTTGGGTCTCTAAGAAATTAGGCTTGAGCCTATTCTCACCATGACTCTCCATCTCTCACCGCTACATCTATTCAGCCTTCCCCATGTGATGAAAGATATGGTCTCTATAGCTATGAAGTCACATCATGACAGTCTGAAAAGTGACAAAGTTCCCTGCAGATTAGCATGTAAAAACATCAGTGAAGGGAATGCCTAGGTGGCACAGTTGATTAAGTGACTGACTCTTGATTTCAGCTCAGGTCTAATTTGAGGGTCGTGAGATCAAGCCCCATGTTGGGTTCTGATGCTCAGTGCAGTCTTGGATTTCTCTTTCCCTCTCCCTCTGCACCTCGACCCCTGTTGTCTCTGTCTCAAAGAAAGAAATAAAATTTTAAAAATAAATAACTAAACAAACAAACAAAAAACATCAGGGAAGGATTTACATGGCCGTTCACATAATGATCCATTATCAATCAGGCCAGGGTGATGAAACATTATGGTTATAACCCACCTCTATCATCTAGAAAATGGATATTTTGGTTGGGAGTTCCATAAGAATTATAGGATTGCAGTGGAAGAAAAACAATTTCCTAAAGAAATAAGCCAGGGAACTGTTACAAGTAGAGTATCAGGAAAGTAAACTGGGTGATCAGAATTGACAGACATCAGCAATATATATTTGCTAACATTTGTTGAACATGTACTACATGACTGGTATTAGTCTGAACATACTAAATGTATTATATTATTTCATCTTCACAATAATCATAAGAAATAGGTTATATTTTTATATCCAATAAAGTTTAACAAATTAAGACTTAGAGAAATTAAGTAAATTGCTCAAGGAGGTATGGCCAGTAGCTAGAAAGGTTGGATGGAACATAATGTCTGATGTAGCTCTTACAATCATTCTGTACCACCTCCAAGTTGGGAACTGCTGTTCTTTTTTATCCACTGAGACACACAGCATGATTTGTACATCCTAGGTATCCTTCTTTGTGAATAGTTTAGTTTGTTAATGTCACTAAAATATATTTCAAAGCAAACTGCATGTATCAGATGTATCTATAAAACAGGAAAATGAGTAGGAATATCATACTCATAATTTCGATCTTTTTTATTTTAGTGAAGCCACTGGATTAATTTAAAACAAACAGCAACATCAGCATGGGTAATCTTCTTTATACTTGGGCCAAATATAATGCTCCAAACCCTTTCCTATAGACTGCTGCCAAAGCAGGTATTTGTCTCTTTTCAAAATTAAACACTTGATAGTTTCTACCTTTAACCTCTATGCTGATTTAGTATGTATTCATTCCTGGGTTGAATTTCTTTCTTTTGATCTTGTTCACCAATCCCACCAGCAAATGTTATGCTGAGACACCTCTCTTTCATCCATGGTACTGATGTTATCATACTACTTACCACAATAGAGTCCATACATTATCTATCTGATATTGTTGTTTAATGTTTGTTATTCCATTAGATAATAAGCTTTCTGAGTCAGGGGTTGTGTCTACTTTATTCATCATTGAATGCTCAGTGGCTAGCCAAGTGTTTGGTAGGTAGAAGAGTCAACCAACAGGTAATCCTGAATGAATAAATGTACCCATATTTTAATATATGTAGCACATATTTTGTCTAATCTGAAGTCAAATTCTGTTATTATTATTGTTTTGTTTGATATTTAAGGTCAAGATAAAATGTCTTAGGACTAATATGACATTTTCCTACTTTCACCTTATTTGTCAGATGGAAACATACTGAGATTTGTTCATACCACCCTGTCCTTGCTCACACTGTTTCCTTGGCTTACATGGTCCAACTTTTGCTTTCCTGCAGGGTAAATTCTTAGTCTCCATTCTAGAATTTTTCTATCACCACATCATCTATAAATCTGTTTTGACCTCCCTATGGTAGTTTCTTCTCCACTCATGTTTCTATGGTGCAATTCTATTAATGCTCTTATCATCTGTCACTGTTATAAGTTTAAATGCTCGTATCTTGGAGAATGGATGCTGTCGCTGAACATGACTTCATATTCCTGGAAACTAACAGAATACTTGGAACATAGTGCTATTTTCATGTTCATCATTTTTTTGATCAATAGAACCTTATTTCTTGTGGAATTCATCTAAAAACTCTTTATCAGTGGCCTTACCAGAGAACCACATTCTGAGTATAGCAATAACTCTGATGTTGATGGGATTTAGCTGTTTAGGAGCTGAAAATACACAACTCCTGAGAAAAAGCCAGTTTGCTAGAGTAAAGGCAAAACTGTCCAAGAACGAAAGGATTGGGGGGGGGCGGGGGAAGAGGGGAAGAATTATTAAAGGTATGACAAAGGAAGTTAAAACTCAAGATAGGAGTATGTATTTTTTCAATATTGTGCAAATGTTCCCAACCAAAACTTACCTTCTGGGTGTGAATTTCCCTGGCCAATAAACTACTCACCTTATATTTTACTTCTATCTTTTCCATTCTCTTTTCCAGATTTTCAATACCATCTATCCTTTTCTCACCTGCCTAGGCTCTTATTTGGCATCCAATGTATGACACTAATCCCATGACAAAATGACTTTGTAAAACAGGATATGTAAGAGAAGTATTTTACTAATGAAAGATCACATTGAAATGAACAATAAAGTATAAAACACAGTGACTTATGCTTAGGGAGGCAGCCAGAGAATCACACTGGAATCACACCAGAATCACACTGATTAAGGTTCATATTCTGACTGCCATTTACTGGTTGTGAAAATTGTTTATTAACTCTCTGAGCTCCAGTTTCCTCTTCTATATGACTGGATAATACCTACTCCGTACGGTGATTGAGAAGAAGAAATAAAATAACATACAGAACAACTGATGAATACATGCTCAGTAAGTGTGTTCTGAATTGAGTTGAATTAAAAGAAATTTGTATGACCTTACATATTTATCTCAACCCATTCAAGTAATATCCCATTTAAAAATGTTAGGAAATTAAATTTAAATAAGTGAATTAACCTTTCCAAGGTTTCCAAGTTAATAACTGGTACAATGAGGATCAAAATGCAGGAAGAAAAAAGAGAAAATGTACTTAAAGGGATGTATTGTAACAATTACCACATCAGAAAGACTCTTGAGCATATAAACAATAATACAGTATGACATATGAGAAAAATACAATATTTACTCTGTAAATAGTGATTAATAATAAACTAATATACATTCACCAAATAATGAATTATACTTGATTTCAAGCAGGGAATGACTAATTCTTATCTGCTCCATCACTTCTGTTAAAACAAATACATGGTTATGCTCAAAGTGATATCATCTCTGATATAGAAGTTTGAAGATCTAAGAGCTATTATTGTGTGCAAGGTGCTAATACATCTTTTTGGAATCTCAGGGCATTTTTTGGAGGAGAAACTTGATGGAGCTTTGTAAATAATCCTAAATTTAGAGAAAAATAATTTTTAAAAAAGATAACCTCAGGTTAATGAGACAGTGGTTTCAAGATCCCATTCCACTCCAAAGCAGGCTTTCCCTAACTCATTAGCAATCTAAAGTTTTCAGGGCAGTTTAAACTTGATTTTGGAAAATTAAGTCCATCAGCAGCAGGTATTTTAGAGAAGTATTAACAGAAGCCTGGGTATTTCTGTAGCTCTGCTCCTGGAAGCATGTGCAGATTCTGAGCTCTTTTCCTTCACCCTCCACTTGCAGTAAGGGAAGCCTGAGGCATTTTTCAATGAAGCGGCTCTGGGCAAACCCTAAGGGTCTTCCTGCTGCGTGTACCCAATAAAGGGAGTTGAGTAGGAGGTAGTGAAACTGGAGAAGATGAAAAGTGGCACTACAGAAGGCTCCCTTTAACTCTCCTAGTATGGAGGACCCAGTAAACAACAATCAGAACACATATGCCCCCTTGCCAGTGCCTATGATCAGCTGGTCAAACATTGGTGACCCCTGATTGTACTTGGCAGCCTGGAAAATCGCAACAGAGGCATAGTCAGGTGACCTTCAAGAGTATTCAAGTCAGAATTTTCCAGAGTCAAGCCTACAATTATATCCCCCATTTAATATTGCTGCCTCTCAGGACAAAATAAAATAAATGACATTTGAGACAAGTTGTTCATTCCCAATCACCTACACTTTTCGGTACCTCTTACAGGTAAAGCCAAACTCCAGTTTTCATAAACAGCCAACTCAGTACTCATCTGGACAAGTGTGGTACCCAGGAAAAATGAAAGATCTCCAGACTGTGCTCCTAGTAGCTATGCTAAACTGGAGAAGATAGCACGTTGTTATTAAAGAGTAAAGATAAGACATGTAAAGTATCTAGCTAGTAGAGCAATGTCTGATGCACCACTAGCATTTAATAATAATAGAATGTATAAGGTATTCCTTTTGCTACATATTAGTTCCTTTGCTCATTTATTCCTTTGCTCATTTTGGTAACTTGCCCTTTCATTGTCCAGGCAGAGAGGATTCTGTTACTCCTTTCAAGTGTAACTACTGCAAATGTGTTCTTGCCTTAGCCTCTTCCCAGATGCTGAGCTGTCTAGAAACCCAGCTTCCAGGTGTATCCCTTTATCCATATAAGTGTACATCTTCCCCCTTCCCTGGCTCTCCCTCTACTATGTAGATGGATGCAAATATCCCTCTGCATCTCACTTTCCAATCTCAAGGCCCTTTAGTTTTAAGAACCTGAAGATGCTCAAACAGAAATCATCTCACCATATATTAACAGTAATGATTTCTGTTTGACCATCAAATGAGTCCATTTTTAATTAAAGTGTAAAGCCTGACAAACTCTAAAAATATGTACTGCAGGGACGCCTGGGTGGCTCAGTTGGTTAACCGGCTGACTGGGGCTCAGTTCATGATCCCAGGGTCCTGGGATCAAGTCTCCCATCAGGCTCCCTGCTCAGGGGGAAGCCTGCTTCTCTCTCTGCCTCTGCCTGCCACTCTGCCTGCCTGCTTGTGTGCGCTCGCTCTCTCTCTCTCTCTCTTTCTCTGACAAATAAATAAATATATATATAAATGCTGCATTTAAAAAAAATAAAAAATATGTACTGCAGACAAGAAAAAGAGTACATTATTAAGATTGGCAAATTAAAAACAAACAAACAAACCTTTGCAACTTCAAAAAAAAAGTTATCAGAATTTATGTCAGAAGAAAGAATTTTTTTTTTTTTTTTTTTTTTTTATGGAATCCTGAATTAGAATCCTGGCTCTTCCATTTTCTAGTTAAGAGACAGAGGGGACAAGTCAAGTCAGTTCATTTCTCCCAGCTGATATTCCCTCCTCTGTGAAGTGAGGTTAATGAATGTTTCCTTTCCGGGCTAGAGGTCAGGAGTTTTTTATAAAGACATACCAATGACAAACACTTACAGTCATGAACCCTTAGTATGTATCAGCATGTTAAAGCACTTTCCATGATACATGATACCTTATATGAGAAAGAATATTTATGTCCCCATTTAACATAGGAAAAACTGAGGCTGTATTACTATTTTATATAATTATATTATAAGTACAAGTACAAATCACTTTTTAACCAAAGCATGCCCTGTAATGTTACTTATGAATTATTATTATTATCCCTTCAAAAAGTTAGTGAACATAAGATTTACAAAGATCCATGTTTGGTTTCTCCCAAGGAAATGACGTTGTCATTCTGTGAGCCCCTCCCCCCCTTCCCTCCACTGCCAGGCTTCGCAGGTGTACTGTCTACACTTGCGGACTCCACTTAGGTGTGACTCTTCCTTCCTTATGCTCCTGCAATCTTCATCTCATTCCCACACCTCCCTGAATCAGGAAGAAAAGGGAAATAATGTTTCTATTAAAACAATAAGAGGACCAGAATTGCATCATTTCTTAATTAATTGGATGGTGCCTATCCTTCTCCTCTCCTAATTGCATACTTCTCTTTTCATTTCCTACTTGTGATGAGAATCTACACTCTTAAATAAAATCAATATAAAATTTGAGTTGATTGAGTATCAACTTTACTTTAAGGGAAAATGACATTAGTTTACTACACCAGCTCAAAAAAGAACTTCAGGGTTACAAGGATTAAGTTAGCTTATTCTTGATTTACTCCACACATCTTTACTGAGCAATGCTAAGTAAGTACTGGGCATAAATCAGTCAATAAGAGAAATGTGCTTTCTGTTCTCATGGGACCACACTAGCAGAGGAGACAGACCTTATCTGTGTCATTGATAAGCGGGGGTGGAAAGTATGTATCTGTGTCTTATTTCACTTGACAGTACTGTGTAGTAGTGGTTATGGTTGTGACAATAATGTCTCATCTTTATTGGTGCATATTATATGCCAGACCTTGCAGGTATGAACTCTTTTAACAACTGTTCTAAACTGCAAGACTGGTTATGTCACTTTCCGATTTCCGTGGTTCTTGGCAGATCCAGATTAATGGGTAAACCTGCTGGGCATATGAAGGACATTAGAATATCCACAGGGCACTAAAACGTCACTGGAAGTACTTGATGGGGAAAGTCATATTTATCAGAACTCTTTTTAAGGAGAAGACAAAAAGTGGTTGGAAAAAGTAGTTTATATGGCTGCTGGGCATGGAGGGTAAAAATCTTCAGCAGGGAGGCTTAAGTGTTAAGAGTTACTCTCTAAAGTGCCTTCAAGAGAAGACGGGTTCTGTTAACTTCCACCTTTGTACATCTTTGTCAAAAGGCAGTGGGCATGATGAAAACAAAAAATGGGTTACTCTCTACATCTGATGAGAGACTGAGCACTGTCAATGTCCCTGGCCAATCTCTCATGCAATCCTCAGAGCTTCCTCTAAACATATGTTGTACAGAACTCAAAAACTGTGATTAAAACAAAGGTGAATTATTGTTCTTCTAAGTCATTTTCATTCTTTAGACATGCCTTGAACTTCATTATTATATCAAATAACTTCTTACTTTACAAATCCTTCCTATTCTGGTGTCTATCTTTCTATCCTTAACTGCTACCATCCTGTCTCTGTTTATGTCTGCACACCGCTACTACCACTTCACCAATTTCTTTTCTAATTATTTGTTTATCTGACTTCACCATCAAATATGAGTTCCGTAAGTATGGTAATTTGTCTTATTCATCTTGGTACTCCATTGCTAATATCCTGAATAATGTATATAGGTGTAATATATACCAGGTAACAATTTTCTACTGAAGGAAAAATCACAGTAACTTCTTTACTAAGTCACAGCTACTGCATCTAAGAAAACTGTACGTACAGGTCAGACATTCGATAAATATTTGTTGAATGTCTATATGATCATCTGATCCCTTGTTCCTCTAAATAATGTTCATTTCCTCTAATAAGGCAAATCATTTTTTAAACTTTCTTTGGATAGTCTTTTTACTATTCTTGTATTTCAGAACATTCCAAACGGTTTAGTTTCAAAATTCTGAAGTGTGTTAAAAATGTTATTTATAGACTAATTGGCAAAGCCATATAAATGCCATGATAGCAGCTCAATTTCTGGGTAGAGTCTTGTTTGGTTCATCATAATTTGACAAGTTGGCATGCCTGAGGTTAATGAGAAAATTCATTTTATCTGACAGAGTAGGCATTTAGGAGAGCAAAAGTGACACTAATAAGGAATTACATATTATACATATTGCATAGTCTTTGTAATTTTTCTTAATATATAATGAATGGTTTGCTTTGCTGAACTCTAGTTAAAAAGAGAAAGGGCAATACCCGGGACTTCTAAAGAAAAACAGAATGTCTTAATAACTTCATGTTCAAGGCACAAGTTCAAAGTGATATCCCAGATGGGCAAACATGGACCTGACCACCTGCCTACTGTGGAAGCACACAAGAGAACTGAATTATTTGTCCACATTACTCTGAAAATAATTGTTTACAGTAATCATACCAGGTATATCCCACTAGCACTCATAAACATCCTTCTAAAATAAGCTAACAATACAAATACAGGGAAATAACCCTTTTCCTATAGGCAGTGAGTAGAGATCCAAATAACATTACTGTTATGCCCACCAGAAGGAAAAATTCAACAAAATTTCCTCTTTAAATATTTGTTGGTGCCTACTATATGACGAGCACTGTACAAGGTGTTAGAGAAACAGCAAAAGGCAGACATAATGTCACTGCCCTCAAGGAGCACACAATCTAGTAAGAAGAGCTTACATTCCTGAATGTTCCAGGGTGAGAACATTTGCCAGTGAGATTTAGCAAGTGAATGTTGTCAAGAGACAAATTTGTTCTTTCTGAGTATATTGGATGCCCAATTAGTTCTATGAGGATCTCTGTCCTGACATGGGTTATTCCCTAAGAAACTGAAGAACAGAAATAGTCTCTATGTTAAACACCAAGGTCTAACCATTTCCCAACCTGGCAAAAGTTTTATAAGTCCAACTTCTTGTGCTTGTCATTAATGGTCTTGCTTGCCACTTCTAGTACCAGTGTGTGGACATACTTCGCAAAAAAATCACACACAAAAAAAACAAACAAAACCAAAACAACAAAAAACCCACTGTACACGTAAGGGGCTTGAGATCACTGTATTTAAGTATTTAAATATTAATCAGTAGTAGGCTCAGAAAGGATTGTGGAAGAATGGCTCTTCCCTTTCCATGTGGTGGCAGCCATCAGCTCAAAGGTAAGCCAAGGTAAGCACTTTACAAGTATATCCAGGAGCTATGGAAGATGAAGCAGTCTGATGTAATGTGCTTTCTTCTCAGGATGCCCTGCTGGGAATACCACCAGCTCTCTGCCCTCCACGGGGCCCCCTGTCTAACCTAGCCCAATAAAGTGTGCAGACTGGGATACCAGGCCAACCAAGGTTATATCATATGTCAGATTCATGTGTGATATGGTGGTTGCAAATGCCTGGTTCTAAGGGTGCTACCTACAACAAGCCTGTTCATCACAGTGTTAACAAGCTAAGGTTTGCCTTCAGCCTTCAGCCTGTTGCAGAGGAGTAAGCTGGACACTACTGTGGGGTTCTGAGAGTCTTGAATTCTTACTGAATTGGCAAAGATACTACCTACAAATTCTTTGAGGTTGTCCTCCGTGATCCATTCCTTAGAAGTATCAAAAGAAATCCTGACACCTAGTGCATCAGCAAACCAGTCCATAGCACAGAGAGATTCAAGGGCTGAAATCTATACACTGCAAGAACCAATGCCTAGGAAGGGCCACAAATTCTACCACACTATTGGTGGTTCTTGCCAGGCAGTATTGTGAAGACACAATACTCTCCAGCTCCACCATTACTACTAATACAAGAAATGTCTGTAAAATTCTTACTTAATAAACAACTTAGGGTAGTAAAAAATAAATGTCAAGCCATAATAACAATATTTAGCATTTATATTGAGATTCCACTATTTACAATGTGCCCTCACGGTGCATAATCTTAGTGGCTCTCACCCCTAGCTGTGCCTCAGACTTACTCGTATGGGTTGTTAAAATCACCAATACCTAAACCCCAGACCAAAAGATTCTGATTCATTAGGTCAAGAATGGTATTTTTAAGCAGTTTCATGGATGATCTGGAATTTCAGACAAGATTGAGACCTGTGGCTTTATGTCATGTTTTCCAATAGTGTTCCTGGGAAACAGGCTTTATCTATACTCCATGTGCGTTCACTCCCTTATGCTTAGATTGTTTCTCCTAAGGCACCTTCCATCTACCCAGTCATCACAAAGGCAGATCAAAATCATACATGAGAACCTTGAGCATACCTCTGATCTCACCTTAGTGTGCTACACTTTTTTTTAAAAATCACTGTTGCTTATTTGATTCATCTCCTACATGCTTGTGAGCTCCTTAAGAGCATGTACTTATTATTATCTATTCACCCTTTTCTCTTAAGAATGCATATATTGGAGCCTCTGGGTGGCACAGTCCATCAAGCATCCAACTCTTGGTTTCAGCTCAGGTCATGATCTCAGGGTCATGGGATCAAGCCCCATATCAGGCTTGTGCTCAGCAAGGAGTCTGCTCGGGACTCTCCTGCTCCCTCTGCCCCTCCCTTGTGATCTCTTCCTCTCTAAAATAAATAAATAAATCCTAAAAGAAAGATAATGTATTATATTACTTGGATGTGATAGCATTAAAATGAGCAATAATAATACATTGTGCTTACTATATGCCAGGTGCTATTTCCTGCATTGTGTAGGTATGAATTGATTTAATCTCCATGCAATTTGTATGAGGCAGATGAGGTAAGTACTGCTAACTTTCTCATTTTACAGATGAGGAAACCGGAGTACAAAGAACTTTAGAAACCTAAGGTCACATTATCTGTTTAGTGGAGGCATTAATACCATGTCCATATCACAGGATGAAGAAAATTCTTTTTATTTCACAGATGAGAAAGTTGAAACTCTTGCTATCACACCAGTGTGGACCGTTTATACTGTGGTTTAAATACTTGCTCTTTATTACAATATCTGGAGTTTGGAAGAGTCTCTGGGTTCAGTGTACCCTGCACATAATACTTCTTCAACACTGTGCTATTCTCTCAAGTGGGGGAGGCAGAAGATACCAGCTGAACCAGTGCATGTAGCTCCAGCTGAAAACAGATGATGTTAAGGAACACTGCCAGCCATCTGTTGACATACTGATTTGCCACTGAAAAAAATGGAGTGCATTTGTTCACATTTCCAGATTATTTAAAAATAAGGAGCAATGGGAGTTATTAAGTTGGGCAATCTGAGTTATAAGTAGCATTTATACACTTTTTTTTTCTGGATGCCTTCCTTAAAATTAAATTTTTAATAACCTTTAAGCCTTGCAGCCTTGAGGGAATAATTTCTTTCACAGTAGTTCAAAGGTTTAATTTCACAGTAAAGCTTTTGAAATATGGTATTATCCCTTTTGTTCTAGAAAATTACTGTTTAAAAAAATCATATTTCAAAGTAATGATTGTAATGAGAAAAAAGATATGAGGCCCAACTTCAAAAGGAAAAAATGATAACCTCGCCTGTGATGTCTTCTAGTGAGCCTTTCCCTCATGGATTCTAATTTGTAACAGTTCGAAAAGTCTCTGGAATTGCACAGTCTCTGCCTGGTAATAAGCCCAGGATGGCTACAGTCTAACAGTGAGGAGGAAGGGCTGATATAGACATAACAGAAGCCATTAGCTTTCTTATATGAGTAAAATGCAGTATGTCTTCAGTCCTGCTGTGTGTGTGTTTTCTGTAATGCTATTCCCAAACAATGTTTTCTTTGTAGTTCTAAAGCCATTTTTGTGGACATTAAAGTTGTGTGTAGAGTTGCAGAGCAGGCCGTGGGAACTGAAAAGTGTAGAACAGCCTGACAGGGATGGAGAAGAGAACCACCTAATGCAGAGTACCCAGTATGTGCAAGATACTGTATTCTGGTCTTTACATATGTTTTATCTTTTTTTTTTTAACTTATTTATTTGAAACAGAGAGAAAAGGAGAGAGAGAGAGAGAGAGCGAGCATGAGAAGGGGGAGTCAGAAACAGACTCCCCACCAAGCAGAAAACCTGACGTGGGACTCCATCCAAGAACTCCAGGATGATGACCTGGGCCAAAGGCAGTTACTTAAACAACTGAGCCACCCAGGCCCCCTGTTTTATCTTTTTTAATCTCCATAGCAGCTCTCTGAGATAAACAGTATTAGCCCCATTTTACTGATGTTAAGGCTTCAGTCTATAAGAGATGATACCTGGTCTAATTACCTTAAAAATCAAAGTCAGTCACTACAATTTCTATTCAGAGCTCCTTGGCCTATTTATCACTTTACTGGGGTATTTAAAAGGATTTGTTAAATTGTAAATTCATAAAGACTTGAAAAAATTTAATGAAGAAAGACACAGAATAAGAAGTATACATACGGGGTAGACTTAGAACCACATGTACCCAGAATTTACAAAACAAACAAACAAACAAACAAACAAAAACTATTAGCTATTAAAGGACTGAAACAAAAGGAAATGTAGGGTAGTATGGACACTGGATAAGATCTCAAAATTCATGCATGTAATTTCTAGGGCAATAAAATCTGGAACAAATCAATGAAATCCTCTTAGCCTCAATTTCTGCATCTGAGAAACAGGCACAAAAGATATAAAATGCTTCCCTTAAGTGATAAAATGGATAAGGATGTGAAAAACCTTTCTGAACTATCAACTCTGATGTTAAGTACACCTATGGCCATTCACTTTGTGGCTCTGTGTATGCATATGTGTGATTATTGGTTTTTCACATGTTTCCAACATAGTATTTACCATACTTCACTGCAATGATCTATTTAAGTATTTTTCCCTTAAACATATTTTAAGATCTTTAGGACAGAGATTGTATCCTGTTCATCATTATGATGGGAAAGCAGAGGTAAGCTGAGGACAGGACAGGAGCAGATATCCCACAACCCTCATCCCCATGGGATACATGTGACATTCCTTAGGCACTCCAGGTTGTCCTAAAGCTAAGAAAAGGAAAAACAAACAGTTAACCTACAGAGATCACAATCCTGCAATACCCTGAGTCTCCCTCAGTTTGCAAATGTCTTAGAACAAAGCATTTCTATCAATAACCTAGCTTCCAGAAGGAAATGTAGATACAATTAAATGTCCTTAATAGTGGCAACCCATTGATGGATACTTGAAGCAGGCAGAGTGTAATGTTCCTCTAGGAAATTCCCAACTATCTTCATGTTAATGCCTTGCTAGAGAGAAAAACAACCTTAGCTTGACATCCTGTGAGTCTTCTTTAACATATGAAAGTTCTTTCAAACCCTCCCTTTTTCCTTACCTCCCCCAACCCTATAGTATATAATCAGCCCCAGAGTAACAATTCTTTAATAAACCACCATCTTGCACCAAAGTTATCTCAAGAATTCTTTCTTGGTTGTCAGTGATGAGGGAGCAGGAGGCTGGCTGAGGACAAAGCAAAAGCTGGCGCCTTGCACCCCCCCCCCCCTTCATCCGCTCCCCTCCATATGTGTAGCATCCCTCAGGCAGCCCTGACTGCCATGAACAATAAGCAAATAGTTAACTTGCAGAGCTCACAATCCTGCTAGACCGGAGTCTCCCTTGGCTTACAAATGTTCTAAATCTCACTAACAAAGACGATTGATAGCAGGATTGTGACACCCCACCAAAAAGTCTCCCAAAGATCTTAATGTTAATGGCTGGTCTAAAGACAACATTGATCCAGCAGCAAGGGCAAGGCCTCCGGCAGGCCTGGAACATCCTGGCACCTTGTAGGCCCTCTTTAGCATATGAAAACTCCACTGAAACCTCCCTTCCCCTCACCTTCCCCCAACAGCAGGGTACATAACCTGCCATCCCTCACAACCCGGGGCGGCAGCTCTTCCTGCCCACGGGTCCTGTCCCCGTGCTTTAATAAACCACCATTTTGCACCAAAGATGTCTCAAGAATTCTTTCTTGGTCATCGGCTCCGGACCTCAGCCCACCAAACCTCACCTAGGTTCTAGAACTTCATCAGTCAGCTCTGGGTCTCACCCCACCAAACACCACCAATATTCCAAAACCACTTCTATTATATTTATCGTATATTATATTCTCACCCACCAGCTTAAAATTTAATACTACATTCCTATTTATGCACTCATACATTCATTCAATTAGTATGAATATCTACCAAGTGTAAGATAATCATTAGAATGGAGTCAACTTAACCTAGAGGCTTTCATGAAATAACACTGAATGAATCATGGAAGTATGGGCCATAGATCATAATATCATAAACTTAATTCTCGTTATTCCCTTTGTGCCCTTTAAACTTTGGTAAACTTAGTAACAGTAGCTTTTATTCAATGAATACTACTCACTATGCTGTATAAGTAATCTGCATGTGTTACCTAATATCTCCCAATAAATAAAAAAGTACTGTTAAAAAAAAAGAAGAAAGAAAAACACAGGTTGAAAATGGTGTCACTTAGACCAGAGTTTCCAAACCAGTGGTTAATATCTAATCTAACTGCAGTTTCTACCTCCCCTAGAAATGTGACTTTAACCAGTCAGATATTTTTTTCCCTCCATCAGTACCAAGCAGTCTGTCATCTGGGTCCTCTCCATTTGCCAGAGAAAGATGAGGTAATCTGTAAGATAAGACACTTTGCTTTTTCTTCTAGGGAACAGCCACCTCTGGAACAATCCTTTTCTTGTGCTAATAACTTTCTTGCTCCACCCTCTGTAAAAATCTTCCATTTTGTACAACTCCTCAAAGTGCCTGCCTACATATTAGGTGGGGTTTGGCCCAGTTCATGAATCATTTAATAAAGCCAACTAAATCTTCAAATCTATATGGGTAAATTTTATTATTAAACAATACTATCATAAATATTTAGTAAATTGAGGCTTAGATAGATTAAGTAATTTGTTCAAGGTCACAGTAAATACTGATACCAAGATCGAAAACTAGATATTTCTGATTTATTTATTCAACAAATCTTTAGTGCATTCTTACTATGTGCCAGATATTATTACTGGGAATACAGTGGTGAATAAGGATACAGTGTTTATGTTTGTGGACTCACTGCCTAGTAGTAAAAGAGCGATTAAACATAGAGATATGTGATTAACTGATTAATTATAGTCCTTTTAAGTTTTCTTAAGATGTTTAAACTGATAGCTATAAAATCCAAGCTCAGAATCGTCTAAACATAGGGAGATATTTTCTTCTTTCTGATAGGTACACTTCATGGAGCAGGTGGTGGTCTTTTATTCTTTTCATGTTCAAAGAGTCATCTACTATAACAAATCTCTTGCTTTGTTTTGATATTTTCAATCAATAATTTTGATTTTCATGTTTACATTCCATTTGAAATATCATGCAACTATAATGCACCACTAAAAAAAAAAAAAAAAGCAGCCATTGTATAATATTCTCTTAGGTAGCCAAAAGGCCTTGAGGCCTTGAGGTTGGTTTCCAACAGCCACCTGTCAGCAATGAATTCTTTTCTGGTAGTAGAACTGGTACACATAGATTGATATACTTCAACCTTGTAGCACCTCAACCTAGTTTGTCCATAATTTCTTTTCTCTGCACGAGAGGCTCTGTTGGATAAATGTAAACATATGACTGGAGTAAATTTCTGTCATCTATATTAAAATAATGAGTAGCTATGGTTTAATAAACAAATGTGTATTTGGTCTCTGTCCCTGGTTCCTGGCAGAATTCCTAAAATTTGGGAATTTCCTGAGTTATAAGAGTGTCTTTTATCATTCATTCATAACAAGTCCCTTTTGACCATGCTAAAGTTTATGCTAATGAGATAACTCCTGATGGGCCCCTTGATAGCTTCAAGATGGGTTCCAGAGGAACCAATCACATAATGAGAGGATCAGAACTATCAGCTTTACCTGACCCCCAACCTCTGAGGAATGGAAATGGGTTGAAGATTAAATGCAGTCACCACTGGCCAATGATTTAATTGATCATGACTCTGTAATAAATCCATTAAAAACCTTTGAAACAATGAGATTTGAGGGAGTTTCCAGATTGAAGAATGGAGGGTTATAGGAACTCTGGAATCTGCAGTAAGCTAGGAAGAGTGTAGGTAGCATAGGGAATCCCATTTCTTGTTGATATCTCAGTAGAGGCAGTCTTACGGAATTGAGCCCTTAATCTTGGTGTCTGCACTAATATCAAGTAGATAGTATCGAATTAAACTGCACTATAGGACACCTAGTTGGTGTTATAAAATGGAAAAACTGATTGATGTTTGAATGATATATGTGAATTGTTTTGAAAAAACACACAATGGTACTAGAAGTTTAACTTGGGTTTTACCAAAGGGCCATGACTTTAAATGGCTTAACTTCTGGTTCTGCCATTTAAAATGGCAATGTCCAAGGTTATACAGGTTACCTAATTTCTTGTTTCACTACCCATAAAACTGAAAAATTCATAACAGGACTGTTGAAAAGATTAAATTAGTTACTGTAAATATGGGATTTTTCTCAATAGCTGACACCTAGTAAGTATTTAGTCATTTTTAATTTTACTCTCTCTTCATTTCCTTTCCCTCCCTTTTGTTCTAGAACAAACTACTTAGTAATAGCCCAGAAATCCAGTATGGTTCTAGTTATTATATTCCAGAAATTTCAGTATTTTTCTAACAACTGATGTCTCTCAGGCAGTTTACAGCTGAGGGTCAGACCACGTGTCAGGCAATGTGTCCCAGTTTGGGGTTTGGGAAATATAGTTACCACTTTAGACTATGTGGTGATTAAAATGCAGGAGACAGTGCAAAAGACGCAACTGAATTCATTAACATTTACAACATATTAGCTATGGGATTATTTCCAGGGGCAAGAGGCAGGAAAGGAGAGGTAGAGCATTTTCTTCTAATAGGAAGTAGAGGTACCTTTAAGGTTTAACCACTAAAGTTCTAACAAACCAGCTTCTTGATAAGGCAGACCAGGCAGCCTCTGTGTGTTTAGCAATTTTCAATACACAGTTCCGCTTTCACACTTCAATAATTCATTTTCTAGCACTTAGAATCCAGAAACCTGCTTTCACTGATGTAGCTAAAATGTAAGGAACAGAGTTTAATAACCAACATCTCCACTTATCTCATCTCATTCCCCAGTAAATTGTGTTGGAAAACATGTGTAAATAGTACCAAGCAAAGAGGGCATTTATGGTCTCCTTTAGTGTGTTCTATTTGAATTCCAGACTAAGTGACTTATAGAGGTACCATTTTCCATAACAAAAAATGCAAAACTTTCTAAAACAAAAATTCTATCATAGAATTGTGAATCTTCAGACTTAGATTCAAAAAGAACTAACATATATGAAGCATCCAATCTGTCCTTCTTGTATTCTGAATGATTTCAATCTCTGTGTGGCAGATATTTTCAGTCTCACTTTATAGACAAGGTGCCTTAGACTAGTAAAGGTTAAATTATTTTCCTGGGGTTGGAATTGAAACAGAGCTTGGAGAAATCCAAATAGGCTTGAACGCTTCCCATAATGAAGAAGTAATTACTAACCCTACTTTTTAGGAAGTAAGTATGAAGGTTAAAATTATCATTAAACATTCCAGAAGCCACTTCTACCACCAGGAGACACATTCTTAAGAAACAGTTACAGTATACATTTCAGATACTTTTTCATGTTCAAATATCAAGCAATCCTTGGATATGTCAAATAAATAAAATAATCCTCTTAAAAGGTCTTCTTTCCAATAATCTTAAAATTTAGAATAATAAACAAATATCTGAGAGCATATGAGGGGCTCTTCAAGTCTATGGATGCCATATACCTTATCATATATTTTGTTTTTCAAAGAAACTGAGGATTATTTACTAAGTAATTTATTCCGTGATATTTAGATATAGTAAGGAACAATAACAATTCAGTGGGATTGGTAGCCAATACAGCTCTAAAAAAAATCCAGATGCTGGGTTAAGAAAGTAAGACCAGCATCTACATAAGCTTAAACTCTGAAGTCCATCTCTAATGATTTAAAGTTCATGTTAAGGTACATGGGCTATCTCAAGAATATCAAGAATGTTATTCATGATACAGCCTTTGTAAATCATCACTTACTTGGAATTAATGCAAGTAATGGTTGCAATAATACTAGCTAACAATTACCAAGCAATCTCTTCATGTTAGGCACTCTGAGAGCTAATTTACATATCTTACATATTTAACCTCCAGATCTCATGTAAACATTGTCAAGGTCTTCTACAGTCTCACAATTTTACAGATGAGGAAACCAGAGTTCAGAAAAGTGAAGATACTCAGCTAGCAAAGATCTGTGCTAAGACCCAAACACAAGTAAGTCTGGCACTACGGGCAGAGCTTCACACTGCCACTCTCGAATATTTGAAAAGATCAGAGTAGACTGTAGTATAATAAAGGAGTACCATTTATCCTTAGCCAAACAGAGCTCTTCATTAGATTTTCAGCAGATTAAAAACCTAAAATATGGACTGTGCCATCAATGACAATCTGACCGCCAAAAATTTATGCTTCATTTTTATAATATGAAAAGTCAACCATAGACTACATTTTGTGAGCTCCCTTGAATCCAGAACAGGGTCTGACTTATGACCAAGAAATAATGATGGAAGAGATGTACAACACTTCCAGGCCTGGTCAAATTTCCTGAGTGATGCTCCATGGTTTCTCTTTTCATTATGCTAATTGTCTGTCAAAATCCAGGATGATCTTGGAAACCAGATGTTGAAAGGGCAGAATTTCTTTTGGTTGGGTGTTTCTAGCACAATAACTGTCCTCTATTTCCACCTTATGCTGACTGGTCTCCAGGTGAATAAGAAATAACTTCAGGGCCCCTGGGTAGCTCAGTAGGTTAAGCCTCTGCCTTCGGCTCAGGTCAGGGTCCAGGGTCCTGGGAATGAGTCCCACACATGGCTCTCTGCTCATCAGGGAGCCTGCTTCCCCTCTCTCTCTCTGCCTACCTCTCTGCCTACTTACGATCTTTCTCTGTGTTAAATAAATTTTTAAAAAAAGAAAGAAAGAAAGAACTTCTATGGTATCAAACCACAGAGACATGGGAGTTTATCTCTTAGAGTAGTTTATGATAACTAATACAGATTATTAAATATGCATAATAATTCCAATAATGTAGTCATTCAGATCTACACATCAGATCGATCTTATAGAAGAATAAATATTGGGGCACCTGGGTGGCTCAGTGGGTTAAGCCTCAGCCTTCAGCTCAGGTCTTGATCTCAAGGTCCTAGGATCAAGCCCAGCATTTGGGTCTCTGCTCAGCGGGGAGCCTGCTTTCCCCCCACCCCCCACCTGCCTCTCTGCCTACTTGTAAACTCTCTCTCTCTGTCAAATAAATAAATAAAATCTTAAAAAAAAACAAAAGAAGAGCAAAATATTATAATAGTATGAGTTCCATTTCTGTTTTATAAAAGAATTTTAACTTTGGTTAAAGGTGGAAGAAAAAAGAAGTGTTATTTTGGAATGTTGAGTGGCTACACTTCCAGCTGGTGCTTCCACAGTACTACTAGTTTTAATAATAAACCACTCATTCTCAGAGTTCTTGAGGACAGAAAGAAGAGTTTGTTTTGAGGGACAGAGATGAAGTAAAATACCAAAGGAAATGATAATACACATAATGATACTAAGCTGTCTTCAGCTAACAAACAGGAGAATTTTGAGTAAGACTTAAAAAGTCAAAGTTAACTATACAGTTGGATTCCTCTGTGCCTCTCTTTTCTGTTTCTTTCTTACCACCTTGAATAGATAAAAAACATTGACCCTGATAAGAATAATGCCTACCATCTATTGTGAACTTTTTGTATTTTAAAAGAGTGTGCTGCATACAATATTATCACAATAACATTCAAAATAGCACCATAAAATAGGCATTATCTTATCCATTTTATAGTTACAGAAACAAACTCAGAAAGATTACACAAATGGCCCTTGGTCATATATGGATGGGAATGAGGGCAGTTATCCTCCTCTACCCACCATACTTCAGGTTTCCATGTCCAACAACCTGCTGGCTCTACTATCTATTTTCACCTGTGACTGTATAATTGGCAAAATAAAATTATTATCAAGCTGCCCCCTACTTAGCCATTCTGCAGAATTTGACCCTGCTGGACATTCCTTCTTTTGGTTTATCCAGCACCATCACCTTTGTGTTCCCTTCTTAACTGTGCCTAACCCAGGGTTTCCATCATTCTGCCCCTGAAAAGCTTGATCTACTGCTCTTATTACTGGGAAAATTTTAGTTTTCACCTTCCCACGTGATTACTCAACACACGAAAAAAATGTTCCCCAGTAGAGCGTTGTTATGGAATTTATGTTTGGGGCTCATATATTCTTAGAGAAGAAACACATTTTATTCTTTATGAAAGTCTGAATTTTATGTTGCATATTTATGCAAAGGACATGTTCTGTATAAATCTTACAAATGAAAATTTGAATGTGAACATGCAAATCTGGTAACAACTGTGAATTGAGATATAAATAGAGGAGTCAAATACATGAAACATTTCTTCAAGGCAGGAAAAATAGTTCAAGGGAGACAAGAAGATTTGCTTCGCTGCTTGGGACCTTGTTTTCTGCCAAAGTCAAGGAATATAAACAACAATATTGACTTTGTAAGGTCAAGTTACTGGGTTTTAAACAATATGACTGCAGTGGAAGGAAATTTTTTGATGTGCATGAAAAAAGAAAAAAAAAAAGATACCCCTCAGAAAAATGCTGCAGCTTGCCCATCATTAGCATTTTAATCCTTAAGAGACACAGAACTATTTATTATTAAAACGTTCTCTGAAGGAGTACAAGAAAAGGCAACTAGCATTTATCAAGAGCTTACAATGTTTCAGGAATTTTATTAGATTAATCATCACAAAAGCTCTTTGAGGAGAATTATATATTTCGTTTTTTGTTTCCATTTTGAAGTCCAGAAATTGGTGGCTGAGAAGTAGGTGATCTTAACAAAGTCTTAAAGCTGATGAAAGGCAGGACCATGATTTAAAAAATTAATTCTATTTTCAAACAAAAACTAAAAGAGTTCATGACCATGAAACCAGTCCTGCAAGAAATATTAAAGGGGACTTAGAAAGGAAAGGACAAAACCACAGTATAAAAGTAGGAAAGAAAAAAAATCAGTAAAAATGAATATTTCTGTAAAAAATCAGTCAAAGAACTCACAAAATAAAAGGATACAAAATATAACAATATATATCTAAAATGCGGGAGGAGAAGAGTAAAGAATGGGTTCAAACTGAAATACACATCAAGTAAATATAGACTGCTCTATGAAGAACAGGTTATATAGAAATCTAACAGCAACCACATATCAAAAACTACTAATCCAGTGGGGCCTGGATGGCTCAGTCAGTTAAGCATCTGCCTTCAGCTCAGGTCATGATCTCAGGGTCCTGGGATCAAGTCCCATGTTGAACTCCCAGTTCAGTAGGGGAGTCTGCTTCTCCCTTTCCCCTGTCTCTCTCACCATGGTCATGCTCTCTATATCTCTCTCAAATAAATACATAAAATCTTAAAAAGAAAACCTACTAATCCATATTTGCAAAGAATAAAGAGAAAGAAATTCAAATATATCACTAAGGAAAAACATCAAAACATGAAAGAGAAAAAGATAAGAAATAATCAGAGAATATCTTCAGAAACAACCACAAATAATAAAATTATATATATGTACCAATAATTACTTTCAATGTAAATTGACTAAATGCTCTAATCAAAAGACATAGGGTGATAGAATGGATTAAAAAAGAAAAAAAACAAGACCCATCTATATGCTACCTACAATAGATTCATTTTAGACCTAAAGACACCCAGATATTGAAAGAGAGGAGAGAGACAAATATCTATCAAGCAAATGGATATCAAAAGAAAGCCAGAGTAGCAATACTTATACTACACAAAACAGACATTAAAACAAAGATTATAAGAAGAGATAAATAAGGACACTATATAATAATAGAGGAGACAATCTAGTAAGAAGACACAACAATTGTAAATATTTATGCACTCAACATGGGAGCACCTAAAAACATGAAACAGTTAATAACAAACATTAAGAAACTAATCAATAATCATAAAATAATAATATGAAACTTTAACACCCACTCACATTAATGGACAGATCATCTAAACAGAAAAATCAACAAACAGTGGCTTTGAATGACACACTGGAACAGATGGATTTAACAGATAAGTTCAAAACATTCCATCCTAAAACAGCAGAATACACATTCTTTTCAAGGGCACATGGAACATTCTCCAGAACAGATCACATATTAACCCACAGAACAAGCCTCAACAAATTCAAGATCAAAGTCATACCATGAATCTTTTCTGGCCACGGTGCTATGAAACTAGAAGTCAACCACAAGAAGAAATCTGGAAAGACCACAAAATACATGGAGGTTAAATAACATGTTACTAAACAATGAATGGGGCAACCAGGAAATTTAAAAAAAAAAATTTTTAAGATATAGAAACAAATGAAAATGAAAACACAACAGTACAAAACCTTTAGGATGCAGCAAAAGCATTTCTAAGAGGAAAGTTTATAGCAATAGAGGCAAGAAAAATCTCAAATAAACAAATTAACCATATACCTAGAGGAGCTAGAGAAAAGAACAACACACAAAACCTAAAACAAGCAAAAGGAAGGAAATCATAAAGATTAAAGCAGAAATAAATAATGTAAAACTAAAAAACAGAACAAACAACAGTAGAACAAATCAATGCAGCCAGATATTTCTTTGAAAAAAATCAATACATTTGAAAAACCTCTAGTTAGACTTATCAAGAAAAAATAGAGAAAGCACCCAAATAAATAAAATTATAAATGAGAGAGGAGAGAGACCAACCAATGCCACAGTAATTATAAGAGAATATTTTTAAAAAATATGCCAACAAATTGGACAACCTAGAAGAAATGGATAAATTTCTAGAAACCTAAACTACCAAAACCAAAACAGGAAGAAATTGAAAATTTGAACAGACTGATAACCAGCAAAGAAATGACTAAAAGAACTCCCAACAAATAAAAGCCCAGGACCAGACGCCTTCACAGGAAAATTCTACCAAATGTTTAAAGTAGAGTGAATACCTATTTTTCTCAAACTATTCCAAAAAAAAGAAAAGGAAAAGTTCTAAATTCATTACACTGACACCAAAATCAGTTAAAGAAAACACAAAAAGAGAGAACTACAGGCCAATATCCCTGATTATTACATGCAAAAATCCTCAATAAAATACTAGTAAACTGAATTTCAATAACACATTTAAAAAATTATTCACTACAATCAAATGGCATTTATTCCTAGGTTGCAAGGGTGGTTCAGTATTTGCAAATCAATCAAAGTGACATATCACATCAAAAAGAGAAAGGATAAGAACCATATGATCATTTCAATAGATGCAGAAAAAGCATCTGACAAAGTACAAGACCCATTCATGATAAAAACCCTCAACACAGTAGGTTTAGAGGGAACACATGTCAACATAATAAAGGCTTATATGAAAAACCCACAGCTAACATCATCCTCAACAGGGAAAAATAAAAATAAAACCAGAGGAAACCAGAGAGGCAGACAAATCACAAGAGATTCTTAATCACAGGAAACAAGCTGAGGGTTGCTGGAGGGGAGGCCAGTAAAGGGATGGGGTAACCAGGTGATGGATATCAGCACTGGGTATTACATAAGACTGATGAATCACAGACCTATATCTCTGAAACCAATACTACATTATATGTCAATTAACTGGATGAAAATTTATATATATATATATATGATATAGATATATCTCAATCCAGGGGCACTGGGGTGTCTCAGTTGGTTGGGCATTTACGTTGGGCTCAGGTCATGATCCGAGGGTCCTGGGATTGGGCCTGCATTGGGCTCCCTGCTCAGTGGAGAGCCTGTTTCTCCTTCTCCCTCTCCTGTTCCTCCTGCTTGTGCTCTCTCTCTCACTCTGTCAACTAAATAAATAAACTCTTCAAAAAAAAAGTCTTAAAAATTCTTCCTCCAGAGGCTGTATTTATGAAACTCATCATATACAAATTTTACAGAGTACAACCTTACAATCCTGCTGATGGATACTATGAAGGCCCAGATTAAAGATGAGATAGATTTATCTTTTTTTTTCTATGACATTTTTGTTCCCCAACCAACTTCTGATAACCTCACCATCAAATGACTTCACATGACTTAATAATTTAGTTCTACCATCAATTTGCATCCAATATGGATTATGATTTCCAATGGTATCATATCACCTCCAAAATAAAGATAAGAGCACAGGATTAGAAAATGACATGTGGGGCCAAATTGTCTGAGTTAAAATCCTAGCTCAGGGGTACCTGGGTACCTCAGTGGTTAATTAGTCTCTGCCTTTGATTTGGGTCATGATCCCAGGGTCCTGGGATCAATTCCTGCATCAAGCTCCCTGCTCAGTGGAGAGTCTGCTTCTCCCTAGGCCTGCTGCTCCCCTATTGGTGTGTGCTCTCTCCCTGTCAAGTAAATAAATAAAATATTTTTTTAGAAATTAGAAAAAAATAAAATCCTAGTTTAGTTACTAGCTCTGAATATGACCTTGGACAATTTACCTTAACCTATGGTGTTTCTGTTTCACGATCTATAAAATGGGGATAATCATAGTCCCTAACTCATAGAACTGTTATGAGAATCTAATAACAGTATAAGCAATATGCTTAGAAGATCAGTCTGCTTATAGTAGACATTAAAGGTTAATTATTCTTATTACCACTTCCAGCTCTTTCCATTTCCTCCTCTATGCAAAAACAATATATATCCCTGGCCCACAAAATTACTTGTGGATTACTGCAGACTCTGAGTTCTGTAATAACACTATGCCTTTGCATGAGTTGTTCCCTCTGCCTTACAATTCTCCCCATGTTTTGGAGGCCTTGGAAGTCTCTTACTCCATCAGAACCAAGACTGCCTTCACCTCATCACAGATTTCTTTAATTGTTTTTGGCATGGTTAATTGCTAGAACTCCCACAGTACCCAGGTATTCCTCTGTTAGGATATTTGGCATAATTAAAAATGCTCAATAACGTATTTATTTTCACTCCTAAGCAAAGTTTCTTTAGACAGCCAGAATAAAATCATATTAATTTCTATACCTTCAAGTACGATCATCATGGTAGACATGAATAAATAAGTCTGTGAATAAATAAATGAATGAATGGCAATGGCAATTTGCTTAGAAGCAATGTGAGTGCTGCTTTCATACTAGATGGGAACTTCACTATAGTGTATTATCAAGGTTCTTGCAATAAGTGTGCCTTTCTTGTGATACAGCATGATTAATGAGGTCATTTTAATATGTGAGCAATTAACTCTTTGGGAATGGTCTGGGTCCTACTCTATAGTCAAGCATGCTATAATGAGGCTTCAGGATATTTGAAACACAATTATAAAGAGTAAATCACATACCCTCTCCAACGTCCATATGTGTTACAGTGAGTGCTGTGAAGTGTGTAAACCTGACGATTCACAGACCTGTACCCCTGGGGCTAATAATACATTATATATTTATAAAAAAATTTAAAAATATCTAAAATAAATAAAGTAAAAATTTAAAAAAAGTAAATCACATTTTTTGTGAAGGGTAAAATTCTTATTTATGTGGAAGAATGGAGAAGGGAAAGGAAGAAAAAAGCAAGACAAGATTGACTGTTTTCTTACATTACTGAGTGTCAGACTTTCTCTCAAGACCTTTACAATGAGTCTATCATTTCTTATTCAATTTTTTTGTGAGGTTAGGTTGTATCCCACATCACAAAGTGATAGGGGTATTTTTCAAATTTTACTTTTGCAATATTCTGCAAACGTTACCACTGTGTATTTGCATTTGTAGTCAGGTTTTCTGAGGTGTAATTTACATGCTGTAAAGTCCTATGTATTTTCTATCACTGCCCCCTGTAAATAGGATGATCATAAAAATCAGTTTGCCCAGTATTTCTAATAGGTTTTCCTGAGCCGCAACCTTGGTGATGGATGATGGACATTAGAGTGAAAGATGCTGCAGGACAGTACCCTGAGATTTACATTTGTGGAAGGGAAGGAAGTAGCACTGGACAGAAGGAAAGGGGGAGCTGTAGTGAGTCTCAGTGCAATACCAGCCAATCTCATAGGGAGCTCTGAAGCTGAAATGACCTACAGAATTATCCCAAGTTGAAGAGGACAAGCCTTTATACTTTCTTCCTACCAACACACACAGACACAGACACACAGACAGACACACAGACACACACACAAACACACACACAATGGACTGGTCATTGGTTGTTCTGAAAAAGGGGTGTGACGGTGGGCAAGCAGACTCCCTGAAGCTGAGTCCATCTCCTGGAAGGGGGATATGGGATATAGGTGGAATGTCACAATATCCACCATGCCTGGTTGTTCCTAGTTTATGTCCCAATGTATTTATGAATAGTGGCTCCTTTAATACTCAAAATTATCCTCATCTGAACAACATGTCATATCACTATCCAATCCTTAAATCATGCCTCCTGAGCATTATACACTCAGAGATAAGGAGGATGCAAAGGAAGAAGAATATTCTAACATAAAAGCAAGAAAAGGTTGTATTCCAACCCCTTTTAACCATGTGGGAGAACAGGTAAGAAAAAAGAGATAACAAAAGGTTAAAGAGGATTGAATATCTCTCTTTCTCCACTTTTACTTTTGTGTAACACTGTAATCTTTTACAGTGGAGAAAGTCTCTATACTTTCTCTCTCTCTCTCTCTCAGTGTAGAACTCAAGCAGGCGGAGAGTAACAGAAAGATTCAGAAAGGTATGGGTCTGGTGACATCTGAGAATATTAGAAGTACAGAGATCCATAGGGAGTTTGTAGCATTAAGCCTCTAAGCTTCAAGTCTCTAGAAGAAGTTCTGTGTATGGCATCTTCAAGAAAGCATGGCGTATAGCATAAAGCAACAGCAATGTACAATATGTCTAAACAGCTGGGCTAGTGTTGCTCAACCAGATCCCAAACCATGGAGTGAGGTGTGCAGAAAAAATGGGAACCCTTGCATGTTCTGGTATGAGGATACCAGAATGCTAATATAGCTATGACAATTCCCTGGGGGAGCAGGGAGACTTCATGGGCTCCCACTCCAGGAATGGGTTGCCATCACATTGAGGGAGATGACCAGATATACCACCCTGCAGCAGAAACCAAGTAGGATGCAGAAAATACAAAGTAGAATATTGTAATATTCCTGGTTTAATTTACATCCTCATTTAAACCTACTCTGGTTTCACTAGCTTACTAGTTTGAAAGAAGAAACAGGTTTGTGAGGCAGAGCTCTTTCTTCTTTCTACTAGCAGCAGCTACCTATTGGGTGCATGCATAGTCAGACCAGAGCACCTGTGTGAGTAGGTCAGTCCATCTCTGTTCAATATTAGAAAGATCAGTTGCTCATAGATTTTTACCACACTCTTAAGAAAGCTACTGAAGTAGATTTCACTGTATTTCAGTGATTCTAAGACTCACATCCTTTCTGCATTTTAACATTTCTGAAACTGTGGTACATACTACAAATGATAGCATTTGATGGTCACTGTTGGCCAGGTGGCAGTTGTGACATTATTCACGGTCTACACAATTCACTAACATCAAATGTGCTAGCATCAAAACTTGCTGAATCCATATCAAAAACACTGCAGAAAGTCCTGAAGAGTGTTTATAAGCCATAGGAACCAAAGAGTGAGGAATTAAATCAGATATGTTTAGGAACATTCTCAAAGTAGGAGTGAAAATTAGGCTAGTTCCACATCATTGAATATCCAGCTTTAAAGTCCAGCATCAATGACTTCCAGATTTTTTTCTAAGGGCCTATTTTAAGAATGCCTTGTCACTAAGACTTCAGACATGACATGGGCAATATTATACAGAAAAAACTCAGAAACTGACCATGTAATTGAAAAAAATCTATTTTCCAATACAAAGAAGCTTTATGGAAATCTTTACCAGTTTAAATTGTTCATGTTTTCTTTTTCTTTTTCTTTTTTCCTTTCCTTTTCTTTCTTCCTTTCCCTTTCGTTCTTGTCTTTCATTTTTTTAAAGATTTTATTTATTCATTTGACAGAGAGAGTGAGAGAGAGAGTGCACGCAGGAAGAGCGAACACAAGCAGGGAACACCAGGCAGAGGGAGACGCAGGCTCGCCACTGAGCATGGAGCCTGAACCGGGGCTTGATCTGAGGACCCCAGGGATCATGACATGAACCGAAGGCAAATGCTTAACTGACTGAGCCACCCAGGAGCCCCTGTTTTACTTATTCATGTTTGAATAAGACTGATACATAATAAAAATATAAGAAAAACTAAGAGTAAAATAGAAATTATAAGAAACCATATTGTCAAATATTAATTAGCATGCTCTTGTCTAAAATATATAAATTAACAGCACATTTCCCTGGATTCAAAGAAATGTGGTATTTTGGTCATTTTATTTAACTTCTTTACTGCACTTCTCAATTGGTTTAAACTCTGAAAGTAAAGGATAGTATTTACAGAATCCTTTCAAAGACTCCCAATGCCATTCTTGAAGATGAAAAGAGGGAGACAGAAGTCTAAAAGACTGCCCTGTTACACAAAAGGGAAAGTGACTATTTTACAGAACAGGAGATTGTTTAAAAGTGAAGAAACTCAGGTATGTTTAAATACCTGAGCTTATATGCTGTCATACTACCCAACATTTGGAGGACATTCACATTAGAAACATTAGATCTGCTACAGGAAATGGAAAAGCAATGTTTAATTCATGAATTTTAATAATACTTAGGAAATATACAGCCTGCTTACACCAATAATGGTTGGAGAGAAGGATAGAGCATGCAAAAGTATTTGAGTAACCTGCCCAAAACCACATAGGTGGGAACTAAGAGTTGAACCTCCAGGCTACTCCATCCCAAAGTCCTTTCTACACATTTCACTATTATTGTATGGAGTTTAATTCTGTCTCAACTTGGCAATATTTACTTTAGGGCTACCTAAAGTAAGTAAGAACAAGGAAAGAACGAATGGAAGCAAGATGTTCTAGAAAACATTTGGGCTTTGATTCAATAATTTAAGCTTTGGGGGTGAGTGTGTACATCTGAAACAATAGAGTTTGTAAAAAGGGAATGTCCCTCAGTACACGCTTGAAATAAATCCATGGTTAACAAGGCTCAGGTTTAAAACTAATGAATATTTAATTAAATGTTTGACTTCATCAAGGAGACTTAGTAAATTACTGTCAGAAGTGCTATGCCTATTAACATCCTTTCCAGCTCATGAATGTACCTAGAGCTAAAGTACAGACAAGATGATCAAGATTCAAAAGATGTTGAGCTCTCAAGGTCTTTAGAGATCATCTCATCTGGTTCTTTCTGACATGTGTTCTGCTCTACATAGTTCCTAGATATTATCTAAAAACAGGAGATCCTTTTATCAAATGAGCTTACAAGGTAATCACCTGAGAGATTCAAAAGTCCTATCACCCTAGAAAAGACTTGAAGAAATCATCATATAAAAAACAAAACATTAAATCCATTTAATTCTCAGCTTTTCCTAAAACTGATCTATTTAAAAATGCTCTCTCTGTATTTTAACACATTATTAAAAACCCAAAGGAGGGGCGCCTGGGTGGATCAGTTGGTTAAGTGGCTGCCTTCGGCTCAGGTCAGGATCCCAGTGTTCTGGGATAGAGCCCCACATCAGGTTCTCGCCTGCTTCTCCCTCTTCTTCTGCCTACTTGTACTCCCTCTCTACCTCTCTATCAAATAAACAAGATCTAAAATAAAATAAAATAAAAGCCCAAGGGACAGGTGATCCCTGTAATACACTTTGGGAAACACTGATTTAATATAAATAACCCATTATTTTGCTTAAAATAAGAAAAATTAAGCCCAAAGAAATCAAGTGACCTAGCCTGTGGCATCTAATCAAGTAATGATAGAGTCACCAGGTCTCCTGACCCAGCCCTGCATTTTTTCCCATTAGAAAGATGTTGGAACCTAATGTTTGAGCAGGCTTCTCATGTACACCATAACATTTAAGGGTCTTTAGTGAGTTCACTGGTTTAATAGTTTTCCTTCCAGCTTTAACATATACCTGAGGGACTAGGTTCCTCTTCCGCAATTATACAAAGCCTTGGCTTCATTTCATTTCAACATTTAATCAAATCTTGCTTAGTATCCCTCCCCCATCCACTCTCGAGCTGCTAATTGCTTTATGTACATCTCTACCATGAATATTCTTAATTGTGAAAGAGTTTAAATGGATATGGGATTTAAATTTGATTTATAAAAATCTCTTAAGTGGTCTTCATTGCCTTTGGTGGAAAGTACCCTTATTTCCTTTTCTGTTTGAAGAGGTGTTAATTAAATACTTTGAGTTAATTTAAAATTAACAGTGGATATAATTTGGTGTCTTTCTATTGAATCAGCAAGTTCTAAATGCAGATTCTCAGGTCAAACTAATTCCTGTTTTCGGTGTAGTTAACCTAAGTGAATAGACTGTTGCTGAGAAAGAATCATCCGTTCTTCTACAAATACTTTATGTGGAAAGGAAATGTCAGTGCAGAACAAAGTCTACTTTGAAATAGAAAGAAAACTGGGTGTCTAGATATAAAGAGCCTATCCAAAAGTACAGAGGAGCCAATGGCTTCCATGGAGCTTGTCAGCTAACAATACTCTTGACAATTGCTTAAAACTGTCAGAGTTGGAAAGTCTTTGGAAATAAGTCATTCCATTCCCTCAGTGTCAAGACAATGAACACTAAAACCCATATGGGAGAATAATGAGCCTTGGGTTACCCAGTAAATTAGCCCACGTGTTTTAAATAGAACAATTATCCTTAACTTAAAACCCCCAGAGACATTTACAAATCACAAACTTATAGGTCAAGCCATTTTTTGTTGCAACAGTCTCATGGAGGCAATAACCATTGCAGCATTATGAATTTCAAAGTGTGGCATACCACTCTCCTTGTTTCCACTTTACAGATGTATTTATTTAGTTTTCTATTGCTATATGACAAATTATCACAAATCTAACAGCTTAAAACAACACATATTTATTTTTTCAGTTTCTATGGGTCAGGATTCCAGGCCTGACTCTTGTAGGTCCTCTGCACAAGGTCTCACAAAACTGAAATTAAGATTTTAGCTAGATTGTGCTCCTTTCTGAAGCATGGTATCCCATTCTAACTTTACATAGCTGTCAGAATGTAATGCTTTCTTAATGCACGACTAAGATCCCCACTTTCTTACTGGCTATTGGCTTTTAGTTCCTAGAAGTTGTTCACAGTTTCTTACCATATGACCCTCTTACAATATGGTAGCCTACTTCAGGAAAACAATCTTTTTAAGTGTTTACCTGATCATGTCACATTCACCAGGATAATCTCCCTTTTAATTAACTCATGTCAACTGATTAGACACCTTAATCACATCTGCAAAATCCTTTCACCTTTAACATATAACATAATTATGATGGGGCAGCCATTATGTTCATAGGTCTAGTTATATGCAAGGAAAGATTACATGGGGCATACTCATAGGCAGGTGGGAACCTTGGGACCATCTTAGAATTCTATTCACCATACCAGACTAACATCACCTCCTTCCAGAGACAGATTTATGATGAAGTTTATGTTGCTTATATTTCAGGTCTTTTCATCTGCATGGGCCACTGTGAGTACTAGAAATGGTTGGGAGTTACACACTATTCTAGGCAGAGAGAAGTTGTTTCGATATGGAAGATTTCCATTTAAACATTTCTATATAAGCATTTCTGATTCAGGATGAAAGGGACCTAAATATCTAAGAATCTAGTTGTTTTTTGTGATTTCTTTTCTTGTGCTAAATAACCATGCACTACCTTACCTAATTCTGTGTGTGCTTTCCTTAAAGAGGGTTCCTTAACTTTTGTAAGCCTCAGGTCTCAAAACACATGGCCTGACATTCACCATGATTCAGTACAAAAACCTGTAATGATTATCTTAGAACTCATTAGGATTTTTTATGTTTACAGTTTTTACATAAGCTACTTCTACCCTCAAGGAAGCCCTAATACACTTTCTTTGCTTGGCTGCCTCCCATTATCTTTTAAAAATCAATAAATGGAGCCTTATCTCTCTCTTGGTTTGGGAACCCTACTTTGGTGCTTATTTCTTCACACCACATGGGCTCTTAACTACATTTCCTTGTCTATCCTGTCTCTCTACCTCTACTATCTCAATCTTTACTCTCCCCTTAACCCAAGCTTGTCCTTAAGTAGGGAAAAGTAGGTTTCCCTTCCCAGTTTCTCAGTGCTTAGTCTCAATTAGGCACTACACTGATATTTTCTATGTAAATACAGAGTAAGTAATTGGAACAAATGGTAACATTTCAAGTATGATAAGAGAAAGAAGTTAATGGCATTGATTTTGGACACAAACTCATTTAATTTTGTTTAAAATTAAGTTTCTCCTTTACACTATTATTTAAACAATTACTTTTTACATTAACATTTTCATCCTCAGAACCATAAAATGTGAAGATGCTGGGCTTAGTAAATAGACCTTCCATGCTGGAGTATAAACCTGGGCTTGGATTCTAACTGGATGGACTTGGAAAAATGACCACACCAATTTTAGACTTCAGTTTCTCTGTCTGTAAAACAGATTTAATTTCAATCCCAGTGTTGTTACGAAGACAGAGTGAGACGATATATTTGAAATTGCCTAGTAGACTATGTGGCATATAGTTATGCCCAATAAATATCAAAATTAAACAAAAGTACTAACAATAACAACACATAAATAAACAAATAAAAAACATGCTCGGCACCAGCTGGAACAATGACAGTTACTTCCATCTGACAGCTGAGGCTCAGAGACATTAGGTCACAGACGAAAAATGAGACAGGTATATGAATTTAACCAAACTACTTAATCTCTCTTAGCTTCAGTTTCCCCAACAGAAAAGTGGGACTAGAAATAGATAATGCTTAAATTACCATGAGGATAAACTTCAATAGCATAGGCAAAAGTGGTTAGATGATACATAGCAGAATTTAAAAAAAAAAAAAAGGAAAGGAAAGGAAGCAAAAAACAAGGGTAAAGGAGAGAATGAACAAAAAACTTTGGGAATCAGAGAAGTAATTATTTTTCCATTTGGCAACTGCAAAAATTGAGACTCAGAGTACACAGATAATCATATCCGGCATCACACTGCTTGATGCTGACAAAATGGAAATTGACTCATCTCCTTGTATCATCTAGGCTTTTTCTATTGTTAAGATCATTGTAGCTCCTCAACAAATGCAGAGCCCACAGGTCTGCTCTGCAGAGGGTATATCAATGAGTAGATCTGTATTCTAGACGTATAGAAGAACTTGGTTCAAAATCCCATATTGGAATTCCAGAATGAGAAGGGAATGCCAGGTTGTACAGAGAAGGCTGTAGGTCACCACCAGACAATAATTGCCCTTTAAAATATTCTCCTGTAGAGAAAGGAATTCAGTGTAATAAAATTGAGTGAATTGAAAAAAATAAAGACTATGGCATGGAAGCTAAGAGGTCAGATTCTGAAGTCAGACTGACAAGGATATGAATCTGAACCTACTATTATCTTGGGCAAATCAAGTAAATTTATTTTCTATAAAATGGAGATAATCTCTACTTCTTGAAATTGCTGTGCAGATTAAACGGCACAATACATGTAAAGTTCTCAGAAGAGTGACAAGAATGGCTTTCTGTTAACTACAGAGTAGTAAAAGCATACCTCTGCATTCCTATGCAACCTCACATGGGTGCTCCCTGGAAAGTATTACACTTTATCTTGGTGCACACCTAAAATGGACAAGAATTTGTATTGTAGCACTGTATTTGCAAATAGTTATACTGGAATTATTTGCTTATATATCACAAATGTACAGTTGGATACATATTTGTAACTAAACACACATATGAAATTAACAAGCAAATCGAGACCAGAAATACAACCAGCACCCAGATACCTCTTTGGTTCCCATTCAGTCACTATCCCACCTCTCACCCAGAATTAACTTTGATCCAATTCCAACAACAAATATTAGGTTTGTCTGCTTTTAATTTAATATAAAATGAATTCTTACAGTGTGTACTCTATTCAAATTTTCCCTAAATGTTACGTTGTGAGATTCATATATCTTTCTGAATGTGGTTACAGATCATGCAATTCTCACTGTTTAATAGTATTCCATTGCACGAACATGCCACACCTAATTTACCAATTTTAAACTGGTTTTATTTTTTTTTCAAGATGTACTTATTTGAGAGAAAGACAGAGACAGAGCAAGTGAATGAGTACACATGCATGAGTAATGGGAGGGGCAGAGGGAAAGCAGAGAGTGAAATCAGACGCAGGGCTTGATCTCACGACCCTGAGACTGTGACCTGAAACAAAATCAAGAGTTGGATGTTTGACCAACTGAACCACCCAAGTACTCCTAATTTATCCATTTTATTGTTGACAGACATTTGTGTAGATTCCAATTAGGGGTTGTTATGAACAAAGTCATGATAAATATTTAGTATGTAGATTATAGTAAACACATATACATTCTGTTGAAAATATACTTTAGAGTAAATTATGTTCAGCTTTAGTAGGTATTATCAAATAGTTTTGAAATGTCTGTACCAAACTGTACTCCCACCAGCAGCATAGGTAGAATTCTGGTTCATTCACATCCTTGCCTCTGTACTACTTGATACATTTCATAATGTTCATCTTAGCTTGATGGAGATGTAGTAATAAAGCAGTATGTTTTTAATGTGCATTCCTTCATAACCAATGAAGTTTAATGTATTCATATGATTTTCATATATTTTGATAGCTATTTGGATATTCTTTTTTGTGAAATACCCAAGTTTTTGGTCTATTTTTCTACTGGGTTGGGGGAGGAGTCAAAATGGCAGAGAAGTAGCAGGCTGAGGCAACATCAAGTAAGAGGAGATCAGATAGATAGCTTATCAAACCACTCCAAACACCTACAAATCCAACAGAAGATGGAAGAGAAGAGAAGCAATTCTAGAAAAAGAAAATCAACCACTTTCTGAAAGGTAGGACCAGCAGAGAGGTGAATCCAAAGCGAAGGGAAGATAGACCACAGGGGGAGGGGCCAGCTCCTGGCAAGTGGCAGAGCAAAGGAGCACAAAATCAGAACTTTTAGCTCCACTGAGGGACATTGCTCTAGAGGCTGAACAGGGGTGAAGCCCACACAGGGACAGCGTGGTCTCAGGTCCTATGGGGTCACAGAAGGAGCAGGGCTATCTGAGTATCACAGAACTCACAGGTATTAGAGCAGGGAAGCCAGCTACAGAGATGGAGGAAAGGAGGGAGCTCTCAACTCGGGGTTACCTTATCGTGATCGTGGCACAGGTTACTGCTCTGTGAGCGGGGACCCCCACAAAACCTGGGGAGACTCCCCTGGAAGAGCACAGGGATCTGCGGGGTTTGGAGACTCCAGGCAGGGCTGTGTGCCAGAGACAGAGACACTTGGTCACAGGCTGGGTGAGCTCAGAGTGCAGCTGGAGGCCAGGAAGATGGGAGTGATTGAATGCTTTACTCTGAGGGCACACTGTGGAGTGGGGCCCTGAGCTCTCAGCTTCTCTGGGCTGGAGATTGGGAGGCCATCATCTTCATACCCATCCTCCGGAACTCTATAGAAAGCGTTCAGGGAACAAAAGTTCCCAAAAGCAAACCCGAGTAGATTACTTAGCCTGACCCCAGTAAGGGCGGTACAATTCTGCCTTGGGCAAAGACACTTGAGAATCCATACAACAGGTCCCTCCCCAAAAAGATCAGCAAGAAATCCAGCCATGACCAAGTTCACATGCTAAGGAGAACAGTGGAATTACAGAGGAGGAGAAAGCAAAGCATGGAATTCATGGCCTTCTCCCCATGATTCTTTAGACTTGCAAAGTTAATTAATCTTTTTTTTAATTTTATTTTTTTCTTCTGCTGATTTTTTTTTAACTTTTACCCTTTCCTCTTTTAACGTTTTTAAACTAGTTTGTCTTACTACTTTTAAAAAAATCGTTTTTGTACCTTCATTATTATAGTCACATTTTATCCTTCACTTTATCTAACTTTAATTTTGTATACACATAGGGTTTTTTTCTTCTAAAAAAATTGGGGATTCAACTTCTTTTTTTTTTTTTTTTTTAAGATTTTATTTATTTATTTGAAAGACGGAGATCACAAGTAGGCAGAGAGTCAGGCAGAGAGAGAGAGAGAGGGAAGCAGGCTTCCTGCGGAGCAGGGAGCCCGATGCGGGGCTCGATCCCAGGACCCTGAGATCATGACCCGAGCCAAAGGCAGCAGCCCAAACCACTGAGCCACCCAGGCGCCCCGGGGATTTAACTTCTAATAGATGAATGTATACCCTAAATCTAGCACAGGGCTTTGTTCTAGTCTCTAGCCTGAGCAAATTCTTTCAACGTTCTTTTTTTTATTCTCCCAAACAACTTACCTTATCAACTCCTTTTTTAGAAATTTAAAAAAATATTTTTTTTTCATCTTTATAGTCACATTCTATTTCTTCATCGTGTTTATGCTTATATATATTTTTCATTCTTTAAAATTTGGGGAAGTACATTCTTCTAAGAGACCAAATACTCCCAAAGTTAAGTGGGTAAACCTGTTCTATTCACAGTCAAATATATATTTTTTTCTTTTTTTTTTTCAGAACTTCTTTTTAACCCCCCCCTCCCCGATTTGGGGTCTCCTCTGATTTGGTTAAAGCACATGTTACTGGGGTCTTTGCCACCCTTTTAGTATTTTATTTGCTCCTTCATATATTCTTATCTGGATAAAACGACAAGACGGAAAACTCACCACAAAAAAAAAAAAAAAAAAAAAAAAACCAAGAGTCAGTACCAAAGGCCAGGAACCTAATCAATACAGAAATTGGTAACATGTCAGATATAGAGTTTAGAATTAATATTCTCAAGGTGCTAGCCGGGCTCAAAAAGTCATGGAAGATATTAGAGAAACCCTGTCTGGAGAAATAAAAGTCCTTTCTGGAGAAATAAAAGAACTAAAATCTAACCAAGCTGAAATTTTAAAAAGCTATTAATAAGGTGCAATAAAAAATAGAGGCTCTTACTGCTAGGATAGATGAGGCAGAAGAGAGATTTAGTGATATAGGAGACCAAATGACAGAGAATAAAGCTGAACAAAAGAGAGACAAACAACTACTGGACCATGAGGGGAGAATTTGACAGATAAGTGATACCATAAGACGAAGCAACATTAGCATAACTGGGATTCTAGAAGAAGAAGAAAGAGAGAAGGGAGAAGAAGGTATATTGGAGAGAATTATAGTAGAGAGTTTCCCTAATATGGCAAAGGGAACAAGCATCAAAATCCAGGAGGTGCAGAGAATCCCCCTCAAAATCAGTAAGAATAGGTCCATGCCCCGTCATCTAATTGTAAAATTTACAAGTCTTAGCGACAAAGAAAAAATCCTGAAAGCAGCCCAGGACAAGAAGTCTGTAACATACAATGGTAAAAATATTAGATTGGCCACAGACTTATCCACAGAGACCTGGCTGGCCAGAAAGCACTGACATAATATATTCAGAACACTAAATGAGAAAAATATGCAGCCAAGAATACTATATCCACCTAGGCTACCACTGAAAATAGAAGGAGAGATAAAAAGCTTACATGACAAACATAAACTAAAAGAATTTGTAAACACCAAACCAGCTCTATAGGAAATATTGAAAGTAGTCCTGTAAGCAAAGAGAGAGCCTAAAAGTGATAGATCAAAAAGGAACAGAAACAATATACAGTAACAGTCACCTTACAAGCAATACAATGACACTGAATTCATATCTCTCAATAGTTACCCTGAATATAAATGGGTTAAATGTCCCAATCAAAACACACAGGGTATCAGAATGTATAAAAACACAAAACCCATTAATGTGCTATGTCCAAGAAACTCATTTTAGACCCAAAGACACCTCCAGATTTAAAGTGAGGGGGTGGAAAACAATTTACCATGCTAATGGACATCAGAAGAAAGCAGGGATGGCAATCCTTATATCAGATCAAATAGATTTTAAGCCAAAGACCATAATAAGAGATGAGGAAGGACACTATATCAAACTCAAAGGATCTGTCCAACAAGAAGATCTAACAATTTTCAATATCTATGCCCCTATTGTGGGAGCAACCAACTATATAAACCAATTTATAACAAAATCAAAAAAACACATCATCAATAATCCAATAGTAGTAGGGAACTTTAACACGCCCCTCACTGAAAGGGACAGATCACCTGAGCAAAAGATCAACAAGGAAATAAAGGCCTTAAATGACACACTGGTCCTGATGGACATCATAGATATATACAGAACATTCCATCCCAAAGCAACAGAATACATATTCTTCTCTAGGGCACGTGGAACATTTTCCAGAATAGATCACATCCTGGGTCATAAATCAGGTCTCAACCAGTACCAAAAGACTGGGATCATTCCCTGCATATTTTCAGACCACAATGCTCTCAAGCTAGAACTCAATCACAAGAGGAAATTTGGAAAGAACCCAATTACATGGAGACTAAACAGCATCCTTCTAAAGAATGAATGGGTCAACCAGGAAATTAAAGAAGAATTGAAAAAACTTATGGAAATGAATGATAATGAAAACACAACATTTCAAAATCTGTGGGACACAGCAAAGGCGGTTCTGAGAGGAAAGTATATAGTGATACAAGCCTTTCTCAGAAACAAGAAAAGTCTCAAATACACAACCTAACCCTACAGTTCAAGGAGCTGGAAAAAGAACAACAAAGAAAGCCTAAACCCAGCAGAAGAAGGGAAATAATAAAGATCAGAGCATAAATCAATGAAATAGTAACCAAAAAAAAAAAAAAAATAGAAGAAATCAATGAAACTAGAAGCTGGTTCTTTGAAAGAATTATTAAGATTGATAAACCCCTGGACAGACTTCTCAAAATGAAAAGAGAAAGGACCCAAATAAATAAAATTGAATGAAAGAGGAGAGATCACAACCAACAACAAAGAACCAACACCAAAGAAATACAAATAATTATATGAACATATTATGAGCAACTATACACCAGCAAATTTGACAATCTGGAAGAAATGGATGCACTCCTAAAGATATATAAACTACCACAACTGAACCAGGAATAAATAGAAAACCTGAACAGACCCATAACCAGTAAGGAGATTTAAGCAGTCATCAAAAATCTCCCAACAAATAAGACCCCAGCACCAGATGGCCTCCCAGGGAAATTCTACAAACATTTAAAGAAGAATTAATACCTATTCTCCTGAAAATGTTCCAAAAAATGGAAATGGAAAAAAAAACCTTCCAAACTCATTTTAGGAGGCCAGCATTACCTTGAACCCCAAACCAGACAAGGATCCCAACTAAAAAGAGAATTACAGACCAATATCTCTGATGAACACAGATGCAAAAATTCTCAGCAAAATACTAGCCAATAGGATACAACAGTACATTAAAAGGATTATCCACCACGACCAAGTGGGATTTATTCCAGGGCTGTAAGGTTGGTTCAACATCTGCAAATCAATATATTGATATATCAATATACTGATAAAAGAAAGAACAAGAACTATATCATATTCTCAATAGATGCTGAAAAAGCATTTGACAAAGTACAGCATCATTTCTTGATCAAAACTCTGCAAAGTGTAGGGATAGAGGGTACATACCTCAGTATCATCAAAGCCATCTATAAAAAACCCACCACAAATATCATTCTCAAAGGTGAAAAACTGAGAGCTTTTCTGCTAAGGTCAGGAACACAGCAGGGATGTCCATTATCACCACTGCTATTCTGCTGGGTTGACTACCTTTTCCCGATTGATATACAGAAGTTCTTTATATATTCTGGATATAAGTCTTTGTCAGACATATACACTGAAAATATCTTTATCACTCTGAGTTTCCTTTTCTGTTCCCCTGATAAGTAAATGTTCTTAATTTATAATACATTTCCTTTATATTTTAAAAATCTATTTTAAATGTTTTATTAGTTCTACTAAGAGCCACTTTGTCTCTCCCCTCAAATATCAGGAGTACAGTGAAGTTCAAATATTATATCTACACAAAGTAAGTTCAATGCTTCCATCCCAAGCCCTATGATCTACTGGAGGCCTAAGCTAATCTATGCTGCCTTAGATTGCCCAAGGTCTCTCTTATTTTTCTATTTCATCCAAAATAAGTTCTAGCCATTAATATTTATAATAGACTCAACAGCATTAGAAGGGCAAAATAAAATATATTGGTTAACTGAAGTTAAATTTTTTTAAAAAGGGCAAAAGATTATTGCTTGGTAATTTTAAAAGTAGGGCAAATAACAACAGACTATAGGGAGAATTATTATACTTGGAAAGAACTGAAAGATTGCAAACAGGACGTATATACATGTAATTGGAGCTAAGAAGCATATTCAGGAAATTGACCTATACTCTATAAAAAGGGATTATTATTGTTGTCACTCATACATTCATTCCTTAACTACTCATCTATTTCATATTGATATGATTAGTTTTCCCTATATTTATTTGACTCCTAATTTGGGTTTGTCCAAAGCAAGGGCTGACGCCTAGGTCAGTTTTGAAAATCTTTTCCCAGATCTTGCTACCATAGAAGAGACACAGTCTCTTCTGCCAAGGATCTCAAAGTTGAACAAGTGAGATATAGTTCTAACATCCTGACAAAAATTTGTTATGATATTGTCAAGACAGTGTTTTTCAGCCAGTGTTTTGGGAGCACAGAAATATTTAAGTATGTGATGAAAAAATCTTTTTTTTTTTAAAGATTTTATTTATTTATTTGACAGAGAGAGATCACAAGTAGGCAGAGAGGCAGGCAGAGAGAGAGAGGAGGAAGCAGGCTCCCCGCTGAGCAGAGAGCCCGACGCAGGACTCGATCCCAGGACCCTGAGATCATGACCTGAGCCGAAGGCAGCGGCTTAACCCACTGAGCCACCCAGGCGCCCTGTGATGAAAAAATCTTGACAATAACAGATATTTGGACCTAGGTCTTAAAGAATGAAGACTTCTTCAGGTAGAAAGGGAAGGAAATGGCAGGGTTTTTTTGTTTGTTTGTTTTTAATCACCAGATATCACCCAGAAGGCAGGGTGAATAAAATAAATGCTCTTTTACTCACATAAAATACCATTTACCTCAGGTAATGGATGGAAGTTTGTAAGGCTGGGATATAGTTGCCCATTGTTTGTGGGAAGGGCACCTGCAGTTTTAGATAAAAAGGGAGAAAGAACGTCTCTCTACTTTGTCTGTTTTGCTATAAACTCACCATGGGGCACTTCATAGAATCCATGGGGGAAAATAATGCACAAAGCAATCTTAACAGCACAACAGATGGGCCCTGCAGGCGACATCTGAGGTGAGAAGTTAGACTCCAAGACTATCCATCACACTGCACAGGCTAGTCTAGTCTCAGGTACTATCTCAGGCAAATGAATAACTATACGTAAAAATCTCCTGCCAAGACTAAAATTTTTTATTTTAATTTTGTCCTTAAGTTCTTGGACTATCTTCCATTTAAAAAAAAAATATGTATAACAACAACAACAAAATTTGGAAAATCACATTTAAACAAACATTTTAAGTAAACACAGAGAATAGGTACCCTATTTCCCTAAAATATCCAAATATGTCCTTGTTAACAGCTTGGAGTAATGCTCTCCACTAAACATAATATAAGTCACATAATGTATAAGTCACATAAGTTACATAATGTAATAATTATTACAATTAATTTTTTAAATGTTTCAGTAACTACATTAAAAAAGTAAAAATAAACAAGAAGGGGTACTCCAGTGGCTCAGTCAGTTAAGCGATTGCCTTCAGCCCAGGTCATGATCCCAGGGTCCGGGGATCAACCCCCACATGGGGCTCCCTGCTCAGCCTGGAGCCTTCTCCCTCACCCTCTCCCTCTCTGTCTGCCACTCCCCCTGCTTGTGCTTGCTCTCTGTCAAATAAATAAAATCTTTAAAAATAAATAAACAAGAAAACATAATTTAATAATATTAATAATATATTTTATTTCACCCAATATATTCAAAATATCATTTCAGTATATAACAAAATTATTAAGGAAAATATTTTACATTTTTTTAATGAACTACACCTTTTTAAAAATATATTTATTTATTTATTTGACAGAGAGAGCAGGATAACACAAGCAGGGGAAGTAGCAGAGGAAGAGGAAGAGGTAGACTCCCCACTGAGCAGGGAGCCTGATATAGGGGCTCCATCCCAGGACCCTGGAATCACGACCAGAGCCAAAGGCAGTTACTTAACCAACTGAGTGACTCACGCAGGCACCCATGAACTATGCCTTTCAGATCAGGTATGTATTTTATACTTAAAGTACATCTCATTTTAAACTAGCCATATTTCAGGTGTTCAACAGCTTCTTTGGCTAATACCTACCATACTGGACAATGAGAATAATTATTAAAAGAAAGTATCAAAACTTCAATCTAAAACTAGTTATGTCATTTTAGGAAGACCTTGCACATAATGTTTTATTATAGAATATTTTTAGGTTTACAGAAAAGTTGGATAGACAGAAGATCTTCTGTATGTCCTGTACCTAGTTTCCCCAATAGTTAACATGTATATTGCTACAAGCACATTTGTCACAATCAATGAACCAATACCAAGCTATGCTTATTAACTAAGCTCAATACTTTATTTATAGTTTGTTAGGTTTCCTTAATGTCCTTTTCCTGTTCCAAGACTCCATTCAGGATACATTACATTCAGTAGTCATGGCTCCTTGGGCTTCTGGGCTGTGACAGTTTCTCAGATTTTCCTTGATGACCTTGACAGGTTTGAAATCAGGTATTTAATAGAATGTTTCTCAATTTAGATTTGTCTGATTTTTTTTCTTATGGTTAGACTGGGGTTATGAGTTTTGAAAAGAAAGACCATCCACAGGTGAAGTGCCATTCTCAAAACATATCAAAGATACATGTGATCAACACATGATTTATCACTGATGGTGTTAACACTAATCAACTAAGGTAGTATGTGCCAGAATTCTCCACTGTAAAGTCATTTTTCCTCCTTTCCATACTGTACTCTTTGAAATCAAGTCACTGAATGTATTTCATAATTAGGGAGTAGAGGGGCAAGTGTTTATACAAATTATTTAAATTCTATGTGGGAGATTCACCTCTTTCCCCCACTTATGTTTTTATCATTTATTTGTATCAAGTACACACTTTATTTTATACTCATTATTTGTTGTATTAACAAATTTGTGACTCAAATTGTTCCCTCTTTGGCCATTGTAAGCTCTTTCAGCTGGCTTCTGCGTCTTTTCGGTATTTCTTTGTTTTGTGTTTTGTTCAATTCCTCAGTTTCTAGCTATACTAGATGTTCCAGGTTTATCTTGGATAGTCTATGTCTCTATTCTAAAATCAGCCATTTATCAAGGACTTTCAGTCTCTTCTGTTGGAGAATGGTATCAGAAACCAAAAACTGGGCATTGGATCACATTATCTTTTGATGGAAGAGTCCTTCCCTCTTCAATAAATATATAGACTACTGTACACTTTGATGAATTCAGTATTTCAGGTTGATCTTTCTGACTAGATACCCCAGGGCTGCAACTTCCAAGTGCCAGTGCTCACTCCTGAAGCAGCTATGAGCTGATAAAGACCAGCTGTACTTTGGTCTTTCACAATGAACCCTCTTTTTTAAATGAAAATTGCCAGGTGTTTTTCTGAGTGTACAAATAGCTAACTGAAGATATTCTCTGAAGCAATCTGAGTAAGTAAAAGAGGACTGAAAATGGAGAGCTTTCTAAGAAACATTTTCCAGCAAAACATTATTTCACATATTAATCTACCTTTACAGATTGGCTATTTGTTCAGAATATTTCACTTGAACTTAAAAAGAACTAGCCACAGAGACCTGTACAACCACACAGCATGGACAACCATGTCCATAGTTTATTCAGGGATACTTGCCGGCACTGGGCTAATTAATCTGGACCAGGATCCCATTTAATCCTTAAAACATCCCCATGCACAGGTGTTATTTGCTATCTCTATCACTTCTACTTTACAGTTGAGGAAACTGAACCTAAAAAATTAAATTGCCCATGACCATACTGCAAGACAATGACTGAGGTGGAGTTCTGGGTGGGAATCTCTCTGACCCCAAATACCTTCACTTATTCAACCACTGTATGAGAGTGTATGAGACAGCTTGTAACAGGGCCAGTCTTCTCAGACTGCCTACTTCAATTAACCTTTATTGCTTAATATACCAGGCTTACTTGTAATTTTAAGCAACAGCAATATCTGCTTTCAAATCACCCAAATTTTGGCTTAGCAAGTGCAATCACCATAAACATGGCTGGAAAACTCAACCAAAACTCATGTACATAAAGACTTATGAGAAAAGAGGGAATGTTCATTGGGAAATCTCTGGGAACTCAGGTTAATTAAGAGTATCTACATTTAGGGGCACCTGGGTGGCTCAGTGGGTTAAGCCGCTACCTTCGGCTCAGGGCATGATCTCAGGGTCCTGGTATCGAGTCCCCACATCGGGCTCTCTGCTCAGCAGGGGACCTGCTTCCCTTCCTCACTCTCTGCCTGCTGCTCTGCCTACTTGTGATCTCTGTCAAATAAATAAATAAAATCTTTAAAAAAAAAGAATATCTACATTTGTTTTTGCAAATCAATTTTATTCACGGGTACTGATAAAAATATGCAGATTTTGTTAGTAACAGAGCTTTACTATAGGACTGCAACTAATAAATGAACACTTCTTGTGGTATTCTTTTCCTTTTAATCCTAACTTAGAAAGCAGCTTTGAAGAGTGGAAAACATGGATTTGGGAATCAGTAGAAACTTGATTCAAGCTCTGCCACTTATTAAGAGAAAAATTTTTTAAAAGTTTCTTGAATGCTTTGTGCCTCTGTTTTCTTTAGTAAAATGAAAGATATAGAGGATGTTATGAAGGCTAAGTGAGAAGGCACATGCAAAGTACCTGACCCATAGTATTCTTTCCTACTTTTCCAAAGTAATGTGTTCAAGTATACCACAATAACCTGCAACATGTAACAATAATGCATACAGTTCAGATTGCTAAATTATGAGGTTTGAAGGCATGGTGTAATGTGATTCTCACAGAAATCCTTTCAGATGTGTATTATTGCTAATAGTTAATTTTACAAATAAGGAAAAGATACTTAGGAATGTAAAGAAATTTATCAGAGACAGGGTGCAGAAAGTCAGAATTTGAACCTAATGCTGTCCAAAGTACAGTTTAATCCCTATCTCTACTAATTTCCTCTATGAGCTGCATAAGCAATAGGACAGAGTCTAACCTGTTCACACTGTATTCTAACCATTCTGCTTAATGCATGATAATGCACATTAGGATTAACAAATGAATGAGAGCTAATCTCTCTTTTTGTCTTTCCTCTCTAAAACTAAGTAAAATTTAGCCAAATTAGAAAGGAATTCCCGAATCCTTAGGCCCAGCTTTATTCCCTTCTCTTTCTTGCCTGCAAACATGATTTTGTAACAAGCCTGAAACACTCACTGCTCACTCTTTTGTCTGAAAATTGCATAAGCAATCTCCAGACCCATCCAACTTATAATAAAAAAGGGTAAATGACAAGTCTATTATTAAAGTTTTGATTAGTACTATTAGCCAAAGTCCAAAGAGGGTTTTGTTCAACAGTTTGGAAAGCCAAACAGGCAAATTTCATGTAGGTTTCTATGAATGAATGACTGACATTTCAGATTGTCAAAATGTCGAAATCCTTCAACGACTTCCAAATAGGATGGAATAAGGGTAACTGCTTTTCATGTTTCCAGAAGGCTGGTAATTTTAAAGTTTAACCTCTCCTCTGCCAAGTAAATTTAAGTTTGGCATTCTTGCTTTCTATCCTCTTAATTCTTAGAGTTTCTCTGAGAAACAACCTAATCTGGATTATACTAGAGATACTATTCTTGAACCAGTATGGAAGACTGTGCCCACATACAGCATTGTGGCTTACTGAATTTATTGTCCTTAAACAAGACAGTGAATAGCCAATTAAATCACTTTTAATGTGTGTCACTTTGGGGATGGTCTGGGACTGTGACTCTTATTTTCAAATAAAAAGGTGTAGATGTAAGCCATTACTGGTACAGCATGCTTCGGCAGGGTCAGAGTACAGCCTGTTCAGCTTCCATTAAGAACCACTGCAGCAGACCTGGCATTATATAACATTTAATCCACATTCTGATTTGAAGAAAATCCTGAGAAATTCTCATTTGATTACTTGAGTCCTCATTACCATTAGCTTTTGGAATGAGGTTTGTATCCAGGTGGGAGAAGGCATGAGTAGTGGAAAGAGAAATAGGCTTTCAATCAGACAGACTTGGTTTTAAGTCATTGTTCTGCCACTTACTAGCTTGTATGCCAACATGGGCCAATTTGTTTTAATGGCTACAGAATAAGTCCCTAACCCCACCAGCACTTTTTCAAATGTATGCTAATTGGTTTCACTGGAAATCCTGCAGAGATTATTTGGAACATTTGTTGCAATTCCATTACAATGTTTAAAAAAAAAAAATGTGTTTGTTGCCAATCCTTTCCCTTCACTGCTGCCAGTCACATTGCTAAAATGCAAATAATGTAACTGGCCCACTAACAACCTTCAAGGGTTCTACAGTGCCTGAAGAATACAGTCCAAGGCCCTGAGCAGAATTGGGGGGTTAAAGTCTTGTGTATCACCCTTGTTCTCTCTGCTACCATCGTCTGGCTCAATATTTATTTTTCAGCGTTCAAATGTTCGTACTGTAAGTATACAATTTGAAAATCCTTGATATTTGTATATACTCAGGAAAACATCACCAATACTGAGATAGTGAATATACCCAGCACCCCAAAAGTTCTTCTTGCTTATTTTAATCCCACTCCTACCTACTAGTACCTAGGTAACTACTGATTTATTTCTTGTCACTATTGATTAGTTTACACTTTGTAGAATTTTCTATAAATGGAAATCAAAAAGTATGTGCACTTTTATCTGTCTTCTTTATCACAGAAAATTATTATGAGATTCCTCCATATTGTAGCATGTGTCAGTAGTTTTTTACTTCTTACTGCCTTTTATTCTGAGCTTTTGTTGTATGGCTAGAACACAGTTGATATATCCATTCACCCATTGATGGATATGTAGGTTGTTTCTATAATTTTGGGGTGATACAAGTAAGGTTGCTACAAACATCCATCTGTAAGTCTTTGTATAGATGTATACTTAAATTTCTCGTGGGTCAGAATCTATGAATATAATGGTTATATCAACTGTGAAGTGTTTTGTCTTTTTAAAAAATCACCAAAATGTCATCACAAGGGTTTTTGCATTTGTAAATGTCTACCAGCAGGACATGAGATTTCTATTTGTTCCACATCCATACAATTGGAGTCACCATTCCTTTTGATTTTAGACATTCTCGTAAGGCATGTAGTGGCATCTTTGTGGTTTTAGTTTATATTTCCCTAATGATTAATGACAAATGATTACTTACTATAGATATGTGTACTCTAATGAAGTTTATGTAAAAATCTTTTGCCTGTTTATTATTAGTTTGTTTGACTTCTTATAATAACATCTGGAGTGTCCTTTATATACTCTGGAATAAAATATGTTATTGGATATTTGATTTGCAAACACCTTGTCCATACCTGTGTGTTTTCAATTATTCTCTCAGTGTCTTTTGAAAGGCAAAACTACTTAATTGTGATGAAGTTTCATTTATTATTTTTTTTGTAGATCTTGCTTTCAGTGTCATAGCTAAGAAATTTGCCCCTAAGGCCACATTGACTTTTTTTTCCTGTTTCCCTCTAGAAGCTTTATAGTTTTACATTTAAAATTTAGAACTATGATCCATTTTGTTAATTTTTATATACAGTATGAGATATGGATTCAAGTTCACATTTTTGCATTCGAATATCCAATTGTTCCAAAACCATTTGTTGAAAAGACTATCTTTTATCTGATGAATTACTTTTGTAAAAAATCAGTTGTTCTTAAATGTATGGATCTGTATCTATGGATGTTTATTTTGTTCCACTGGTCCATATGTCTATCTTTATGACACTACCACAGTCATTCCTGTAGCATTCTAATAAATCTTGACATCAGGTAGTATAATTCCTTCAACTTCACCCTTCCTTGCCTTTTCCAACTTCTGGGGGCTCCTGGAATTCCTCAGCTTCTGGCAGCATAATTTCAGTCTCTTCCTCAGTTTCCACATGCCTTTTTCCCCTGTGTCTATGTATAAATCTCTATTTTATGAAGACACCAGTAACTGGATTTAGGGCCCAAATCCAAGATGATCTCATCTCAAGATCCTTAACTAATTATACCTGCAAAGACTGTAATTCAGGGGACACTTAATTTAAATCATTAGAGTGAGTCTTTGTACTATGTAACTTTCAAGAGATTTGTCCACTTCATCCAAGTTATCAAATCTATTGGTATGAATTCATAATATTCAAGTATAACATTCTTGATATTGTTAATGTGTGTCTATTTTATATTTATTCTAGATCAATATGGCTAGATATTACCAATTTTACTGATATTTTCAAAGAATATACTTTTAGTTTCATTGATTTTCTCTATTGTTTTTCTGTCTTCTATTTCATTGAGGGAGATTACACTGGATCTTTATTACATCCTATCTTTTGCTTACCATGCATTTAATTTTCTCTTATTAGTTTCTTAAGGTGAAAGATGAGGTCATTCATTACACTTCTTTTTTTATAAAGCAGAAAGTGTTATAAAATTTCCTGTAAGTTCTGTCTTCGGTAAATTCCACAAATTTTTCTACATTGTATTTTCATTTTCATACAGTTCAAAAATATTTCCTGAATTCCCTCTTAATTTTTTTTCTTTGGACCATAGGTTATTTAGAAGTGTGTTATTTAGTTTTCAAATATGGGGGGTTTTCTAGGTATCTTTTGCTATCAACTTCTAATTTAATTTCATTAAAATTCATAAAAGATACTGTGTAACATTAATTATTTTAAGTGTATTGAAATACATGTTTGGGCCAGAATATGGTCTATCTTGCTAACTATTTAATGTGTATTTGAAAACAATAGATATTCTACTCCAGTTCAGTGGAGTATTCTATAAATGTTAATTAGGCCAAGTTGGTTTTTAGTGTTGTTCAAGTCATCTATAAACTTAGTGATTTTTTGTTGACTTGCCCTATTTGTTGTGAGTATTCTAATATCAAGTTATGATAATGATTTATTGATTTCTACCTGCAGTTCTAATAGATTTTGCTTCATATATTTTGAAGCTGTGTTATTAGATGCCTAATGGCTTACCAATGTTACATACACTTTTTGAGTTGCCACTTAAAATCTACTTTGTCTAATATATCTACTGCAACTATTTTTTGCTTAGTGATAGCATGACATGTTTTCTTCTCATTTATTTTCACTTTAACCTATTTGTATTTTTATATTTAATGTATGTTACCTGTATTTGATGTATGGTTTTTATCCAACCTCACAATCTCTGACTTTCAATTGGAGCATTTAGTCCATTTATATGTAATGACATTATCAAAGTTGTTTTTAAATTCACCATATTTTTAACTTTTGTCCCATATGTCCCATATATTGTTTATAGCCTTGCTCCTCTTATTATGCCTTCTTTTGGATTAACTATTTTTAATTGCTTTTAACTTCATTTTTAAGCTACACTTCTCTTCTATTATCTTCTCTTTTATTATATTTTATTATCTACACTTCTCTTTTATTATCTTAATAGGTGCTTTAGAATTCATAGCATACATCTTTGATTATAGTATAGCTTCAAGTGCTATGACAATACATCATATGTAAGAACCTTACAATAATAAACTTCCATTTCTTCCATCCTGCCCTTTCACTATTATTATCATATATTTTACTTCCATGTACATTATAAAATTCACAATACATTGTTAATAGTTTTGCTTTAAATAATTATCTTTCAAATATATCTAAAGATAAGACTCTCTTTAAATATTATTTACCCATGTAGTTACCATGTCTGGTGTTTTGCACTACTTTTGAATGGGCATACAGTTTTTGGCCATTCAGTAAAAATAATGCACCCACACATTAAATACAAGAAATTTGTCTTTTCAAGTTTAACAAAATATTTTAATGGTTTTATTGATACATACAATTCCTCCATTTAAAATATATAATCACTGGGGTGCCTGGGTGGCTCAATGGGTTAAAGCCTCTGCCTTCAGCTCAGTCATGATCCCAGGGTCCTGAGATCCAGCCCAGCATCAGGCTCTCTGCTCAGCAGGGAGCCTGCTTCCTCCTCTCTCTCTCTTTCTGCCTGCCTCTCTGCCTACTTGTGATCTCTGTCTGTCAAATAAATAAATAGATAAATCTTAAAATATATATATACATAAAATCACTGATGTTTAGTATATTCACAGAGTTGTGTAATCATCATTATAATCTAATTTTATAAACTTTTTGATGCCAAGAAAAAAATAAAAACAAGATACCCATCATCAGTCCCTCCTATTTCCTCCCAATTCTCTTCCTGCTCTTAGGGAAATATTAATTTACTTTCTGTCTCTGTATATTTGTTTATTTTGAATATTTCGTGTAAATGGAATTATAACTGTAATTGGTATTTCATGGTCTTTTGTGACTGGCTTATTTCACTTAGCATAATGTTTTCAAGGTTCCTCCATGTTGTAGCATATATCAGTACTTCATTTCTTTATATTGCTGAATAATATTCCTTTGTATAAATATACTATGTTTTCTTTACTTGTTCACCAGTTGATGGAAAATTGAGTAGTTTCTACTTTGGGGCCATTATGATTATTGCTATAATAAACATCTGTGTACAAAGTTTACCATGAAGACATGTTTTGAATTATCTTGGGTATATAACTAGAAGTGAAATAGCTATAAGTCATATAATAATTCTGCATTTAATATTTTGAAGACAAGCCAAAGTGTTTTCCAAAGTGGCTATACATTCTACATCTCTACCACCAATGTATGAGGATTCCAATTTGCACAAATCCTTTGCCAACACTTGTTATTATCCTTAACTATTATTATAGTCATTCTAGTGGGCATGAAGTAACATCACATTATTGTTTCGATTTGCATTTCTGAATAGTGTAATGTGCATTTTATCATATGCTTATTTATCATCTGTATACTATCATTGGAGCAATGGCTATTCATATTCTTGGCCCATTTTTAGTGGGTTATTATTATTATTATTTTATTATTATTTGGGTTGTAATAGTCATTTACATATTCTAAACACAAGACTCCTGCTACATAAATAATTTCTAAATCTAAATATCTCCTCATTCGGTGGGTTTTCACTTCACTTCACTGATACTATTGCAGTTTAAAAGTTCTGTTATTTTGTGAAGTTCAATATATCTGTTTTTTTTTTCTTTTGTCACTTATACTTTGGTGTCATATCTAAGACTTTGCTTAGCAAACAATTTATAGCAACCATTGATCTGAGCTCTAGGGTACATCCTTAAAAAAAAAAATACATGGTTCCTGCTTTCATGTAGTTAAAGTTTAATTGGAGAGACAGGCATTTATTCACATCAACACACAAATATATAATTGCAAACTAGTTAGAGGAAATGTCAGGAGACCAGATGCATGTGCGTGTTTGCTTCCAGAGAAAATTGTAAAGGGAACAGTTCCTGATGAAACAGTATTTGAATTGAAACATCTAAGACCTAAAAGAGAAAGGGTAATGGAGGAAGCTCCCTAGGCAGAAAGGCATGTTACCTAAGGGAACTGAAATTGGGCAGTATTAAGTTACAGAGGGAACCAGGCTGAGAGGAACACAAGATAAGACTGCAGAAGTAAGTAGGGATAAGAGCATGCAGAGACTTATAGATCATGTTAAGGACTTTAATATTTTCCCTAAAATCAATGTGGAGTGACTAAAGGATTAATCACTTTGGCTGCAGTATGCAAAACAGATAATGAAGAGAGTAACTGGCAAGGTAATGATGCAAGTGGTTAGGAGGCAACTTGTAGTCCAAAAGATTACAAAAGATGATGGTGGCATGGAGTATGACAACAGCAGTGGAGGTAGAGAAAGCTAAAGAAACTGGGGATACATTTACTTAGAAAAATGACAAAACTTCCCTTGAATAGGATATGTGAGGTACAGTGATTGGCTGCTACGTTTGTCCAAAAAGGTGTCCTTTGAGTCTTGAGTCTTTGAGTTAATTTCTCTGATAACCAAACATTTGGTTGTCCTTCAATATGATTGAGTACCTGAACTTCTTGTTTTGCTCTGCTTCCAAATCTGATCTCATTAACTTGTGATTTCTGTTCTCTTATAAGGTGTTGTTGTTAATTTTAATTTTTGTATCATTTACATGCAATGGTACATTGGTTTCAGGTGTACAATATAGTGATTCAGCAATTCCATACATCACCCAGTACTCGCCACAACGAGGGCACTCTTCAATCCCCATCACCTATTTTTACCCATTCCTTGCCCACCTCCCCTTCAGTAACAATCAGTTTGCTCTCTATAGTTAAGAGTCTGTGCCTTGGTTTCTCTCTCTCTCCTTTTTTCCCTTTGATTATTTGTTTTGTTTCTTAAATTCTACATATGAGTGAGATCATGTGGTATTTGTCTTCCTCTGCCTTACTCAGCTTAGCATTATACTCTCAAGTTCCATCCATTCTCCTATACAGAGACTCCACACCACATGTCAGATACAACCCTTGATACAGGTCCTCAAGTAATATGACATACACTTCTCTGCTAAATTATGTGCATTTATCTCTTTAGATTATTTTTCTTCTGGCAGCCATTAGTACAATCTGTCCAATCAAGTTCAATTTTCCAGAATATTACAAGGTACTAGCTTATGCGGCTGTCATTCTTACTGGCAGAATCCTAGAACATGGATCAGGTAAGAATTTTCCTCTCCACACACTGGAAACCAGTCTCAACTAGAGATAAACAAGGCCTATAATTGATAAGTAATCTTAATAGCTCTAGAACTGATATGCTTCCACAATACAAACATCCTCTGAATTCACAAACTTACTCATCCTAGTTCCCTAATCAGACCACCCATTCACCACACCCTCTGCAGAACACAATAAAATATTTAATGTCTCTTTTGGATATGAAAATGGATGAATTTCTTCCTCCATGTTGAATCTTTGGGGAATTTGATATATAATTACCCTCTCCTATAATTTCCTATATTAAACTCTGAAGTTTGCAATATATATCCCTATAATTACTTCTATATGTAATTACATTTACATAATACTTACATGATTTTATTTACATAATATCTAAGGTAATGATTCATTTTTCAGAAACTTTTTATATGTCCCCAAACAGGATACATTGGAGCTACATTATTTCTTACATGAAATGCTAAAGAAAAAAAAATGAGCATATACATATACATTAGCTTGTCATCATTATGCAAGTTTATAGAAATATGGGGATTGATATTCAAATAGATGTAAGTAGAATGAAGAAGAGTAGAAAAGGCATTCATTCTCTTGTGTCAGAGTGACAAAATATTGTTTCCTTGTAACATTAAAAGAGAGGTATATTACATCCTAAATATAATCAACATTAAAGCACTCCATAATGATGAAGAGATTGAATGCAAGGATTTTCCCCCCAGAGTTGTTGCCATCTCACCCCAGGTGTGTGTAGTGCCCAGTGGTTTCTATGTATAATGGGAAGATTTAAAGCTTTGGAGTCAATTATATCTGGGTTCAAATCCTAGGACTGCAACTTCCAGCTGAATGATCTTAGGTAAGCTATTTCATCTTTCTGAATCTATTTTTTCCATCAAAGCTCAGATAATAATATATATACTTCAGAATGCTCCTTAAGGATTAAACAACTAATAGAAATCAAAGAGTTTGTTATATAAGGTGGGGATCAACAAAATTTCATTTTCCCTTTCAATTATTTTCTTTACAGAACTTTATGTATCTTTTTAGTGGCTTTTGCCTATTGATAGGTAAGTCAGGTAATTAAGATTAATTTACAGAGAGCTAACTTCCAAGTAATTTCTTTACTATAGAGGTTTTCAAGCATAAATGAATATTAGAATCCCCTGGAGGGCTTGTTAAACCGTAAGGTCCATGGCACCACCACCAGAATTTTTGACTTAGGTGGTCTGAGTAGGCCCAAGAATCTGTATTTTTTAAACGTTATGCTGGGGCACCTTGTGGCATAGTCAGTTAAGCCTCTGACTCTTGGTTTCAGCTCAGGTCATGTTCTCACAGTCATGAGACTGAGCCCCAGGTGGGCTCTGTCCTCAACATGGAGTCTGCTTGAGTTTCTCTTCTCCCTCTCTCTACCCCCACACAAGTAAATAAATAAATCTTTAAAAAAATTAAAAACAAATAAAAGTTATGCTGATGTTGCTGATTGGTGACCACACTTTGAGAACTGATACTATAGTACATGTGCAACTACCAAAATGATATGATTGGTAAAAAGGAAGGAAAGTCCACATTTTCCAGACATTTGCTGCCCTAAACTATAAATATATTCTTTATAAGGGTCAACATGATCCCATAATAGATAGGAGTCAGTCAGTACAACCAGACTTGTCCCTCTCTCGGTGTGACCTAGGGCATGTCACTTCACAATGCTTGGCCTCAGTTTCTCTATCTTAAAATTTAAAGGACTGGAGTAGGTCAAAGTCTTTCTTTTTCTCTTTTGTTCATTTGTTCATTCCTTCCTTCCTTCTTTCTTTCTGTGTGTGTGTGTGTGTGTGTGTGTGTGTGTTCCTTGAGCACTGTGGGGAAGGGATCTTCAGAGCAAACTCATGGATGGGTTGGTGGTATAGCTGAACAGATAAGAACTTGAACTTCTCTTATCACCAAATAGATCAGTTCTTCTTATATAACTTTTATATACAGTATCATTCCACATAACATAAAACAAACAAAAAACAAATTAAAAAAAATAAATTCAAACAAATAACCAGTCTGAGAAAATCTTTCTGCTAGATCACATCTGTGGTCACTTTTATACTGGCTTTCACAGATATTAAGCTCTCTATATAGAACATTCTATACTCTTAGTTTTCTGTGCTTACAATGATATTCAATAGGGATAAAACCCAAAGCACTGCAAATCTTCAAAATTCAAGCTATCGTCAGTGCACTTTCAGTGTTAGTATTTTTTATATACTAATAATCTGAAAACAGATAGCCATCCTTACTCCCTGTGACAGCACTATTAATTTACATATATGTATACCACTCTGATTAATATTCTAGGAAATTCCATGATACAATTAACAGTTTTGAGTGTTTCCTCTGTGCTACACAGTATACTAAGAGCTTGAAATGTATAACCCAGTTCAAACCTTGGGAAAACCCTTTTAAATGATATCATTGTTCCCTACTAGTTACAAACACAGCATGTGTAGCAAGGAATCACAGCTGGTAAAAGATGAGGCTAACTAGAATATAATTCTAAATCTATTTGTCTCTAAAGTTTATGTTCTATTTATGCTATAAAAAAGATTAAATGTTCAAGTAGGTATCAAATGAGTCAATCAAAATATATTTAAAAAGATCTCTAATACCAAAAGAATAAAAAATAAACAAAGATACTATATCCCTATGTAAGAAGAGCCAGCCCTCCTCCAGCAAAGACCTTTCATGCAGTGAATAAAAAGGAGGATTTAAATAGTTTCCCCAGAATCATGGAGGCATTTTTAAGGACAATGAAATATCATTATTCTATTACCTATTTGATTTTTCAAAGTTTTTTTTTTCTTTTTTTTTTTTTTAATAATTTATTTGACACACAGAGAGAGAGAGAGAGAGCTAAAGAGGGAACACAAGCAGGGGTGGAGGGAGAGATAAAAGCAGGCCCTCCTCTGAGTAGGGTGCCTAACTCTGGGCTTGATCCCAGGGCTCTGGGATCTCTGGGATCATGACCTGAGCTGAAAGCAGATGCCTAAGGACTGAGACACCCAGGAGCCCCTAATTTTTCGAAGCTTTCAAATGTTGACTGAAAGGCTTTAGGTTAAATTAATGAAATTAAAACAAAAGCACATGTTAACTAAAGGCCATAGTCTAAGGTATTAACACTTGTGAGTTGGAGGTGTGGTAAGATTTGAAGTAGGGAAGGCATCATGAAACACTGAAAACCACCACAGGACCAGCTTCTTGATAACCTTTGGGTACTGACTCCAAAGATACTTCATTTTGAACCTCTTAATTCCATGTAAAGAAAGCTTTAATGGAGTTTAGATCCACGGGTCATAATCTCAAGAGACCTAGATGGTGATTTTGTATAAACTCTGAGCAGGTCAGTAGGAAGAGGAATCCTTTTAATCCAAAAACACTCATCCATCTTTTTATTAACTGTGTAAACAATTCAGAAAAAAACAAAACAAAATAAAAAACAAAAACCAAGGGGCTACCCCAAATCAGCCCAATGATTGAGACTATTGGGGTCAGAAATCAAATGCTATACCTTTTGAAGTGATGGTAATTGGCATCATAAATTAGGGTTTTATGGTTGACCTTGTTGCTCTTCTTTGAGATCTCAGATAACCAGGTACCATCCACCATTTGGGCCTGTATATCTATATTCTGCAGCTGTATTCATTACCTGTTTTCAGCGAGTTATTTGTAAAGGTTGTGAGAAGGAATAACCACAAACTTTACTTAAATAAAGATGTAAGTTACAATATGATCACTGACTTGTGATGGTTTGACTTAGGATATTTTGACTTCAAGAAGATGCAAAAGTAACACACATTCAGTAGGAACCATATTTTGAAATTTGATCTTTTCCCAGGCTAATGGTTTTATAATACTCTCTTGAGATGTTGCATAATGGCAATGAGCCAGAGTTTCCAGTTGGCCCCAAGATCACCAGGGTAAACAACCAACATATTTATAACCATTCCATACCCATTTATATTTTCCCCTTTCAGCACAGAATTAAATAAATTACATAAGATACGCAACACTTTATTACAAAATAGATTTTGTATTGGATGATTTTCCCTAATTATAAGTGTTCTGAGCATGTTTAAAGTAGGCTGGATAAGCTATGAAGTAGAGTAGGTTAGGTTAGGTATATTAAATTGATTTTCAACTTAATGATATTTTCAACTTACAGTGAATTTATCCAGACATAATTCTATGGTAAGTAGAGGAAGATCTGCTCTGTTTATATAACAAATGAAAATGGGAATAGCCTTGGCCTCAATTATTCCCTCAGTTGAGAAATTAAAGTTAGCTCATTGTCATGTATAAACATATATATAATATATAATATATATTATATATAAAAATATATATTTATTTTAAGTTTTCCTCATGGCCTTTCCTTAGGAATCCTAAGGAAATTACATTATATATAATAATATATAGATGATATATATATTATATATATAAATATATACATTTATTTTAAATTTTCCTCATGGCCTTATAATTTAAAAATCCCAGTGAAAAATATTAACTAAGGAATATATGTAGAAACTGGAGATAAATATTATCAACATGAGAGTAATCAGATTTCTGCTATAAATCTTCCTATTTTGATAATTAAATGTCATAAGCAACTGATTTTATAGCATTTTCGATCAAAAAGCAGAGATACATTTAATATTAACAAAAATAGGAATACACTAATGAATAATGACAATCCATTCATACGCTCTTCTAATCTTTCTGTTAATATAATGATGCACTGAAGCACCAGGCATGAAATTCTGCAGTCAAATGCTCTACCTGAGCTATACCCCCTAGCATGAAATTCTGATTGTTCTGTTTTCCATTTCAATGTCTCTCCTAGTCTCTGTCAAAATCACAAACCATAAAGGTAAATAATATTTCATATTACCAACATACTACAATTCTGTATCTATTCTCCAGAATGGATAGTTATTTCCAAATATCCTCTTCTTTGCAGGTCACAGATCCTTACAACTTTGACTGGTACATGATTTCTACTACATAAAATTTGTATTCAACTATCTTGAAAAATGCATGCAAAGACTATGAATATTCAGTTTATTTTGTGGTTTTAACCCCTACATTTTCACATTCAGGGGAAACATCTGTCCTACTAATCATTATTACTTTCATTTCAACAGACAATGCATTCAAATACTGATTAGAATAAGATGCTGCAAGCTTCCAGTGCATATCAAACAGAAGAACAATGAACACCCAGATTACATTAGAAGGACTGTGACTAAAGACATTCAGACAGAATATGTGTTGATAGGGTAATTATTAGGTGGAGTAAATTGCAATGTAGAAGCTTTAACAAGTACTTGTATAAATAGTTTCTTTTCCACAAAAGAGATCTTGTAGTACAGAAAAAAAGGTCCCTACTTCTAGTAATTTCCAAAATCAATTGCCTGAAGTTCTATTTTAAGAATATTTTTAAAGTTTCACTCTGAAGTGTAGTATATAGATTTAATTTTTAGTGGGTACTTTTTGGTACTAGAAGCCATACCTGATCCAGTGATTTCTTCTTCACTCCATGCAGTGAGAATCTACAGAGAACTGATGCGATGAGACAGCTACCTGGGGTGACCTAAAATGAAAAAAGCATTTTGAAATTAGGAAAAGAAACCTGCAAACTTTAGTAATGATGGCTTCATAATAGGATGTTTTTTGGGGATTCAACATTTACAGTGTATGCACTGGGTATCGAGCCCAGTTAACTGTGGACATGGACGTTCTTTCCATAATGAACTAGGTTTAATGCCACTAAATATTTGTGATATTAATGGATGAGCAATTAAAAAGGAAAATAAAAATTCTTTCTCTGGACAAGTTTTTAAGTTATTTGGGAAGGTAAAATATTACATGAAAAAGATTTACTAATTATAGCATAGTACATCAAATACATAAATCTGAATTATTTTATACAAAGTCTCTTTTTTATACAAAATTTCTACAAATAAGTTTTGAACTGAAGATGCAATAAAAAGTAAAATGTGAACAGGAAGAAAATAACAGCTTCCCAGAAGATGGATTACTTCTGGAGAACTTACAGGAACCACCTAGGTAAGAAATGTTTAACCCTAATTCTAGAGAAGATATTACAGAAACATACAAACACACAACATATATGCTCATATACACATACACATATATACATATATATATGTGTATAGAGATATGTAAGTTACCATAAACGGTGTGATGTGATTACGAATGTCACTAGTTTTAGATGTAAATCTCAGTTACTCTAATTAAAAAATACATTCTATGTTATTTACCTGGCATCACATCAGAAAGACCAAAATCAACTATAAGGGCTTCATTTATATATCTCCATTTCACCTGAGGCTTTGTTAATTAACCTGATAAATGTCAAAAAAAATTTGCATTGGTGAAATTAGTGGCCTGTTGATTGGCATGTTGACCATTACAAGTAGGTTCTCACTGATGAAAAAAAAGGTATTTAAGATATGTGCATTTGTTTATATGCTTTCATAGGGCTCCCTTCTCCCTTCATAATCATGATATAAGAACTGAATAAAGCTTGTAAACTATATCCTCAAGAACAGTGGCCATAGCGTGACCAAGAAAAAAGATCCATAATCAACTTAAAATGTAGGAAAATTTAATTATAATGCAAGAGAATACAATTGCTTGATGACAACTATTATAGTTACCACTAATCACAACCACCTCTAGTGAACTTTGAGATGAGTAGTAATCAGAACAAGTAAAAGCACCACAATACTTTATTGAAATTAAAATATAGGTTGTAGAAATTTTATATTTGACTGCCAATGGATATCTATATTTAATAAATGTCTGTGTATATATAAGAACTTGATTTAACTTGTTCTTTATAAGTTTATATCAAAATTGCAGGTGTAGTGACTCTCAACCTGAAACTTGTTTGGTAGGTAACATTTTCTAACACTAAAAGAACCTAGAAGGTGACAATGACCAAATGGGCATAGCTCAACTTGCACCAATGATCTGAGCACAGTTCTAATCTTCAAGGTCTCTCCATTGATTCCTTATGTTGAAGGTGGCTCTCCAAAGAGCAATCATTTCAACCCAGAAGCAGTCATTGAACACATTCTCTTTGCTAGGTTCTGAATTTAGCACTGGTAAAACACAGATACACAAGTAAAAATCCTTAGTTTCTTAGATTTCACAGTCTTATAAAGGTGCCTAACAGTTTATAATATAATTATGATTTAGCATGATGAGTGGAGAGTGGCAATGGCTAATAGCTAAGAGCAAAGTTACAGATAGACATACAATTATGGACAAATTATTAAACCCTCTAGGTTTTATTTTTCTTATAATAGGAATAAAAATAATGAGTGCATATGCAGAGCTTAGCACAGCAGCTGATATATAGTAAGTGGGCATAAATGGCAGTGATTATTTTGTTAAATACATTCATATATATATTTACTTAAACATCCAACAAGTACTTTAATTTATATCACTTACTATATGTCACACATAGAGAAAAAGAAACATAGTCCCTTTCATTTTAAAGTTTTTTGAGGTACACATACACTACAAACACATAGAAGAACTGAATATTAAACCTCATTGTGCTAGATCTATGCCTTTAAGAAGCCTATTCAGAAAGTGATTTTTATCTTTCCAAAATCTATTTTCATACTGCTATTTCCACAGTAACTGGGAATAAGTTAATGAAAAACCATTTACAGTAGTGTCAAGCCCAGGTTTTCTATTGTTGTCAATTTACCTTGACCATTACCTATGGATAGGTACAAGACAATTCACCAAAGGCAATAGCAAACCAAAGATATGACTGGACAATGGTTAACATGGATCAATAAAAATGTGAGCCAATGGAATCAAGACCATAGGTTTTGTTCTTAACTGGATCTTTAGTTAATAAAACGACTGATAAATAGTGAGTACTTAAGAAAATCTATTGAGTGATGAACACTAATATGTAAGATAGTATTCAGACATGCATATCAAACATGCATCCAAATAGCTGAAGATACTTAGCATCATCTTACAACTATCTATGATAATAACCTTTATATGTCATAGTATTATATTTATAATTAGAAGAAAATTCACTTTGCCAGCTATAGACACAGCAATTTCAACAGACATTCAAATTTCTTCAATGGAGGCCCTTGTTCCGATGTGCTTTGGTGCCATTTTTCAAGTCTGAAAACTGAAATTGTTCAAAAATGAAATAATTGCAAATAGGGGAAAATCTGAATGCATAATAAAATAAATAAAATTTAATAAATAAAATGGTGAGTTTTATGTGAATTATGTCTCAGTAAAAAGCAATCTACAATCAGTAACTTGCTGAATAAAGATTATACAATAATAGCCAAGTTTTGCTTTAACCTATTTTTTGACCATTTCAATGTAACACTGCTATACTATCCTATTTTTCTGAAAATGGGATTATAATGATGATGGCAATTGTGGTGGTGGTGGTCATGACAATGACATTAATGACGATGTTAAGAATTTTGATGAAGGAGGAGGACTTGAGGTGGCAAAGGAGTAATAGGCTGACATAACATCAGGTCACAGGAGTTTAATTAGATAGTTATCAAAACATTCTGAACACCTACATAACCAACAGGAGATCAAAAAGAAGAAGAGCAGCAATTCTAGAAACAGAAAATCGACCACTTTCTGAAAAGTAGGACATGCAAAGAAGTGAATCTGAAGGCACAGGAAGATAGACCGCGGGGTGAGGGGCCAGCTCCTGGCAAGTGGTGGAGCAATGGAGCACAAAATCAGAACTTTTAAAAGTCTGCTCCACTGAGGGACATTGTTCCAGAGGCTAAGCAGGGATGGAGCCCTTGCAGGGACAGTGTGGTCTCAGGTCCCATGGAGTCACAGAAGGATTGGGGGGTCTGAGTGTAGCAGAGCTCAGAGGTATTAGAGCAGGGAAGCCAGTTACAGAGACGGAGCCAAGGAGTGAGCTTTCGGCTTGGGATTACCTTAAACTGTGATATGTGGCACAATCAGACCACTGCTGTTTGATCACAGACCCCACAAGGGACTGATATGGGGAGACTCACCTTCCTTTTCTGGAGGCAGGAATCTGCTTGGTTTGAAGGCTCCAAATGGGGCTGTGTGCCAAAGACAGAAATGCTTGGTCACAGGCCAGGTGAGCTCAGAATGTGGCCAGAGACCAGGGAGATGGGAGTGATTGAGCGCTTTTCTCTGATGATGCACTGAGGAGTGGGGCCCCAAGCTCTCAGCTTCTCAAGGCGAGAGACTGGGAGGCTGCCATTTTCATTCCCATCTTCCAGAGCTCATTCAGGGAACAAAAGCTCTCAAGAGCAAATCTGAGCAGATTACTTAGCCCGGCCCCTGACAAGGGTGGAGCAATTCCACCTGGGGCAAAGACACATGAGAATCACTATAATAGGTCCCTCCCCCAGAAGATCAGGAAGAACATCCTGCCAAGACCAAGCTCACTGGAGCAGTTCTGCATGTTCATCTATCCACTGCAGGTGGGAGGGCATCATGGCAGCTCATCTCACTATGGCAGCTGAGATGGAAAGAGCTGTTTATTTTTGAGCTGGCATTTAGGGATTGTGATGGACCAAGCATTGTGATAATCACCTCTGTGTATCATACTGTGTGATCATCGTAACAAATCCAAAAAGTTGGTTTACCGTTTCCATTTTATAAATGAGAAAACTAAAGAATCAAAACATTAAATAACATTACCCAATTAGTAAACACTGATATCCTGATTCAGTTATATATCTGTTTCACCATAAACTTGAGCTTTAAACACCTTTGATATAGAAACTATATATATATATATATATATATATATATATTTTTTTTTTTTTTTTTTTTTTTAATACAAATGGCATACTGGATCCACTGCCACCATAATCTCAGCCTTAATAAAAAAATAATTTGGGGTCTTTTTTTCTTTTCATATCTTTTAAGGCAGATTGTGTGATTCACAAAGTATCATAATAATTTTTACTGTATTTACTGTTTCATCTTTTCATTTGAAAACATACATTCTAGAGAAAATGGATGAATTTTCTCATTAAGAGAGCTCTTGCATTCTTTCAAAATTTTGCTACTATTGTAAAAGGACTGTCTAATTTCAATGAACAAATGTAAGGACTGATGGAAAATCACTAATGGAAACTTGTATCAGGCACTCAGTTAAGTCATTAAGACCTAAAATATATTGAAAAGTGTTACTCTGGAAAACACAATTATCCAAAATCATGCACAGCTACAACAAATATTGTAGCTTAACTGCATACTAGGAAAGAGAGTCAAGATATTAAGAAACACATCAGGTTCAGAGATCTATAATTACTCTTGTCAACGGATATGGCAGGACAGATTCCTATTTAAACGTGCATGAGACTTTTCCCTCATTTACTGTACCAGTACAGAGCATGTCAGAGACCCAAGGGATCTAAACCCATGACAGTGGTTTTATAGTCAAGTTCATGCTCATTGCATGCCCTGACTAGTGCTTGTGGCATTAAATATTTAACTGTGACCATGATGTTGTTGAGAAAGCAGCAGCTTTTAGTGTATCTTTTATACACACTATTGAAGAATAAATATAAAATTAAAAAATCTCTAAGACTCAAGGTAGAATAAATAGTCAGGGGACAACATATCTGTGTTTAATTCCTGTAAATGAATTATATTAGAAAGATTTCTTTTTCTTTTTCTTTTTTTTAAGATTTTATTTATTTATTAGACAGAGAGAGATCACAAGTAGGCAAAGAGGCAGGCAGAGAGAGAGAGAGAGGAGGAAGCAGGCTCCCTGCTGAGCAGAGAGCCCGATGTGGGACTCGATCCCAGGACCCTGAGATCATGACCTGAGCTGAAGGCAGCGGCTTAACCCACTGAGCCACCCAGGCGCCCTAGAAATATTTCTTAATATATGTATACATCATAGTGTATAGTACTAGAGTCAAATGGGAAGAATTATAAACAATAATTCCATCATTTAAATTTAACATGCAAATACAATGTGGATAAGAAAGTATGTTTCTAAACCTTGAAAGAGTACTGAAGAAGGTAAATCACTTTGGAAGCTAAGAGATTAATTAAATTATCTTTTTTTTTTTTTTAAAGATTTTATATGTTTGAGAGAGAAAGCAGAGTGTGAAATATAGAGAGCATATATGGTGGGGAAGAATAAGAAGGAGGAGGCTCTGCCCCACCACCCCCAAGCAGGAAGACTGATGTGAGGCTCAATTCCAGGACCCTGGGATCATGACCTGAGCCAAAGGCAGATGCTTAACAGACTGAGTCACCCAAGCACTCTACATTATTACCTTTCATTAATATTTAAAACAGAGGAAACTGGAGTACATCAATGAAAATGGAGATCTCTACTTTTAGCCAACAAATGGGTGAACTGTGGAGTTTCATTTTGATCAGACTTACTCTTCATTATTTGCCTTTAGAAAAAACAAGTTTTTAAAACAGAATACAGAATGAAGTTAATTTTTAGTCTTGCTCATATACCTTCTACTAGTTATAATTCTTTTTAAAGAAGTTTCAGTTATTAACTGTAATTTAGCAGCATGCCACTGTAGGTTGTGATATGCATATGCATGCATATGGCATTATATTTATGTAATTAATGGAATAAAGTTAGTAGAAAAGGAAAAGTGTTTATTAGAATAATACAAATGATACAAAGAAGAGATATTTGTTTTCTTTATCATCCACAATCTCTTGAGTCCAAGTAATTTCTAATCTGCACAGTGTCACATAGGTGGAATATGATCTATTCTACAACATGTTTTAGAATAGTGGACAGTAAAATAAATAAACAAAAATATCATTAGTAGATAAAAGTCTAGGATTTACTGGATCTAGTTTAATGGACTCTAATATCCTGTGTAAAAAGCACCCTGGTTCAAAGGAAATCAGAATAATTTTAGATACCTGTTACTCTAAGGGCCAATTTTACACCATTTTCATTTTAATTAAGTCACCAAGCATTAATTTTCTTCATATTTTAGTGATGTCTAACACTATATCATATACTTACTGCTCTACTTGTTGATTATCTTCTCCACTAGAAGGAAAATTTCATTCAAAACTTTTGTCTTTTAACCTTCGTATACAGAGGCTTTTGAAGATTACTTCACTTTTTTTTTTTTTTAAGATTTTATTTTTTTAACAGAGAGATTACAAGTAGGCAGAGAGGGGAGGAAGCAGGCTCCTTGCCGAGCAGAGAGCCCAATGTGGGGCTCGATCCCAGGACCCTGAGATCATGACCTGAGCCGAAGGCAGAGGCTTAACCCACTGAGCCACCCAGGTGCCCCGATTACTTCACTTTTATAGTATGTGAAAAATGAACCCTCTCATGCCTCCCATGCAAACAACAAGCAGTAATTATTGTTTTTCTCTGGGTAAATCAATCCATAGCTCTCTGGACCCATGGAGAGTAAGGGAATAGTGAGCATTTAGAAAGTTTAGAGAAGTTTTCAGAGAGTAGCCATGTCCACAATTCTGTCTTTTCTCGTTCAAAGTTATTCTTTTTCCTTTTCTATCACACTCCCTTCATAATGTCCTATCCACTTGCTGATTTATACCCTAGTCATACTGAAGTTCTTCCACTTCCTACAATATATCATATGCCTCACTTTTCTCTGGTCCTTTGCATCTAAGCCCCATCTGTCAAGATTAGTGTTTGCTTCATCACCCACTGTTCATTTGGTTACTTCTTACTCATTCTTAAAGTCAGCCTGGTGTCACTTCTTTTGAGAAGACTTTTCTGAGTCTCTGAATCTGTGTGTGTTGTTCCTGTTACATGATCTCATATTATCATGGATTTCCCACCCCACATTTACCACTCCCACCACCACATCAGTTGTAACTGTTTTAAACTTTGACTTCTTCAACAGAGCAGAAGCTCACCTAAAGGTAGAACCCATGACATGTTTCTTCATCGTTGTGTCTCTGTTTACTTATTAGGTCCCTAATATAAATATAAGTATATATTTATGTGTATATGTCATGTATAATGGTAAGGGATTTGCAGTTTCTCCACTGATAAGTGGGAATATCACTTGTCATAGAAAATATTATCACTAATATTACAAACTATATAGAACACAAATTCTCTTCAAAATAATTTGCTTATAAAGAAAATAAATCTATTCATGAAAAACTCCCACTTTATTCCAGGCACTTGTGAGGCCAGGTTTTGGTCACCTAGAGAAAAAACTTGGGTATAGAGTTCAGCATGATCACTTTAGATCCACAGACTGAGTTTTCATGACACAAGCTCTACAATATAAATTGCTGGTAGCTATTACAGATTTTCACTGAAAGGAGACAAAATGTGTGCCATGGCTGGAATAATCTGAAATAGCAATAGGAAGATTCTAACATGTATTTTTGTTATAATAATGACTCAATATGTGTCCAAATGATTACTCTATTTTCTTGCAGGGACATTTAATTATTCTATAAAATACCCTCCACCATCCTATCACTACCACTTCGTTTTTACTTATCAGCATTTGTACGGTTGGTTCTATGACTCTCAGCAGCCCCCTTCCTTCCTACATGGGGTTCTTAAGTCTGTGAGGCTGTATAACTTGAAGTTCCACAGCATCCCCTTACTGTGAGAAATATCTGAAGGATAAATGTGCCCTTGTATCACTTATCACACCTTATGTACATGAAAACTGGTTTATGTAATGACTGAGGAGATCTGAATCACAATGCCACACAACTGTGACAGTAATTACATATAAAGTAATAGGCAACTTCAGGTACAGTATAAGGTATATGACCTGATATATATGAATTATGATATGAAGAACAGGGCATGAGCCAAGGTTTTCCGTTTTAGTGATCATTAACTGTGTTTTGACCTATTATATCACTTTTATATATAACCAATCTCTGAAACACAGGATCCTGACCCCGGAGAATCAGTGAATAAGCTGTGACTGATCTGTGATGAGGAAGGTATCCTTCTGGTCTGAGGTAGAAACCAATGTGAAAGGGACCACTTGAATACCTACGAAGTGCCATATACTGAGATTCTTTCTGATATGCATTATTGACACAAGCCTGAGAGGTAGGTCCTACCATCCCAGTTTTATACATGTGGAAACTGAGGTCTAAGTTAAGTCACAGAACAACCAGGGAAGGAATCTAGAAACTGAATTCAGTTATCCTGGAATTCAAAGTCTAAGCAAGTAAGGATCATTAGTGCTGCCAAAGCTATAGTTATGATTCAAAGATCTCTAAATTCAGTATCTGTAGGGGTGCCCTCAAAACAGCTGATGAAAGTGAAAGATATTCTTCCTTGAAAATAAAAATATTCAGTTTTATATGTTTTTTAGGAGAATTCATGGACTCTGAAATTTATCAACAGACATCTGGATCTCAAAATAATCCACAGGGAAGAAACCCAATCTTATTAGACTTATTAGACTTTGCTTTCACCTTGATACATAAGATCCCACCAGGCACAGAATTAGTGATAAACGGTTGAATGGAATAAAAGAATTACAGAATGAATGAATAAAAATTTCTTGTACACTAATTGTTGTTAATTCACATTACGCCTGTGTGGGTGCTTGGCCTGAGTGTCACTGTACCTCATGTTCTAATATTTATTGAACATCTACTAAATTTCAGATCCTTATTCATCAGTCTATGGGCATTATTTAAGTTAATCCTTACAATGGTCTTCAGTTACAGACATACCTCATTTTACTGCATTTGGCTTTATTGTACTTTGTAGACATTGCCTTTTTTTACAAAGCAAAGATTTGCAGCAACTCTGCATTCAGCGCATCTGTCAGCACCATTTTTTTTTTTTTTAAACAATGTTCACTTAGTGTCTCTATGTCACATTTTGGTAATTATTGCAATATTTCAAACTTTCTCATTATTATTTTATTTGATGATCTAAGATTACCTATTATTGATGTTACTATTAAAATGTGTTGGGGCTCCAAAAACAATACCCATAAAAGCCAACAAACTTCATTGTAAATGTTGTTTATATTCTTTTTTTTTCTTTTTCTTTTTCTTTTGTTGTGTGTGTTCTGATTGCTCTACCAACCAGTTGCTCTGCTTTTTCTTTCCCTCTTCTTGGGCCTTCCTATTCCCTGAGATACAACATTTTGAAATTAAGCCAATTAATAAGCCTACAATGACCTCCAAGAGTTCAAGTGAAAGGAAGAGTCACACCTCCCTCACTTTAATCAAAAGCTAGAAATGATTTAGCTTATTGAGGAAGGCATGCTAAAGATAAGTCAAAAGCTAGGCCTTTTCACCCAACAGCCATGCTGTAAATGCAAAGAAAAAGTCCTTGAAGGAAATTAAAACTGAAAGTGCTAATCCAGTGAACACATGAATGATATATTGCTGATATAGAGAATATTTTTGTGGTATGGATAGAAGATCAAACTAGCCACAATATTACTTTAAGCCAAAGCCTAATTCCCCAGAGCTTGGTCCTAACTCTCAATTCTATGAAGGCTGAGAGAAGTGAGGAAGCTGCAAAAGAAAAGTCTCAAGCTAGCAAAGAAGTTGGTTCCTGCAGTTTAAGGAAAGAAGCTATCTCTATAACATAAAAGTGAAAGGTCCAACAGCAAGTGCTTATATAGAAGTTACAGCAAGTTATCCAGATCTAGCTAGGAAAATGTATGAACATGGGATCCTCAACAACAGATTCTCAATGTAGCTCTAACTGCTTTATATGGAAAAATATGTCATCTAAAACTTTTATAGCTAGAGAGGAGAAGTGAATACCTAGCTTCAAAGCTTCAAAGGACAGCCTGACTCTCTTGTTAGGGACTCACATAGCTGGTGACTTGAAGCTGAAGCGAGTGCTCATTTACTGGTTGGGAAATCCTAGGGCCCTGAAGAATTAAGCTAAATCTACACTACCCCTGTTCTATAAAGTCCTAGATGACAGCATATCTGTTTATAACACAACTGCCTACATATTTTAAGCCCACTGTTAAGACCTACTGCTCAAAACAAGCAATAACTCCTTTCAAAAATATTATTGGTCATTGACAAAGCACCTAGTCACCCGAGAGTGCTAATGGAGATGTACAAAGGAGGAGAGTTTTTTTTTCATGCCTGCTAATAAAACATCCATAATACAACCCATGGATCAAGGAATAATTTTGAATTTCAAGCCTTAATGTTCAATAAATATACTTCATAAGGCTATAGGCACCTTAGATAGCCATTCCTCTTAAAGAGATAGGCAAAATAAATTGGAAGCCTTCTGGAAAGGATTCATCATTCAAGATGTCATGATAACATACATGGTTCATGGGAAAGGTCAAAATATCAACATGAATAGGTGTTTGGAATAAGTTGATTCCAGGCCTCATGAGGGGTACAACACTCAAGTGGGGGCAATAACTGTATATGTGGTAGAAATGGCAAAAGAACTGGATTTACAAATGGAGCCTGAAGATGTGATTAAACTGCCACAATCTCAGGATAAATCTTGAACAGACAAGGAGTTGTTTCTTAAGGATAAGCAAAAAAAAAAAAAAAAAAGTGGTTTCTTTCTTTTCATTTAAAGATTTCAGTTATTTACTTGACAGAGAGAGAGAGAGTGTGTGTGTATAAGCAGTGGAAGAGGGAGAGGGAGAAGCATGCTCCCCGCTGAGCAGGTAACTCGATGACATGGCATTCAATCCAAGGACCCTGGGATCATGACCTGAGCTAAAGGCAGATACGTAACCAACTGAGCCACCCAGGCACCCTGAAAGTGGTTTCTTGAGGCGGAATCTACTCCTGGTGAAGAAGCCATGAAGATGGTTGAAATAACAACAAAGATTTAGAATATTAATTAAATTAGTTGATAAGGCAGCAGCAGGGTTTGAGAGGATTGACACTAATTTGGAATAAAGATCTACTGTGGGCAATATGCCACTCTACCCTTCAGCAACTTATCTGACAAGTCAGCAGTCATCAATATCAAGGCAAGACTCTACCAGCAAAAAGACTATGACTGACTAAAAGTTCCAATGATGGTAAGCATTATTTTAGTAATAAAGTATTTTGTAATTAAGGTATAAATGTTGATTTTGTAGACACAATGCTATTGCACAATTAACAGACTACGGTATAGTATGAACATAACTTTCATATGTACTGTGAAAACAAACAAATGACTTGCTTTGTTGTAATATTCACTTTATTGTAGTGATCTGGAACTGAACCAGCAATATCTCCAAGGTATGACTATATATAATCTTACATCCAGACAGGAAAACAGTGCCTAACACAAAGGGAACAAAATACAAGTCACAGGAGAAATGTGGTAGATATGTTCAGTAATGCTAACATTTATTAAATGCTTGTTATGTTCAATGCACATATCCAAATGCTTTACATATATTATCCCACCTTAATCCTCATAACCCTATGAAGCAAGTATTCATAGGAAATTTCTAGTTATCAAGTTATAAATACGTAACTGAGATTTAGAGCAAATAAAAGGTCTTGACAAAGGTCAAAAAGCTATTAAGGAATGGGGACGATATATGAATCTGGGACTTTCTGACCTTAAATCTCATAAAGAGTGAGACACAGAGAGAAAGTAGTTTGTCTGGAATCACGCAGCTACTATGTGACAAAGTAGGGAGATTAAGCCTGTCTTTCTTTCCACTACATCATTTCAATTCTACATACCATCATTTAATACTCCCAATTTAAGAAACATAACTTTCCAGCTACCCCTGATTTATCAGTTGTTGGCACTAACTAGCTATAGTGTCTATACTTCATAAGATAGTAAGGGAAAGATGGATACTAACTTGGCTACAAAATCTGGTAGCTTCATTGATCTTATGAGGTTCCAAACATTTGGGGAAAAGGATGATCACACATCCATAAATGCTTAAGCCTGATGCTTGTTTAGACTGAAGAACTTCCCATATCATTTACAGTCTCATCCTGGCTTAGTCCTGTACTGAAACTACAACTATATCCCGTAATAGCCATTTAGAGAAAGTATCAAAAGAGACAAATGTGGTTCCTATCACTTTATTTTATGACATCTGATTAATTCTAACAGTCAATATAGAATGTTCAATTTTTAGCTACTTTCAGGCTCCTGATATTTTGATACTCAATTATACCACTTTAGTCCATGTTTGCTATCACCATAAACCAGCATCTATATACCAAATAGTAGGTTATATTCATCCCATTTAACAAATAAAGGTAAATTTAAAGATACAGCATAAAGAATGGCTTACAATAGTAAGACATGAATTTAAATCTTGTCTCCATTTATATGATACTTGTAGGAACTGCAGCAAAACACTATCTAATCTAAAAATCTCAGTTTTATCATCATTAAAACAGAAATAGTAAGACACATGTCTCATAATGTAATGGCTATTAAGATAAGATTATATAAAGTACTTGGAATAGGGCTTTCATACAAAAAGTGCTTAAAAATTGCTTATTTAAATACACTTCTTGTATGAATGACCCTTGAACAACATGGGTTTGAACAATGTAGGTCCATTTATATGCAAACATTTTCAATTAATGCATTGCAAAAAAAATTTGGAGATTTGTGATAATTTGAAAAAACTTCAGACAAGCCACATAATCTAGAAATATTTTTTAAAAATAGAAAAAAGTTAGGTATGTCATGAGTGCACATGTGTTGTTACTAGTCTATTTTACCACTTACTACCATAAGATATACACAAATTATAAGAAGTTAAAAGTCTATCAACACTTATGCACACAAAATAAACTGTATGTGGCAAATTTTATTGTTGAGAAAAATGTAAACAAATGTAAAGATGCAATATTAAATCACAACTGCATAAAATTAACTGTAGTACATACCATACTACTGTAATAATTTTGTAGCCACCTCCTATTGCTATTGTGGTGAGCTTAAGTGTTACAATACCTGCTTAAAATGCTGCATGGCAATAATCATCTTTGCTTGAGCAGCTCCTATCTCCAGTAAATCCTGTATCACAATAAAAAGTGATCTCTTGAGGTTTTCAGTATTATTAGTTTTTCAGTATTAGTAGTTAAGTTTTTCCTATCTTTATCTGTAATATCCTAATCATAAAGGGACAATAGATAGCCTTGATAAAAATAGAACACAAGAGGCACCTGGGTAGCTCAGTTGATTAAGCATCATAAGACCGGAGCTGAAGGCAGATGCCTAACTGACTGAGGTATCCAGGTGCCCCTAAAAAAAACAGAACACAAAATATGCACAATTATCTCCACCCTGATACTATAAAAGCTACAACAGCAGGACTTATGCAAGGAATGTAGGCTTAGAAAAATAACATCTGACCATGAGAACAAAGTAAAAAAGCTACTAGTATGGACACATTAAAAATGAAAATCTGTTTCTCTTAAAACACAATGTTGTTCCATTCAATTTTCAAATGATATATCTAACAAAAGGTAAATATCCAAAATATATAAATAACTCATATAACTAAATATCCCCAGAATAATAATAATCTCATTAATATGGGCAGAGGACCTTAACATTTTTTTTCCATAGAAGATATACAGATAGCTGAGAAATGAAAAGATGCTCACATCACTCATTAACAGGGAAATGCAAATCAAAACCACAATGACATACCACCTCATGTGTCAGAAAGGTTAATATCAAAATGACAAGAAATAACAAGTATTAGGGAAGATGTGGAGAAAAGGGAATCCTAGTGCTCAGGTGGGAATGTAAATTGGTGCAACCACTGTGGAACACAAGATGGAGGTTCCTCAAAAAGCTAAAAATAAAACTACTATATAATCCAGTAATTCTACTGCTGGTGATTACTGAAAGAAAACAAAAATACTAATTTGAAAAGATAGCTACAATCCTATAAGTATTGTAGCTTCATTTATAATAACAAAGTTACAGAAGCAACCTAAGTGTCCATTGATAGTTGAATGGATAAAGAAGATGTAGAGATACATATATACATATATATGGCACACACACACACAAGGAAATATTACTCATTTTTTTAATAAAAGAATGAAATCTTGCCATTTATGACAACATAGTTAGACCTAGAGGGTATCATGCTAAATGAAGTAAATCAGAGAAAGATAAATGACATGTGATTTAAATGTATAATGTTAGGGGAAAAAAAAAGATGGACAGATAAATGAAATGAACAAATAAATGAAAAATAGAAACTAACTCATACATACCAAAAACAAACTAGTGGTTGCCAGAAGGGATGGGATTGGGGAGACGAGCCAAATAGGTAAAGGGGATTAAGAGGTACAAACTTCCAGTTATAAAATAAATAAGTCCCAGGATGAAAATTACAACATAGGGAATATACTCAGTAATACTGAAATAGTATTGTATGGTGACAAATGGTGACTACACTTATAGTAGTGAACAGTACATAATGTATACAATCATTGATTCACTATGTTGTGTTTCTGAATCTAATATAATACTTTAATATAACATGGTATGTCAACTATACTGCAATTAAAAAACACCAATAAAAAGTTCAATATTATTACTTTAAATCTACCATAGTACTTTATTGCTTAATGTTTTAAAACAATTGGGATAAAAAATTATACAGAAAGGAACTAAGAATCAGAAAAAATGCAAGTTGCATAAAATAACTCCCTTTAAGAAAGAAAGAACGAAAGAACGAAAGAAAGAAAGAAAGAAAAGCTGGCTGTAAATAACAGAGGATGTAAGCCCAAATGATATAATGAAAAGGGAAAGAAACTTAGTGTCCATCAACCTAAGTTAAAATCCTGGCAACCTTGGACAATTACTTCACTTAATCTCTCAGAGACTCATTTTTTTCTCATCAATAAAATGGAAATAAAAATAAAACAAAGATTCTTATTGTTGTCAGTCATATTTCCAGCATCATGGTACACACTATAAATGGCATAAGCACTATGAAGAGCTGGTTTTGTACTCCAAGTGAAAAACCAACCAAAGTAGTATGCATTTTAGATTACCAAAAGTCCCTGTAACCAGCAAGTACAAAATAGATATTTGTTGATTGGTTTAATATAGAACTTTGGAAACACTTTACAAAATAGCAAGTATATGCATAGAACTGGATCTTCAAAGCTCAGAGTCTCTTATGGAAGGTGCTCCTGCCTTGCAGTAGATTTATTTTTACCACCTTAGAGCCCTGGGTACAATACTTTGTTCATTTAACTCTTTTCAGCCAAATGCCTTCCTCTGTTTAAGGTTATGAGTATGAACTGTTAAGGTCAATTTGTGAAGGTTGGCAACAGCTGGACTTTACAATGGTGAATCAATAAGCACTACTATTTGTTTTTATTAACATTCATGAGAAAGTAACAACAAATGAATTCTATGGAAAATCAGGAGAGTTTCATCAACACTATAAAATGCATTTTTGTGATTTTTTCAGTGCTTTTTTTCCATTTCAGTAAAATATGATTTAGAAAATAGTAGTCCTAGAACTATTACTACCTTTCTGAATGTATCAAATTATTAGCTCTAGAATTTTTGCCACCATTTTAGTATTTTATTCTCTTGTTCATATATTCTTCTCTGGATAAAATGACAAGGCAAAAAAAACAAAAAACAAAACACAACACCAAAACACACACACACACACACACACACACACACACACACAGAAGAGACAGTACCAATGGCTAGGGACCTAATTGATAAGGACATTGATTATATGTCAGATCTAGAGTTCAGAATGACTATTCCCAAGGAGCTAGCTGGGCTCAAAAAAGGCATGGAAGAGATTAAAGAAACCCTGTCTGGAGAAATAAAATCATTTTCTGGAAAAATAAAAGAAGTAAAATCTAACGAAGTTGAAATTTAAAAAGCCATTAATGAGGTGCAATCAAAATGGAGGCTCTCACTGCTAGGATAAATGAGGCAGAAGAGATAATTTGTGAAATAGAAGACCAAATAATGGAGAATAAAGAAGATGAGCAAAAGAGAGACAAATAACTAATGGACCATGAGGGGAGAATTTGAGAGATGAGTGATACCATAAATGAAACAATATTAGAATAATTGGGACTCCAGATGGGAAGAAAGAGAGGGGGAAAAGGTATACTGGAGCGAATGATAGTAGAGACTTTCTCTAACATGGCAAAGGGAACAAGCATCAAAATCAGGAGGGGCAGAGAAGCTCCCTCAAAATCAGTAAGATTAGGTATGTACCCCATCATCTAATAGTAAAACTTACAAGTCTTAGAAACAAAGAGAAAATTCTGAAAGCAGCTCGGGACAAAAAGTCTGTAACACACAATGGTAGAAATATTAGACTGGCAGCAGACCTATCCACAGAGACATGGCAAGCCAGAAAAAACTGGCATGATATATTCAGACCACTAAATGAGAAAAACATGCAGCCAAGAATACTGTATCCAGCTAGGCTACCATTGAAAATAAAAGGAGAGATAAAAAGCTTCCAGGACAAACAAAAATTAAAAGAATTTGCAAACACAAAACCAGCTCTACAAGAAATATTGAAAGGGGTCCTCTAAGAAAAGAGAGCGCTTAAAAGTAGTAGACCAGAAAGGAACAGAGACAATGTACATTAACAGTCACCTTACAGGCAATACAATGGTACTAAATTCATGTCTTTCAATAGTTACCCTTAATGTAAATGGGCTAAATGCCCCAATCAAAAGACACAGGGTATCAGAATGGATAAAAACACAAAACCCATCAATATGCTGTATACAAGAAACTCATTTTAGACCCAAACACACCTTCAGATTTAAAGGGAGGGGGTGGAAAACAATTTACCATGCTAATGGACATCAAAAGAAACATGGTGTGGCAATCCTTATATGAGATAAGTTAGTTTTTAAGCTAAAGACTATAATAAGAGATGAAGAAGGGCACTAGATCATACTCAAAGTGCCTGTCCAACAAGATCTAACACTTTTAAACATCTATGCTCCTAACATTGGAGCAGCCAACTATATAAACCAATTAATAACAAAATCAAAGAAACACATCAACAATAATACAATAATACAATAGTAATATTGTAATACAATAATACAATAATAGTACAATAATACAATAATAGACTTTAACATTCCCCCCAAGGAAATGGACAGGTCATCTGAGCAAAAGATCAAAAAGGAAAAAAATGCCTCAAATGACACACTGGACCTGATGGACATCACAGATATATTCAGAACATTCCATCCCAAAGCAATAGAATACGCATTCTTCTCTAGTGCACATGGAATATTCTCCAGAACAGATCACATCCTGGGTCACAAATCAGGTCTCAACTGGTACCAAAAGACTGGTGTCATTCCTTGTACATTTTCAGACTACAAAGTTCTGAAGCTAGAACTCAATCACAAGAGGAAGTTTGGAAAGAACCCAAATACATGTAGGCTAAAGAGCATCCTACTAAAGAATGAATGGGTCAACAAGAAATTAAAGAAGAAAAAATTAAAGAAATTAAAGAAAGAAATTAAAGAAGAAAAAATAATGGAAACAAATGATAATGAAAACACAAAAATCAAAATCTGTGGGACACAGCAAAGGCAATCCTGAGAAGAAAATATATAGTGATACAAGCTTTTCTCAAGAAACAAGAAAGATCTCATGGACATAACCTAACCTTACACCTAAAGGAGTTGGAGAAAGAACCGCAAAGGAAACCTAAACCCAGAAGAAGAAGAGAAATCATAAAGATCAGAGTAGAAATCAAAGAAATAGAAACCAAAAGAACAGTAGAACAGATCAACAAACCTAGGAGGTGGTTCTGTGAAAGAATTAGTAAGATTGATAAACCCCTGGACAGACTTCTCAAAAAGAAAAGAGGAAGGACCCAAAGAAATAAAATCATGAATGAAAGAGGAGAGATCACAACCAATACCAAAGAGATACAATTATAAGATCATATTATAAGCAACTATAAGGCAGCAAGTTTGACAATCTGGAAGAAATGGATCCATTCCTAGAGATATATAAACTACCAAAACTGAACCAGGAATAAACAGAAAATCTGAACAGACCCAAGATCAAGAAGGAGATTGAAGCAGTCACCAAAAATCTCCCAACAAATAAGAGCCCAGGGCCAGATGGCTTCATAGGGGAATTCTACCAAACATTTAAAGAAAAATTAATTCCTATACTCCTGAAACTGTTCCAAAATAAAAATGGAAGGAAAGCTTCCAAACTCATTTTAGGAGGCCAGCATTACCTTGATCCCAAAACCAGAAAAAGACCCCATCAAAAAAGAGAATTATAGACCAATATCGTTGATGAACACAGATGCAAAAATTCTCACCAAAATACTAGCCAACAGGATCCAACAGTACATTAAGAGGATTATTCACCATGAACAAGTGGGATTTATTCCTGGACTGCAAGTTTGGTTCAACATCTGCAAATCAATCAATGTGATATAATACATTAATAAAAGAAAGAACAAGAACCGTATGATACTCTCAATAGATACTGAAAAACATTTGACAAAGTACAGCATCATTTCTTGATCAAAACTCTTCAAAGTGTAGGGATAGAGGGTACATACTTCAATATCATCAAAGCCATCTATGAAATCCCCACAGAGAACACCATTCTCAATGGGGAAAAACTGGGAGCTTTTTCCCTAAGGTCAGGAACACAGCAGGGATGTCCACTATCACCACTACTATTCAACATAATACAACAGAACTCCTAGCCTCAGCAATCAGACAACAAAAAGAAATAAAAGGCCTCCAAACTGGCAAAGAAGAAGTCAAATTTCACTCTTTGCAGATGATATACTTCATGTGGAAAACCCAAGAGACTCCACTCTAAAACTGCTAGAACTCATACAGGAATTCAGTAAAGTGTTAGGATATAAAATCAATGCACAGAAATCAGTTGCATTTCTATATACCAACACAGGACTGAAGAATGAGAAATTAAGGAGTCAATCCCATTTACAATTGCACCCCAAACCATGAGATACCAGGAATAAACCTAACCAAAGAGGCAAAGAATCTGTACTCAAGAAAACTATAAAGTCCTCATGAAAGAAATGAAGGAAGACACAAAGAAATGGGAAAATGTTCCATGCTTATGGATTGGAAGAACAAATAGTGTGAAAATGACTATGCTACCCAAAGCAATCTACATGTTTAATGCAATCCCTATCAAAATACCTTCCATTTTTTTTTCAAAGAAATGGATCAAATGATTCTCAAATTTATATGGAACCAGAAAAGACCCAAAATAGCCAGAGGAATGTTGAAAAAGCAAGCCAAAGTTGGTGGCATCACAATTCCAGATGTAAGCTCTGTTACAGAGCTGTCATCATCAAAACAGTATGGTACTGGAACAAAAACAGATACATAGATCAATGGAACCAAATAGAGAGCCCAGAAATAGACCCTCAACTCTATGGTTAACTAATCTTCAACAAAGCAGGAAGGAATGTCCAATGGAAAAAAGGCAGTCTCTTCAAAAATGGCGTTGGGAAAATTGGACAGCCACATGCTGAAAAATGAAACTGGACCATTTCCTTATACCACACACAAAAACAGACTCAAAATGGATGAAAGACCTTAATGTGAGACAGGAATCCATCAAAATCCTTGAGGAGATCACAGGTAGCAACCTCTTTGACCTAGATCGCAGCAACTTCTTCCTAGAAACATCGCCCAAGGCAAGGGAAGCAAGGGAAAAAAATAAACTACTGGGACTTCATCAAGGTCAAAAGCTTCTGCACAGCAAAGGAAATAGTCAACAAAACCAAAAGGCAATTGACAGAATGGGAGAAGCTATTTGCAAATGGCATTATCAGATAAAGGGCTAGTATCCAAAATCTATAAGTAACTTAACAAAGGAACTTATTAACACCCAGAGAACAAAGAATCCAATCAAGAAATGGGCAGAGGACATAAACAGACATTTCTGCAAAGACGACATCCATATGGCCAACAGACATATGAAAAAGTGTTCCACATCACTTGGCTTCAGGGAAATACAAATCAAAACTATAGTAAAATACCACCTCACACGAGTTAGAATGGCTAACACTAACAGGTCAGGAAATGACAGATGTTGGCAAGGATGTGGAGAAAGGGTACCTTCCTATACTATTGGTGGGAATGCAAACTGGTGCAACCACTCTGGAAAACAGCATGGAGGTTCCTGAAAAAGTTGAAAATAGAGCTACCCTACAACCCAGCAATCACACTACTGGGTATATACCCTAAAGATACAAATGTAGTGATCTGAAAGGTCACATGCACCCAAATGTACATAGCAGCAATGTCCACAATATCCAAACTATGGAAAGAACCCAGATGTCCATCAACAGATAAATGGATAAGGAAGATGTGAGATGTATACACACACACACACACACACACACACACACACACACACACACACATTTGAATACTATGCAGCCATCAAAATAAATGAAATCTTGCTTTTTGAAACAACATGGATGGAACTAGAAGGTATTACACTGAGCTAATTAAGTCAATCATAGAAAGACAATTATCATATAACCCCACTGATATGAGGAATTTGATTGGGAGGGTGGGGAGTTTGGAGTTAGGGAAGGAAAAATGAAACAAGATGGGATCGGGCAGGAGAAAAACCATAAGAGATTCAATCTCACAAAACAAACTGAGGGTTGCTTGGTGGTGGGGGGAGTATGGAGAGGGTGGTTGGGTTATGGACATTGGGGAGGATATGTAATATGGTGAGTGCTGTTAATGTGTTAAGCCTTACGAATCACAGACCTGTACCTCTGGGGCAAATAATACATACATACACACATACAAAAATACTCTCCCTGTGCACTTGCCTCTTCACTAGTTTCAATAATTCAGGCTGGCCCTTCTGTAGTCCCAGGCTATAGACTGGCACTACTCTTCAAGGTGTTATAGCTCTATAGGTAATGACTGAGCCTGATGAAAAGCTACTTTTGATCTTCACTGAGGCAGTGACATTCTTACCCCATCTTCAGAAGCAATATGGAATATCTGCAACCTACCTTCTAAAGCCCTACCAATAACTTCTTTTTCTCTCCATTTTTTTAAAATTTAATTTCTTTTCAGTGTAACAGAATTCATTGTTTATGTACCCAGTGTTCCAAGTAATACATGCCCTCCATAATACCCACCACCAGGATCCCCCAACCTCCCACTCCCCGCCCCTTCAAAAACCTGATTGTTTTTCAGAGTCCATAGTCTCTCATGGTTCATCTCCCCTTCCAATTTCCCTCAACTCCCGTCTCCTCTCCACCTCCCCATGTTCTCCGTATTATTTCTTATGCTCCACAAATAAGTGAAACCATATGATAATTGACTCTCTCTGCTTGACTTATTTCACTCAGCATAATCTGTTCCAGTCCTGTCCATGTTGATACAAAAGTTGGGTATTCATCCTTTCTGATGGAGATATGATACTCCATAGTGTATATGGACCACATCTTCCTTATCCATTCGTCCATTGAAGGGCATCTTGGTTCTTTCCACAGTTTGGCTACTGTGGCCATTGCTGCTATCAACACTGAGGTACAGATGGCTCTTCTTTTCACTACATCTCTACCTGTAAAGACTTTCTCAAACTCAACACACATAAAACAGATAATCATGTCAAAAAATGGGCAGAAGACATGAACAGACACTTCTTCAATGAAAACATACAAATGGCTATCAGACAAACAATAAAATGTTCATCATCATTGGCCATCAGGGAGATTTAAATCAAACCACACTGAGATACCACCTTAAACCAGTTAGAATGGCCAAAATAAGCAAGACAGGAAACAACATGTGTTGGAGAGGATATGTAGAATGGGAACCCTCTTACACTGTTGGTGGGAATTCAAGTTGGTACAGACAATTTGGAGAACAATGTAGAGATTCCTTAGGAAATTAAAAACAAAGATTCCCTATGACCCTGCAATTGCACGACTGGGTATTTACCCTTACCAATACCTTTCTGAACGTATCTGACTCTGTGCATTGCTGAGAAACAATACCCTCCCATTGTATACACCTATGATATAGCATGTACCTTGTGACAAAAGATACATATTTTTATCTCCTATTACATGCCTCACCATGTAGTTTTGAACATGCTATCCCCTCTCTGTAAAAATGGTCTTTCAACTATCCCCTGTCCAGAATATGCTGGATGATCCTTCAAAGCCCAATTGAAAAGACACCTTCAACCTGAATCCTTCATAAATGCAATTTACCTGCTTCCTAACATGAGGCACTGACAGTTCTCATAAAGCACTTTGCTTTTAAGATTATCTCTCTCCAAGGGACTCCTGGCTGGCTCAGTTGGTTAAGTGTCCAATGCTTGGTTTCAGCTCAGGTCATGATCTCAGGATCATCAGATCAAGTCACACACTGGGCTCTGTGCTCAGTACAGAGTCTGCTTAAGATTCTCCATCTCTCTCCCTCCAGTGCATGTGCTCTCTCTCTATTCCCCCAAACAAATAAAATCTTAAAAAAAAAAAAAAAAAAAAAAAAAAAAAAAGAGTCTCTCTCTCTCTCTCTCTGAAAACTTATGCTGTAGTTGATTTGGGTATGTAGATGCCTGTTTCCTTGACAAGGCTGCAAATCCCCTGAGGGAAGGCATTATGTTATACTCATTTCTATATTTCCAGTGCATGTCTTAGTGCTTGCTACATAAGTGGGACACAATAAAAACCTTGAGTTTTTTTAATCCCAATTTATAAGATATCTTTTAGTTAAAATGAGACAAATGGAAAAGATATCAGAATAAGGAGTGACAGAGGGCAAAGAGAGAGAAAAGAGGACCTGTCCTGCCCTAAATTAATATTGTCAAAGGCAAAGATGTGAAGCAAGATACTAGCCATGAACAAGTGATTCAAATAGTCTCTGGACATATTAAGAAACTATAATTTATCAAGCACTTATTGTATGCAATCAGTATACTAGGCACTTTAATAGTTTTAGTTCATTTAATCAATAAAACCTCCCAAGTTATATATAATCCTCACAGTACTGGACCTGGAACTGATGGTCAGTGAGATGAAACAGTTTGCCTACAATAACATAGCTGTTAATAGTAGAGCTAGAGTTTCAACCCAAATGTGGGCAACTTGAGAGTTAAAACATTTTTCTCTGTAAATGCTCATTTCAGAAACATGTACATAAGAGGAACTAAATACAGGAGTTAATAATAATATTAATAATAAAAATTCCTAACACTGAACATTTGTTATGTGTCAGGTGCTGGACTGAGCACTGGGGACAGAGAGGTGAATTAGACACGTCTTCTCGAGGGTTTTAAAACGCACTTGAATCAAATTGAATTGAACCTAAAGCTTAGTGTATCCAACCTTAAAGTAATTCTGGGGTTTATCAAACAAACAGTAAGTGCTTAGTTTTGTTTGGCTTCTATGACCATGTAAGGAGGAAAAAGAGTCTCTTTATCCAATAGTGTGGAGGCAAGAGGCTCTCTTCCATGCCAGGAGAGTGACTTCAGTAATTACCAAAAGACCCAAAGATATCCAGCTCTTTCCAATTAACTTCTGTTACAGAGTGCTGTTGACTGCTCGCCTGACAGCCACACGCAGATGGGGGAGAGGAGTGTGCACAAGATTTCTTTGCATTTCATAGTTCACAGATTAAAGGCAGTGTCAAGTGCAAGTCAAAGTTGAAAAATTGACTTATTTGGCACTGAGTGTGTGAGGAAGAACCACTCTGGAGTCATTACAAACAAGCTAAGGTGCTTTCATATCATGTTCTCCCTCTTGGTAAACAAATGAAAACTATTTTTTTTTTCCTTTTAGATGAATTTACTCTGAGAGTTTCATTGCCAGAAAAGGTGGCTAGATCCAGCTTTCTTAAATCCCAGCATTGACAACCCTAATGGTAGCTTAGTGGTAAGCATAGTGGTAGCTGTTATAATTACTCTAGCCCTAACTCTTAATGCTTGCTTGCAGCTGCTGATGGAGAATGGGGAAAATGCCCCCAGAGTGGTTAAAGAAGATTCAAAAGAAACTTATCTCAGTCAAAAAGAAAGCAGCCCAGATTGTCAGACCCAAAGAGACACCATAATAATACCTTAAAAACACTAATAGTTACTTAATAGCAACTACTCAAACAGCATATGCTTGTGTAAGGCTTTTTTTGGGGGAGGGGGGGTCTATACATATATACATACATGTACACACTCACATGTATGTGTATATACTCACACACAGTCTATATATATGTATTTGTATATATATATGTGATAGACTATACAAGTCATCAAAATTTCTCCCTGGATTAGCATCCATCAATGGCTCTTTTCTGATCCAGTCTTTACTATGGTGATACAGAACATTAATTTTCTAAATTGTACACTTTCTTTGCATTAAGCAATTGGCCCTTGAAATTTTATTGTATTCAACAGCTCTCCCTTTTCCTCCAATGACTGGTAAATTGATTTTATCTATTTATTTTTAGATATGTCCAAATTAATTTCTATTTTGTAATGGTTTAAATTATTTATTGTACTTAATCTTTTTTATGTTCAAATTATTCCAGATTTGTCCAGTGAAAGCCCTGTCACACTACTTCCCATGCTCTTCACACATGCTACCATTATTTTTTGGAGTACTCCATGACTTTTTAGCTAATACAATGTGTCAGGCTCAGCTTATACCTAATGGGCCACCTTTCTGAGGAGCTCTGCTTTATTACAGTGAGAAATGGTGTTAGATATCAACATGTAGAAACTAGGTTTACTTATTGCTGTTGGAGTATCTTTGATTCCTGGCCCTTTTAGCAGACAGAACTAGGAAATATGCACCCATACATATATAAAAATATACATGAATGCATATATCAAAATATATGGACATATACAAATGCATATATAAATATACAATGCACAGAAGTACACACACACACACACACACACACACACACACACACATATTAGAAATCATGAATTCGGAGCACCTGGGTGGCTTAGCAGGTTAAGCCTGTCTTGGGCTCAGGTCATGATCTCAGGGTCCTAGGATTGAGACCCACATCTGGCTCTCTGCTTAGTAGGGACATGCTTCCCCCTCCTCCTCTGCCTGCCACTTGCCTACTTGTGATCTCTCTCTCTCTCTGCCAAATAAATAAATAAAATCTTTTTTAAAAATCATGAATTCACAAATTCTGAAGATTTTTTTTACCTTGTATAACTTCATAGTTGCATTACACTTCAATCACATTGAAAATCCAGTCCTGCTTTAATGTCAATATACTTATTCACAGACTCAATTCTGTAATATACCTAAAATACTTTAGGAATGACTTTGTCCATTCCACCACTGAAGAGAAAGGAAACTATTAAAGAGTTTGGTTTGTTGGAATTTATTCCTCCTGCTCACACCTCTTACTTCTGTGACTGAGAGTACAAAGTCAAATACTGTGAAAACTTTACCTTCAATTAATCTTTCCTTCTTCCCCCTCCAGTTTAGTTTCAGTTTCCCTCTCCTCACTCTAATTAATTTTATTTTCGGAATATGTAGAACATTAACACACTTTCAAAGACCAAAACTATAAAAAAGAGATACTCAATTGTCATTTCTTCCTGTTCTTATCACCCCATTTTCCGCTCACTGTATCCTTCTGTATCCTTTATATTTAACCAGTTCCTATTATTTTCTGGCTTATATTTGTTTTTCTTTTTGCACTTTAAAATTTTTTCTTATTTTCATATTTTCTTATGTTCAAATTTTCTTATTTTCACTTCTTTCCTATGCAAAATATAAGATGCCATATATGCTTTTATGTACCCTTTTTAACTTCTGCTATCTCCTGAAAATTACTCCCTATCAGTTCAGAGGTCTCCCTCATTCTTTGGTACAGCTGTATAGTATTCAAGTGTGTGTGTGTGTGTGGGGGGGGGGGGTTGATACACACCAAAGTGTAATAAATATTGTTTGGTTTTATATTTGAGTAATTTTCATTATTTTGCAGATACAAATAATGATGTAATAAACATATTTGTGCACATGAAATTTTATATGCTTGGTGGTGTATCACTAAGGTAAATCCCTAGAAGTGAGTATTCTGGGTCAAAAGATAAGTACATCAGTACAACCTCCATTAAAGTTGTACCATTCAGCATTCTCAGCAGGAATGCATGCAAGTATTTCCCCACAGCCTCACCAAAGGACTGTACGGTCAAGTTCTTCAATTTTTGACAACCTACTACATGATAAGTAGTTCTTTGGTCTAGTATTAATTTTTATTTCTCTTAACATGAGTGAAGTTAAACATCTTTTCATATGTTTAAGGTACACTTTTATATTTTTTTGAATTGTATGTTAACAGCTTTTGCCCAATTTTCTATTTTATTTCCCTTTCATTTTTTCCTTTAGAAATCAGGAATATTTGTCTTTTCTTTCTGATATGCATTGCAGATTTTACTTTCACGTGGTCATTTTTTGTCCGAATTGTCACTATTCAGAATTTGTTTTCTTAGTTCTATGTAATCAAATCTATCAATTTTTAAAATTGCATTTGGGTTTTTTCCTCACAGTTAAAAACATTTTTCCTATAATTATGCTTACAGAAGACTTCACTTGTTTTATTTTTTCTTACAGCACTTATGTGAGAGTTTCCTTTCCAAACAGTTCTACAGCACCTTATGGCTCCACAGAAGTGATTCAGGAGGACTGAAAATGACTAATTTAAAATATATTTTGTCAGTTAAAATCTTTAATTAAGAACAACGTATCTATTCAAATATGTCAAATAAAATTTTAACACATTAAAGATAATTAATATACTAAAATCTGCTGCCAGGCAAAATAATTTTAAGTATAGTTAATACAGTATAGTTTCTCCTTCCATATCTTACAGACACACACACACACACACACTTTGGTAATGTATAATTGATTAGCAAGATTGTAGTCCTTCCCTGATTTGATTTTATTTTTTTTAAATTAAGGCCATGTCTGCTTAACACAAAACAAAGCAAAAGCCCTATAAACCAGTAAATCAGATGTGTCATGCTTAATTAAGACTATGCAAAGTTCAGATATATCTGCTTTATTCATGCCCTTCACACACTGCAACAGTGACATGTGTGAAGAAGCAAGTAAACACTTAAAACATAGTAAGAAATATCAGAGTGCTGGCATCTGTAGAACTCCATGTGAATTTTAAGTCCTTCCTGTTTTATATCAATTCATTGCTGGATCATTTGTTAAATATCTAACATGTATCGGGTACACTACTGTGTCTCAGATATTAAAGCAATGAACAAGGTCTTCATGTTCCTTGCCATTTCAGAAACTTTTAATTCACAAAATTATTTTATAACAGTTCATTTGTATGTCCAGAAAATACATATTAAACAATTAATTATAATCAAAAGTGATGAGAGTTATAATAGAAGAAGTACTAGGTGCCATAATGTTCCATAAAAGAATATACAGTCCATGAGGCATGGAAGATGTTCTTCATAAAACAGTGCTTACACTAAGATCTGAAAAATGAGTATGACTAAGTAAAATTCCCTTTATATTGTTTCTTTATTGGGGTTTCTCATGAGGTTGTATTCAAAACATAAAAGCAGAATTCATTCTACTGTGAGCAAAGCACGTTTAAAGGATAGAAATCCAGCCTCCTTAAGGTGATAGACATTTGTATATCTTTAAAAAAAAAAAAAGTCTGTTAAGTTCCTCTGCCAACTTATTATTACTATTATTATTTTAAGATTTGTTTATTTATCTAGTTGAGAGAGAGAGAGAGAAAGGAAAAGGGACAGGGAGAAAGAGAATCTCAGTCAGACTTCACACTGGGCACAGAGTCTGATGTGGGGCACGATTCCAAGATCCTGAGATCATGACCTGAAATGAAACAGAGTTGTCACTTAACCCACTGAGCCACCCAGGAAACCCCTTATGCCCATTTTTTAATCAGATTATCCGTTCTTTCATTCCTGAATTATAGGTGTTCCATATATATTTTGAATATTAATCCCTTAACTGATAAGTGGTTTGCAAATATTTTCTCCCACATCATAGGCTGCCTTTTCATTCTGTTCATTAGTTTTTTTTTTTTTTTTTTAAGATTTCACTTATTTATTTGACAGACAGAGATCACAAGTAGGTAGAGAGGCAGGCAGAGAGAGAGAGAGGAGGAAGCAGGCTTTCTGCGGAGCAGACAGCCCGATGTGGGGCTCGATCCCAGGACACTGTGATTCTGACCTGAGCCGAAGGCAGAGGCTTTAACCCACTGAGCCACACAGGCGCCCCTGTTCATTAGTTCTTTTGTTGTTCAGAAAGTTTTTAGTTTAGTGTAGTCCTACTTTATTTTTGTTTATATTATTTGTTTATACTTGTTTATATTGTTTCTATTTCTATTTTGTTTATATATTTTATTTATGTTGTTAGTGCTCTATCATATAAAAAAAAATTATTACCAAGATGAGTGTCAAGGAGATTTTCGCCTAGTTTTTTTTTGGGGGGGGGGGGTGATTACAAGTGCAGGGTTTTTTTTGTTGTTTTTTTTTTCCCCAGCATAAGTTTTCATTGTTTTTGTACCACACCCAGTACTCCATGCAATCCGAGCCCTCTCTAATACCCACCACCTGGTGCCCCCAACTTCCACCCCCCACCATTTTTAACCCCTCAGATTGTTTTTCAGAGTCCAGAGTCTCTCTTGGTTCACCTCCCCTTCCAATTTCCACAAACTCCCTTCTCCTAACTCCTTATGTCTGCTATGCTATTTGTTAAGCTCCACAAATAAGGGAAACCATATGATAATTGACTCTCTCTGCATGACTTATTTCACTCAGCATAATCTCCTCCATTCCCGTCCATGTTGCTACAAAAGTTGGGTATTCATCCTTTCTGATGGAGGCATAATACACCATAGTGTATATGGACCACATCTTCCTTATCCACTCATCCATTGAAGGGCATCTTGGTTCTTTCCACAGTTTGGCAACCATGGCCATTGCTGCTAAAAACATTGTGGTACAGATGGCCCTTCTTTTCACTACATCTGTATCCTTGGGGTAAATACCCAGTAGTGCAATTGCAGGGTCATAGGGAAGTTCTATTTTTAATTTCTTGAGGAATCTCCACACTGTTCTCCAAAGAGGCTTACCAACTTGCATTTCCACCAACAGTGCAAGAGGGTTCCCCTTTCTCCACATCCCTTCCAACACATGTTGTTTCCTGTCTTGCTAATTTTGGCCATTCTAACTGGTGTAAGGTGATATCTCAATGTGGTTTTAATTTGAATCTCCCTGATGGCTAGTGATGATGAGCATTTTTTCATGTGTCTGATAGCCATTTGTACGTCTTGATTGGAGAAGTGTCTGTTCATATCTTCTGCCCATTTTTTGATATGATTATCTGTTTTGTGTGTGCAGAGTTTGAGGAGTTCTTTATAGATCCTGGATATCAACCTTTTGTCTGTACTGTCATTTGCAAATATCTTCTCCCATTCCGTGGGTTGCCTCTTTTTTTTTTTCTTGACTGTTTCCTTTGCTGTGCAGAAGCTTTTTATTTTGATGAAGTCCCAGAAGTTTATTTTGGCTTTTGTTTCCTTTGCCTTTGGAGACATACCTTGAAAGAAGTTGCTGTGGCTGATATCGAAGAGATTACTGCCTATGTTCTCCTCTAGGATTCTGATGGATTCCTGTCTCACATTGAGGTCTTTTATCTATTTTGAGTTTATATTTGTTTATGGCATAAGAGAATGGTCGAGTTTCATTCTTCTACATATAGTTGCCCAGTTTTCCCAGGACCATTTATTGAACAGACTGTCTTTTTTCCACGTATATTTTTTCCTGTTTTGTCAAAGATTATTTGACCATAGAGTTGAGGGTCCATATTTGGGCTCTCTACTCTGTTCCACTGGTCTATGCGTCTGTTTTTATGCCAGTACCATGCTGTCTTGGTGATCACAGCTTTGTAGTAAAGCTTGAAATCAGGTAACATGATGCCCTCAGGTTTATTTTTGTTTTTCAACATTTCCTTGGCAATTCGGGGTCTCTTCTGATTCCATACAAATTTTTGGATTATTTGCTCCAGCTCTTTGAAGAATACCGGTGGAATTTTGATTGGAATGGCATTAAAAGTATAGATTGCTCTAGGCAGTATAGACATTGATCCAAGAGCATGGAATGGTCTTCCATCTTTTTGTATCTTCTTCAATTTCTTTCATGAGTGTTCTGTAGTTCCTCGAGTACAGATCCTTTACGTCTTTGGTTAGGTTTATTCCCAGGTATCTTATGGTTCTTGGTGCTACAGTAAATGGAATCGATTCTCTAATTTCCCTTTCTGTATTTTCACTGGTAGTGTGTAAGAAAGCCACTGATTTCTGTATATTGACTTTGTATCCTGCCACGTTACTGAATTGCTGTATGAGTTCTAGTAGCCTGTGGGTGGAGTCTCTTGGGTTTTCCATATAAAGAATCATGTCATCTGCGAAGAGAGAGAGTTTGACTTCTTCATTGCCAATTTGGATACCTTTTATTTCTCTTTGTGGTCTGTTGTTGCTAGGATTTCTAATACTATGTTGAACAAGAGTGGTGAGAGTGGGCATCCTTGTCGTGTTCCTGATCTCAAAGGGAAGGCTGCAAGCTTTTTCCCATTGAGGATGATGTTTGATGTGGGTCTTCCATAGATAGATTTTATGAAGTTCAGGAATGTTTCCTCTATCCCTATACTTTGAAGCGTTTTAATCAGGAACGGATGCTGGATTTTGTCAAATGCTTTTTCTGCACCAATTGAGAGAACCATGTGTTTCTTCTCTCTTTTCTTATTAATTTGTTCTATCACATTGATTGATTTGCAAATGTTGAACATCCTTGTAGCCCAGGGATGAATCCCACTTGGTCATGATGGATAATCTTTTTAATGTGCTGTTGGATCCTGTTGGCTAGGATCTTGTTGAGATCTTAGCATACATATTCATCAGTGATACTGGTCTGAAATTCTCCTTTTTAGTAGGGTCTTTGCCTGGTTTGGGGATCAGGGTAATGCTGGCTTCATAGAAAGAGTCTGGAAGTTTTCCTTCTGCTTCAATTATTGAAACAGCTTCAGGAGAAGAGGTGTTATTTCTTCTTTGAAAGGGCTCAGGGATTCAGGTCCTGGGCTCTTGTTTTTTGGGAGGTTTTTGATCACTGCTTCAATCTCATTACCAGATATCAGTCTATTCATGTTGTCAATTTCTTCCTGGTTCAATTTTGGGAGTTTATAGTTTTCCAGGAATGCATCCATTTCATCTAGGTTGCTAAGCTTATTGGCATATAACTGTTGATAGTAACTTATGATTGTTTCTACTTCCTTGGTGTTAGCTGTGGTCTCTCCGTTTTCATTCATAATTTTATTAATTTGGGCTTTATCTCTTTTCTTTTGGATTAGTGTGGCCAATAGTTTATCGATTTTATTGATTCTTTCAAAAAACCAGCTTCTACTTTCATTGATATGTTCTACTGTATCTCTGGTTTCTACCTCATTGATCTCAGCTCTAATCTTGATTATTTCCCTTATGTGTGGAGTTGGTTTGATTTGTTGTTAATTCTCCAGATCTTTAAGGTGTAGAGACAGCTGCTGTGTTCTGGATTTTTCAATTTTTTTGAGGGAGGCTAGGATGGCTATGTATTTCCCCCTTAGGACCGCCTTTGCTGTATCCCATAGGTTTTGGACCGAAGTGTCTTCATTCTCATTGGTTTCCATGAATTGTTTCAGTTCTTCTTTGATCTCCTGGTTGATCCAAGCATTCTTAAGCAAGGTGGTTTTAGTGTTTGAGTTCCTTTGGAACTTTTCCTTGTGATTGAGCTCCAGTTTCAAAGCATTTTGATCTGAGAACATGCAGGGAATAACCTCAGTCTTTTGGTATCGGTTGAGTCCGGATTTGTGACCCAGTATGTAGTCTATTCTTGAGAAGGTTCCATGTGCACTTGAGAAGAATGAGTATTCTGTTGTTTTAGGGTGGAATGTTCTGTATATATCTATGAGGTCCATCAGGTCCAATGTGTCATTCAATGCTCTTCTTTATTGATTTTCTGCTTCGATGATCTGTCTGTTTCTGAGAGAGGCATGTTAAGATCTCCTGCTATTAGTGTATTCATATCAATATGACTCTGTCTTGATTAACAGTTTTCTTATGTAATTGGTTGCTTCCATATTGGGAGCATAAATATTTACAATTGTTAGATTATCTTTGCGGATAATTATAATTTATAATTATGTAGTGTCCTTCTCTATCTCTGACTACAATCTTTAGTTTAAAATCTAATTTATCTGATATGAGAATCCCTACCCTGGCCTTCTTTTGAGGCCCATTGGCATGAAAGATGCTTCTCCATCCCTTCACTCAGTCTGGGCGTATCTTTCGGTTCAAAATGGGTCTCTTGTAGACAACATATGGATGGGTCCTGTCCTTTTATCCAATCTGCAACCCTGTGCCATTTTATGGGTGCATTTAGGCTATTCACATTGAGAGTGATTATTGACAGATACGTTTTTATTGACATCTTGTTACCTTTGAAGTCTTTCTTTCTGTAGATTGTCTCTATATTTCTGTTCAATGCTATTCTTAGGATTTTTCCTCTTTTATAGAGCCCCCCTTAATATTTCCTGCAGTGCTGGCTTGGTGGTTGCATAGTCTTTTAAGCCTTGCCGGTCTTGGAAACTCTTTATCTCTCCATCCATTTTGAATGTCAGTCTTGCTGGATAAAGTATTCTTGGCTGCATGTTCTTCTCATTTAATGCCCTGAATATATCTTGCCAGCCCTTTCTGGCTTGCCAGGTCCCTGTGGACAGGTCTGACGTTATTCTGATGGGCTTTCCTCTGTAAGTAAGGAGCCTCTTTGTCCTAGCAGCTTTCAAGAGATTATACCTACAATTATGATTCCTCAATTTGACTATCAGGTGCCTTGATATTTTTCTGGAATCTATAATCTTGGGTGGAGACCGTTCGGCCTCTAGTACATGAACCCTGGTTCCATTCGCGAGATTGGAAAAATTTTCATGAAGATCTTGTTCCACTATATCTTCTAGACTTCTTTCTTTCACCTCCCCTTCAGTAATTCCAATAATTCTGATGTTGGAACGTTTCATGGCATCATTTATTTCCCTGATTCTGTTTTCGTGGTTTCTAAGCTGTTTGTTCCAGGCTTCCTCCTGAACTTTTCTCTCTGTTTGTCCTCCAAATCATTAATTTTATCTTCTGTCTCAGTTACCCTAGCTTTGAGAGAATTTAGATTAGATTGGAATTCATTGAGAGCATTGTGAACCTCAGCCCTGGTAGCTTTTAGTTCTGCCCTAACATTGTGAACATCTTCTCTGGTCGCTTTCAGCTCCGCCCTAATCAATTCTGTTTGGTCATCCGTGGCTTTCTCCAACCTAGCTATTCCTTGGATAATTGTTAGTCTGAATTATCTTTCTGACATACTATGTTGATAGCTGTTAGTTCTGTTGCAGAAGGTCCATCCTCTGCATTTTTCTTCTGTTGGGCAGAAGGTTATTACGGAATTTGATGTACTGGTCAGCTCACTGTGATGGGAAATAGGTTAAAAAATTATATATATATAAATGAGCCAGAATAGTGGGAACAAATTAAAAATAAAAGTTGTCCTATGAAGTAGTGGTGGTGGTTCTCTTGTAGTCTTTTTTTTTTCTTTCCTGGTTGATTTTCTGGGGGAGGGGCTTGCCACATGGGTTTTCAGTCAATGATGTTCCCTGAGTTAAGTCCTCCAGTCCCCCTCAAGGGGGTGGGCTCTGAGGAAACCGGTTTTTTCAAGCTTTTGTTCTCTGGAGGTTTTTATGTTTGTTCACTCCCCCCCCCACCCCCCCCACCCCCCGCCTTGACTGCTTTTGATGGTTTTTGTAGGTTTAGAGGAAAGCAAACTGTACCCTGACCCCCCTCTCAGAGGGAAGCCTTAGTCTGGCTACAGAGCCCATATAAATTTCCCTTTGGCTGCTGGCAGAGCAGGTTCTGAGTCGCGGTCCCTGGGGATGCAAGATCTTCTGCTTGTGTCCAAAACCAGGACAGCGGCGGCTGTCTGGGCAGCTCCAGAACACCAGAGAGGTTCCAAGCAGCAATCACACACTGAGATTTTCCCGCTGGCCTGTGCTGGGAGTGCCTGGTCTTACTGGGTCTAAGCGTGCCTGGCTTGCGCGTACCTCTCACTATGGGATGCACGTGGGTCTCAGGCACTGAGAATGGGGCACAGGTCCGAAAGCACCAGGCTGGGCTTTTGCGCACCTCTGTCAGGGTAGAGTTTGAGGCACGCAGCTTAGGCTCTGAAACAATGTTGCGGGTCAAAGAGCGCTGGCCGGGCCTTTGTAACTCTCAGGGGAGCATGAGGGACGTGCATAGGTATCTCAGGCTTTATAGCAGGGCTCGCGCATTCTGCCCACAGGCGTGGCTCCCATCCCCGCACAGGAGCTAGAACCCATGCATTCTCGGGCATGCTGGCAGCTTAGGGGCCAAGACCTGGTTTCTCCGCTGCTCTCTCTGTCTCAGCACCAGGGAGGCTGTCCTGGGACCCAATTCCCACAACCCCCCCCCCCCCCCCCCCGCGATCCTTTGCTCTTTTGGAGTGCTTTCAACCAGTATCCAAGTTAATGCTGGCCCCCAGACGCGGGGCACTCTCGCTTGTATTAGGGATATTACTTTTCAACCGGTAGCCTCTGGTGGCTCCCTCCCCCTTTTGTTTATCTTCCAATATCAGTCCGTCATTCCCACTCTGCTTTACCTGCCACTGGCTTCTTCTGCCCCTGTAGAGATCCAGACGTGTATAATTTTGATCTCAGGCTGATTTCATGGGTGATCTGAGTTCTTTGGTAGGTAATCAGCTCACTTTAGGATACAGGTTGAAAAGGTGCCGCCTCCTACTTCCCTGCCATCTTGTCCTCCCCCAATTGCAGGTCTTATATTCATGTTTCTAATTCATTTTGAGTTATCTTCTGTGAGTTGCGCAAGACAGGGTTTCAAGTTCATTCCTTTGCAAGTAAACATAAAGTTTTAGCAACAGTTTTGATATTTATTCAAAAGATCATCTTTTCCCCATTGAATATTCTTGGCTCCCTTGTCAAATATTATTTGACTATGCATATTAGGGGTTTATTTCTGTCCTACTATTCTATTCTACTGGTCCATATATCAGTTTTTATGTCTATATCCTACTGTTCTGATTACTACAGTTTTGTAGAATATTTGAAATCAGGAAGTGCAATGCTTTCAGCTTTGTTCTTTCTCAATATTGCTTTGGCTATTTGGGTCTTTGGGCTTTTGGGCTTTTAAGGTCACACTTGAATTTTAGGATTTTTTTTCCTTTGAAAATTTCCATTAGAATATTGATAGGGGGGTGCCTGGGTGGCTCAGTGGGTTAAAGCCTCTGCCTTCAGCTCAGGTCATGATCCCAGGGTTCTGGGATCGAGTCCCGCATCGGGCTCTCTGCTCAGCAGGGAGCCTGCTTCCTCCTCTCTCTGACTGCCACTCTGCCTACTTGTAATCTCTGTCAAATAAATAAATAAAATCTTAAAAAAAAATAATTTTGATAGGGATTACATTGAATCTACAGGCAGCTTTGGATAATATGAACATTTTACCAATATTATTTTTTCTGATCCACTAATATGATATATCATCCCACAATGTGTGTTTTCTTTCTCTCATTAATGTCTTATAGTTTTTAGTGGACAGATCTATAACTTTTTTTTTTTAATTTTATTTATTTATTTATTTTAAAGATTTTATTTATTTATTTGACAGACAGAGATCACAAGTAGGCAGAGAGGCAGGCAGAGAGAGAGAGAGAGAGAGAGAGGGAAGCAGGCTTCCTGCGGAGCAGAGAGCCCGATGCGGGGCTCGATCCCAGGACCCTGAGATCATGACCCGAGCCGAAGGCAGTGGCCCAAATCACTGAGCCACCCAGGCGCCCCTCTTTTAACTTTTTTTAAAGATTTTATTTATTTTTTTTTTTGACAGAGAATGAGTGAGAGAGGAAACACAAGCAGTGGGAGTGAGAGAAGGAGAAGAGGGGAGGAGGGAGCCCAATGCGAGGCTTGAACCCAGGACCCTGAGATCATGACCTGAGCCAAAGACATATGCTTAATGACTGAGCCACTCAGGTGCCCCAATCTTTTAACCTCTTTTTAAATTTATTTCTAAGTATTTTATTGTTCTCAATGCTACAGAATATTCCTAGACACTCTGTTTTTAGTACAAAAATGTACACCAAATCATCACATTGTACAACTTAAATATGCACACTGCTGTATGTCAATTGTATTTCAATAAAACTAGGGGGGGGGAACTAAAAAAAAAAAAACTAAACTAAACTAAAAACAAAAAACAAAAAAACAAAATCAGAACCCATTACCTTTGAAAGCCTCTCTATAAACCTTTACCATTCAATCACTGTTACACATTCCTACTAACTTACTGCTTAAGACCTGTATTATTTACGACTTTATTCAGGTATTGCCTTGTTCCCCTACCCTGTCTGTGCCTATCCTTTCAGTTCTTAAGAGTATCCTGTGTATTTTTTCCCTGCTGTGGCATTCATCATACTTCACTGTTTCTCTACCCCTACTGCTAGATGCTCAGATCCTCTATCTCAGGACCAAATATTACTAATTCAGCATAGTTGCGACTACTTTGAAGTCACTCCATAAATATTCAATAAATGGAAATTTTCCAAGGTAAAAAAGGGGAAACATTATAGAAGAGAACAGCACATTGTAAAAAGACAAAGTATGAAGGAGTATTTCAGGTTTAAAATGTGGATAAATGGATTTTGGGGAAAAAAAATTCATAGGCATACAGAAAGCCATCATGGAAGATCTGGAGAGGAACAAAAATAAAGGCCATAATCAGAGAGGTCTATAGTTCCTGATAATAATTTCACAGCCAATGGAAAACTTTTAAGTTACACAGTAGACTGATAATGGTCACCAAAGACATCAAGTCCCTAGAATCTATAAATGTTATAGAAGATGTGATTAAGCTGAAGACCTTGAAATAGAAATCTTATCCTGGATTATCTAGGTGGGCCCTACATGCAACTGCATCTACCCTTATAAGAAAGAAGCAGAGGGAAATCTGACACACACACACACAGAAGAGAAGGGGGTGTGAAGATGGAGCAAAGGAAGATTTGAAGATGCTGGCTTTAAAAACTGGAGTGAAGGCACACACATATGTACACACACACACAATGGAAATTTACTCAGCCATCAAAAAGAATGAAATCTTGCCAATTGTAACAACATGGATGAAACCAAATGGTGTTATGCTAAATGAAATAAGTCAGTCAGAGAAACACAAATACCGTATGACTTCACTCATACATGGAATTTAAGAAATAAAACAGATGAACATAGGGGAACTGAAGGGAAAATAAGATAAGATAAAGACAGAGAAGGAGGCAAACCATAAGAGATTCTTAACTATAGGGAACAAATCAAGGGTAGCCAGAGGGGCGGTGGATGGGGGCTTGGGGTAATGGGTATTCATAAGGGCACTGAGTGTTATCTGCAACTGACGAATCACTAAATTCTACCCCTGAAACTAATAATACAATATATGTTAACTAAATTGAAAATAAACAAAAAATTGAAAAATAATTTTTAAAATTTAAAAGAATGAAAACTGGAATGATATGACTATCAGCCAAGCCACCAGAAACTGGAAGAGGCTAAGCAGAGATTCTGTCCTCTGAGCCTCAGGAGGGAGTGTGGCCCTCCCAGTAACTTCAATTCAGCCAGTAGTACTAACTTGGGGCTCCTGGTCTCCAGAACTGTGAGAGAAGGAATTTCTATTGTTTTAAGCCACCAATTTTGGGCAATTTGTTATGGCACACACAGGAAATATCAACAGAGGAGAAGTAGGAAATCATATATTTATACAGAATTCTGGCATTAGTGAGGAAGGTAGCAAGGGGAGGGAAACTACGGGGCAGGGCAGGAAGCCGGTAGGGAGATAATGACATGAATGCAGGTGAGTCATCGACAGAGCATAAAATAATATGGCACCACTATTAAATAATGGTGAAAAGGGAATGAAAGTTCATTTGTAAAATATCTCTAGCTACAATTACTGATTTATGTGGTAAAGGATATTTTACAAATTGTAAATGAGAGTAAGTGTTTTATTGTCTTATGGTGGTTTAAAACAAGAACATCTAAAGTACATATCTTTCAATCCTTGTTAAAAGAACACTTCTTGGATACAGAGAAACAATCCCAAACTTCTTGGAACATAGAAAACCAGGGCTAGAGGGGAACTCATAGTATCTGACTTGGTCTCTTTAGTCCTTTCTCTAGCATTCTAGAGAAGTGGTCATTGGACTTCTGCTGGCCCCACATGCAATTCACTGCCACCATGGACAGCCCACACATGGAGCTTTGCCTCTTATGCACTCCTACAACAAATATTTATGAAACATCTTCCATATATATATAGTACTTTTCTATTCCTAGAAATTCAGCAATCCATAAAAAAAGATTCCTGGAACTTCCACTCTAGCAGGAAATAGATAATAACCAAGGAACCAAACACATCAACAAAATAATAATCAGATACTGATGATATGTGTATGTGCTAGGAAGAAGATAACACGCAGTAATAAGATATTGGATATTAAAATTCTGTGACTATGGAAGGCATCTCTGAGGAGGCAACATTTGAGCTGAGGCCTAAAGGCAGGTAGGAGCTTGCTATACAGAGGCCATGGCCAGAGTATTCCAGGCAGACATAGTAGAAATGCAAATTTCTAAAGGTGGGAATGAGTATGGTCTGTTTAGAGGACAGAGACAGGTCAGTATGGCTGCCACATAATGAAGGGTATAATAACTAAAAGTTATAGTTACAATTCCCCAGAACATATAATTCAGAGCATCAGTACGGTGGCTGTGTGTTAGAAGGAGAAAAGCACTGGTTTGGAATTCAGTGACCTGAGTTTTATTTCTTGCCCTTTACTTGACCAGGTGTGTGCTCTAAGATTTTTCTTTGCCTCTTTAGATTTCTATCCTCTGGTATTTCTGATAAGTGATGCAGTCAGACTAGATCACTGATTCTCAAATTATACTCTATGGGAGCAATAAGGGGCCTGGCTGATGGGGCTCACATCTCACCACCAGCTTAATAAGAGAAGCTATATTGTTTGCATTTTCAAAACTATTTTATTTAAACAATGGGTTCTTGGAGTCAAGAAAATTTATAAACCATCAGCCAAAATTATCTATTTAATTATTTCAAACATCAGAATCCAGTGATTCTAAGTACAGAAAGACAATTTTGACTCAGTGAACTGAAAAAAAAAAAAAAAGAAATCTAAATATGAAATGGATAAATGGACAGCTTTGTGAAGCAGTACCTCCTCAGCACAGGAGTTCTGCTAAAACAAAAGCAAAAACAAGCAAAAACCAAAACATCATGTTTAGGGAATGCTGGATTATGCATATTTAAATAACTTCTTTGTTGTAAATATTTTCAAAGCCTTTAATGAGCTAATGCTATTTATGAATTTCCACGAGAAAAAAGTGCAGAAAAAAATAAGATTAGTGTTTCATAGAACCCTTTATTAAAACTGTTTCCTTATCACTTTGAGATACTAGGATTCTAAGTATTTAGTATAAACTCAAAGAGAAAAGGTCATCTCGGTTCTGTTCTCAGCTGTTATTTGTAACGTTTTATACACTGCTAAGATCCAATATTCTATTAATAAATTGTTATCAAATGGCAGAATGAATGAATAAGTGAAAAGAAAACAGGAACACTAACTTTGTCCCTGAGGTGAATAAAGAACTGTAGCTGCTCTCTGATGGTACCAACATTCCAAAATCAGAAACAAGCCAAGGATCCATTTTTATGACATTACAACTCTAACCTTCTTAAGGCTTCCACTTTCTCTTACGGGCATTGTTCATTTATTCAACAATATTGTTTGAATATCTTATGTTCCAGGTACTCAAACAGGTTTGGGGAAGCAATGATGATCTTACATTCTGAGAAGACATAAGTGGTAAAAAGATAATCAATCACAAACTTAATACTGTAAAGAGAACATACAGACAACTGTGATTTAATTTAGTGTTGAGAATCATGAAAGAGTTCCTTGAGTAACATGTGAGAGTTGACATCTGAAAATGAGTAGTGGTTAACTACATAGAGCAGATGGAGAAGAGTGGTTAATAGACCAAAAAAAAAAAAAAAGACCCTTGGGTGGAGGTAAGCATGAATACAATGGATGAAGTTACGCTCAGAGAAGCTAGAATGAAGGACCTGGAACTGAGGCTGGGAACCTGGGAAGTCTATTCAAGCCTTGTGATATATTAAGGATTTTTTTTTCCTAAAAAGGATATTAGGCAAAAAGAGGTAAGAAAAGGAGCATTACCAGTTTATTCACCTTTTTTGGGGGGGAAGGGGCTTTTCTGTGGCTGCAAGATGTATATAAGATTAGAAGAAAAAATTAAATGAGAAGGCTCCACCACAGGTGATATAGACAGAGAAGAGAGATTCCTGAGATATTTAGCAATTAAAATGTATACTATGTGATACTATAACACATGGAGCATATAAAAAGGTAATGAATTATAAATTGTGGACTGGTGCCACTGTGCTAATAGCAGTGTCATTCAAGGAAAGGTAGGAAAAGAATCCACTCTGCAAAGGAAAGAATATGAGTTCAATTTTAGACCTGCTGAGCTGCAGTTTCCTTGGGATATCCAATCATAAAAGTTGAAAATAAGAAGAGAGGGCCATATTAGAGATGTCAAATTATAAATTTCAAGAATAGTATTAGGTTCTTCAGCATGAAAAAGATCACTCTGAGACAGAAAATACACATGAAAGGGGAATAATGATATGCTTTGAAGAACAGATCTAAGAAAGTAACAAATAGTGGTTTTTGTTAGCATTTTCTATGTCTGAGGCACCATCTTAAACAATTAAATGAGTTACTTCTTCTGAAAAAAATTTTGATGGAGTTAATAGTTTTATCAGCATTTTTATAAAGAAGTTATCTGTGCTGACTTACTACTGGTATGGTTTGCATCCAGGGTTTGAATCTGAACAGGCTGGCTCCAGAGCCTAAACTCATGAACATGAGGTTATAGGATGAGCCTACAAAGCAGCACAGGAAGAGAACAGAAGGAGGATAGGGGAAGCCATGAGCAAAGAACTATCACAAAAAAGTTAAGAGGAGAAAGTTTAGTGAACTATATAGGCACTAGGCTGAAGGCTGATGGTAAGAAAACTAAAGTGTAAGAATTTCATACTACATCTAGCAATATGGTGATCACTGGAGGCCCACCTTGATGGAAGGAAAAATGCAAAAGCCACTCTGAAGTAGGAAGATAAAAGATAGGGAGGAAAGAGAAGAAAATGAAAATACACACTTTTCTGAAAATCCTGGTTATAAGGGGAGAAGGTGTATATAAGCACTGGCTGGTGGAAGAATAGAATCCAAGAGTAGTTTTGTCTTATCTAAGAAATAAAGAGTGTTGGGCATATTTTGGGGCAGTGGGAAGGATACAGTAGAAACAGAGAGACTGAAGACATAGGAAAGGTTAATCGATACTGGTAATCAATGTTGTGAAATTCCAGAGACAGAAGGAAAAATCAGGATACAACACAATGGAAAGCTACATGGGATACCGAGGAAGAGCACTGGCAGAAACATGGAGAACTAGGGGGTATGTACTCGTTAGAGCATAAAATGGGAAGATGAATACTGAGGTGAAAATGCTTAATGGCTCTTTGTTTGTTGGTTTTTGAAAGGGGGGGGGTGGTAACCGTTATCTATTTAGTGCAAAAGGAGAGATTAGTTGGTGAAGGAAGACTCTGAAGTCTGTCAACTACAGAGGTTTAAGTGGTCACTGAAGGAAATACAGGAGGAAGTAAACCAAATTAAGAGAGTACTGCTGGGTAGTATTAAAAGCAAACTGATTATGACCTTAAAAAATTTTGTTGATGCCAAGTGCTTAAGTGTAATTTGCTGTGGAAATGTTAAGCTGCCCAAGTATGTGTGCTAAGAATGTGAATATTTGCTTAGGAAGTAGAAGCCAGACTCAAGAAACAGTTCTGTTTGTCTCTGTTTGTCTTTTGTTTGTCTTCTGTTTGTCTTTTTCAGAGAGAGAGAGATGAGTAGGGGCCAAGAGAGAGGGTAAGAGAGAATCTTAAGCAAGTTCCATGCCCAGTGTGGAGCCTGATGTGAGACTCAATCTCACAACCCTGAGATCGTGATCTAAGCTAAAAACCAGAGTTAAACGTTTAATCAACTGAGCTACCCAGACATCCCACAAAAATACAGTTCAGAGTGTTCATAATCAGTATATATTTTTGTTTAGATGACATATATTACTTAAGTACAGATCTTCAACTTACAATGGAGTTATATCTCAATAAACTCACAGTAAATTAAAAATACTCTTAAGTCGAAAATGCATTTAATACACCTAACCTATTGAACATCATGGCTTATCCTAGCCTAATATGCTCAGCATGCTTAGTCTATAGTTGGCAAAAATCAGCACAAAGCCTATTGTATAATAGTGTTGAATATCACATGGCTGATTGAATACGGTCATGAAAGTGAAAAGAGAATAGTTGAATGAGTGCACAATTGTTGTAAATCTATTGGTTTGCCTTCGTGATGCTGCGGCTGACTGGGAGCTGCAGCTCACCGCCACTGCACAGCATGAAGAAAGTATCTAATACTGCATATAAGTAGCCCAGAAAAGGATCAAAACTCAAAATATGAAGTATAGTTTCTATGGTGTATCACTTTTGCACCATCATAAAGCTGAAAAATACGTTGAACCATCCTAAATCAGGGACCATCTATATTGGGTTTACACCTACTTCCGATACTTTTAATCATTCCCTGTGTCTCAGCTCCCACAGGGAGTTGATGTATTCTACACTCCTCTCCATTCTTCCTACTTGCTTTCCTCCCATCTTTCCCTCCCTCTCTTTTTTCCTTCCCCTTTCTTCCCCCCTTCTTCTTTCCTTCCCTTTTTTCTCTTCTTCCCTCTTTTCCTTCCCTCCTTCTCCTAACCTCCATTTCTTCCCTCCATAATTATAAAGCAGATATTTTCAACTCTGGCTATAAATTAGAGTTAGCTAAGAAGCTTTAGAAATTGCCCACCTCTGGATTATGTCAAAATCAAAATTAACTCAGGATGTCTAGGGTTAAGGTCAGGGCATTAATATTGCATTTGTTAAATAAACAAATAGCATCCCAAATAAAAACAGTTTCTTTTATAGGCTTTTACAATACATTGATTTGATAACATGCATAGAAACTGAAAAATTCAAAACAAGAGAAAAAAAAAAAATTTTTCCTCTGCCCCTCATCCTGCATCCTCAGTCAGTCTGATGGCTCATTGTGCTTACCAGTCATTCTAATCTGTCCCTAGGTGTGCCTAAATCAACCCTGGCAGAGCTTGGGGGAGATTATAGGCTGCCTTCTTCTAATGAAATTATGTGCTAGGAGAAGTAAGGAGGTTAGGGTTTTCTCTCCATTTCTTCCCTTCATGTGAAACTTTTAGCATACTACTCACATACCAGACTTTCCGTTTTCTCATTTATAAGGTGCAATGTTAGCATATTTCTTATCAAAGATGTAGAGACAGCACATGTAGCCTGTACCCTATAATACACGATCTTCATGTTTACACCATAAGAGCAACTTATTAAATGCCTTTGACATTAAAAGAACCTGGTATAATAAGAGCACATAGTAAATAGCACTGAAGGATCTAAAGTGACCATGGCTTAAGTAAATGGCCTGTAAATACTTGGGGATTCCTTTTTTTTTTTTTTTTTTAATGTGATAATGATCACAAGAAGGCAGAGAGACAGAAAGAGAGAGGAGGAAGCAGGCTCCCGGCTGAGCAGAGAGCCCGATGCGGGGCTCGATCCCAGGAACCTGGGATCATGACCTGAGCCGAAGGCAGAGGCTTTAACCCACTGAGCCACCCAGGCGCCCCAAAAAATGAACTTGTTTATACGAATATAAGTCCTCAGACAATTTTATTAGGATCCTTGAAAGTAAGAGGTCTTACCCATTCTTTGCCTGAGCCACCAAAAGAGATTACTCTATCCACAGTGAAATGAGATTAACCACTAGCCACTGAATCATTCCTACGAGGTAAAGAAAACAAATGTTTGGCAGTTTGGATACCCTCAAATGTTAAACCTCAGTGTTACCTGAGAGAAGAGAGGTATCATTTCATTCAGAATGAATCCTAGCTTTTCACTTCTATTTAAGATATGGCCTATTTCTCCTTAGAAATTTTTATTCATTTTCAGAAGATATATTGGTCCAAAGTTGACTAACATTTTATAATTCAAGCCAAAAGACTTGGCTTCTGAGTGCAATTCTGAGCTCTCAGACTAACCACGGGGCTTTCATTCTTTGTCAGACCAAAGTGACCACAGAGATGCTGGGTAAGCCTTCTGAAATCCCTTTCTGGATTACTATCACATTTTCCAGACAGCAGGAATCTGGCTGTATGACCAAGTCTTCTCAGCTTTCATGGGGCTGCAAGACTCCTTTATTTATAAAAGAGAAAGAAAATCTGGGTAGAAATTTACTTTTCTGTTTGGTATGCTGGCCTCAATTGAACAGGAAACCATTTTTAGATTATCAGGCACCTACAGTGGTCGCCTTAGCCAGCTTTGTTATCTTTAAGAATAAAGTAAGTATATCACTGTATTCTTGTATTATTTATCCATTTTTTAAAACATATTTAGTGTACCAATTAATTTGTTACACATCAATATATATGAAAAGGGTTTCCAGATTGAAATAAATGGCAGGATCTTAGATTAAAATAAGATTTTCATGATTCAAGGAGGGTTTAAAAAGAAACTATTTACAAAGGTATGGGCAGGGTGAAGGAACACTCAGGGCATAGTACAGATTCCTTCCCACTTTGCCCTGGGGCCAGTGGGGGTGGGAGGAAAGGTGCTGTTAGAATTCCAGGATCAAAGGAATAAGAAAAGGAAAAAGCAGCCTACTTCACTCTCCTTCTACTCAGCTACTCAGCCCCCATCTCATGCCAGGGCTTCCCACTGGCTGAATCCAACCAGAATCCAAAAGGCAAAGTATTCTCCTGAATATAGACTTGCAGGTCAAACCTCCCCTGGAAGAAATCAAGAGCAGAACAGGCTAGAGAATGGATCCTGAGGGACAAACAAAAGGTAATTAGCACATTGAGAGTACAAACATAGTTTGAAGGGTATGTTTCTACCCTGATTTTTATCTAAAACGTAACCATAAGGAAAACTATTGATGAAACAGAAATTAATTTTTTTCTGATCATATATCTAAAAAAAATTAAGTGTATTATGACTTTCATAATGTTTTCATAATGTTTCATAACATTATGACTTTCATAATGTTTAATAATGTTATGACTATATAAATGTCAATCCTAAATCATTAGTGATTCTGTGCTTCATCCAATATGTAGATGCTTGTATAAAAGTAGATACTTAAAAAACAGCACCCTTTTTCTACTATATATTGAATTGCAGTCCAGAGGATAATGGAAACAAACTAAGATGGAACCATGAACAAATCCCATTAGAAAGGGAAAACAAAAAGGAAAAGATGATGCAGAAAAAAAACAGAGTTGAGCACATGTACGGATAAGTTATATGCAGACAATACAGAAATTGTTCTAAAAGGCATTACAGTGCTCTAAATTTACTGCAGAATATCAATATTCCTATTCAAATTTCTTCAAAACTTTTTTAGAGTATATACCATACAACTCCTTTGTCTTTTGCCGCCCCACCCTTCTGGACTAAGCATGGTTTCTAACCTAGAACTACTTTAGTTTTCCTTTTAAGTTTCCCTTATTAATTTAGCTAGCACCACCTTGTACAAAAGGCTCAAAGTAGTCAGGAATACAAAGACATCGATATCAGGATGAACAGATGGAAGAAGACAAGTGTTTCCAGCTCTTATACCAGAGGGCCAGACAAGTGACAAAATGAGGAGGTAAGCCAGGGGGTACTGGAAAGGCCACTTCCTCCCTAAGGTATACCTGCTCCTGCTTGTAGACCACTGTCTTGAGGAAACTCACATCTAGCATTTCTATATCTGATTTTTTGCAGGATGGCAAAAATGTAGATTTCTTGATTTACAAATATCAGAAACTCAACTTTAAAGAAAGTTAAAGAAACCACAAATTTCTGTGGTTAGAAGTCATGGGGTTATTTTCCTTAGAGGGATGAACAGGAGGAGAGTCAGAGGGACTGCCAGCAAAAGTAAACAAAGTTAATTGTAAAAAAATTGGGAGGGGAAAATAGATAGTGGGAATCTAAAGAAGCAAGCCCAGAGCAATCATCCTACCCAGCAAGAACCGATGTTAACATTTTGGTATATGGTCTTCAAATTTCACTACACACAAACCCATTCATGCACTTGACCTTATTCTCTACATAGTATTTTAATGTGTTTTTTGTAAAATAGTAACTAAAAAATTATTTTCTGTTCATATTGTATATTCTTTCATGGTATGGTTTGTAATAGCTGTATGGGATCTCATAAGTTTCTGAGCAAAAGACATCATTGCTTGTTATGTTAGACTAGATACAGACATACAGGGATATTTACATATATAATCTAAATTTTTGTGCATATGTCTGATTAAATTCCTGAGAAAAGATTAATCAGTGAAAAAAGTAAGATAAGCTGTATGACTTTTAATACATATAGTGATCCAAAAATGTTCCACCAACTTATATTTTCCAGTGTTTAAAATATCAGTGTTTATGTGGTCAAAAAACCAACAAAAAAACTTGCCAACTGGAAATGACAAAACAGTTCATTATTTTAATTTATGATATCAGAATTAACAAAGTTTCATTATTTTAAATTCTTATAATTGACTGGTAATAACCACTTAACACTTTATTACATGAGATCTTTTAAAAATATTCCCCCAAGACTTTCATAACTAATTTCTATAACATTTGTTTTACTTTCCTACAATCTTTCTTGAAAGAAAACAGATTCTGCTATGACATTCAATTTAGATGGCAACAGTGGAGTATGAAGAGGCACTGCCAAGTGAGCCATATATACTGGATTCAAACATACACTCTGATATTTAACCTGTTAGACTCCAGGTAATCACCTCCATGGTGAAATGAGAAATCTTACCTCACTTTCGTTATTCATAAAATAGGGTCACTGTAAAGATAAGCAAGGTAACATGCAAAGCACTTAAAACAAAGTAGGTACATTGTAGAAACCCAATTAAATTTCCAGTTGTTATACTGTCTTTGTTTTTGTTATATTTTAAAAGAAAACAGGAGACTAGAGTGTTTTCCATGCAGTGGGTTTTTGTGGTTGTTGTTTTGTTTTCACATAACATAAATTTGGTTAGAAATCAAGTTATGAAAAACAAGATTTTGTTCCAGTAGAGTTATTGAATATTTTATCATTTTAGAAGTCCAATTTTCTTTACTCATTCTTGGTGTCTTCTGTCTTTATAAGATAAGGGACAGATTCAATTTATACTGTCAAACACTAGCTACCTAGCTATCTGAAAGACTACTCCTTTTAACCTTCTTTTATGTTTACCTTACTGAAATACAGTTAAATGCTTTCAATAAAACATAAAACCTCCAACAGTCAAAACCTACTGAAGAGTTCTATCCCTCCAAATATAAACAAATCTTTTAAGACAAATGACCTACTTAGGTTACTAAAATTCTACATTCTTGGCTTTGTAGACAACTTATAAGTAAGCATGGCCATTTCTATTTAGTTGAATGAATTTTTGTTGAATGTCCATTATGTTCCCATAATGTTTGGGGTTATGGAAGAGCAAAAAAAAAAAAAAAAAAAGTTATCTCCACAGACCCTAATCTGAAAGTGTTATAGCCTAACTGATGGGAATGACCTCCTCTGGACATTGGGAGAGTTTAGAGTAGGCAATAATGAAGTTAAGCTTTATTCAACACTGCCCAAAACAAAATGTATGCTATGTAATGAAGTCCCCCTAAAATACTGGTATCTGCTCTTTATTAATCTTTTCTTCTATTCATGCTTCACTGTCTGGAGGGTCCGGTCTACCAACATTCTGTACCATCTCTACAGCCCTCTCTGAAGTCAGCACTGCCTATACGACAGTGTTTCACAAATCAGTATCACCTTAACATAAAATTCTAATACCAAATTGCATACTGTTCTCTGTTTACTACCAATGCCTAGAGAGAATATATTCATTTATATTTAAATTTAAAACATCTTGAAGAAGAAAAATGCATTCCCTTATGCATTTATATTCATAGTGTGCAGAAAATTGATTATTATAATTTAGGCATTCAATAAATACTTGCTAATATGACAGCTAAGATAATTGGATACAGGCAGCTTTACTTGGTCTTTCTAAGTTACAAAGTGCAGTGATAATGTACTCTTTTTATTATAGACATTGCAGAAATTCCACCAGTGTTTAAGTTGTATTGGTAGCCCTTACAGGAAATTAGCTCCAAATATTTGTCCTGTATTTTGGGCATTTCTGCCTTATTATTCTAATTATTTCATGGGAAGAGTCTACCATGAAACTTAAATGCAATCTACTGTGCAAAGACAAACAAATCAACCAAATCAGTCAAACTAATAATATATTTATAGAATGGAAGAACTAAATTATAGGATTAAATTAACATAATAACTTAGGGAAATGTCCTTATACAATGAGAAATAAACCATACATTTTTAATTTAGCAGCCCTGCCACTAAAAGTTTTCAGTTCCCTAGGTATTTCATTTGATCACTTTATAGACTGCTGTTGTTATGTATCTTTAGTCCACACTGTTAGGCACTTTTTGAAAAACCTTTAGTAATGACCACTTGTGGTTTGTGTCATGAATAAAGTAAATAAGGTAAATTTAGACCTAGTGATGGCAAATGAGAAAAACAAATGATCAGTCTTCCCAAATCCATTCTTTTCAGACATCTAAATGAGGATTTTCAACAAGAAAAAAAAAATCCAGGAGTAAAACAATTTACTTTTTTCTCTGTTTTTAGACTGTTAGGGAAAGACCTTATTTAAATTAATAACTATAAGACTTTTCATGTTTGGCTAACTGTGTTTGAAATAACAAAAGCATTATTTTAAAACTCTATCTACCATAAGATTATAAGGCCACTGATATATACCTGGAGTGCAAATGCCATCACTTCAGGTTGGTCTCCTTTTAATCTCTCACAAGGTTAAGTTAACTACTCCATTATTTAGGATATTCTGAGTGTCAGTCACATATCTACATTTTATCAAACTGTAATTCTTTTACACACCTTACTTGATTCTTATATCCTTGAAATATATATTTATGTATTTCTTACCAATAAACTTGGACCAATTACATTATGGTTTGGGCTAAACATTTAGATAATTTTAAGGCAAATGAACTCAACTAAGTTCAACTACCAGCCATATAAGGAAGACATATCAAGAGATGGCAATGATAATGTTCTGCTATGACCCATATTATTATTAAAATAACAACATAATGACAACAATAATAGTAGATTATTATAGTTACCAAGATCTAGTAGATATTTTACAGGTTATCTTATTGAATCCTCCAATAAATGTGAAATTAGGTATCATTCATCCCACCACGACAGCTTAGAAATGTTAAGTAACCCACCTGCACAAAGCTAAACAACTAGTAAGTAGCAAAGCTAAAGTCTAACCTCAGGTCTGACTGACTACCACCCAAACACAGTTCTGTTGGAATGAGTCCTGGTGGGGCTTATTTCTGGTCCTGAGTCTTCTCTTTCACTCTGCTGCCTGGTTCCAACATTGAATTGTCCTTGCTTCTCTTTCTATCTGGCACCTTTACTTCACTGTTGTACAATACTTCCATGGAACAGCTGCCACTCCCACTGTAACCCAGGGTCAGATTTGGCTCCATTGAGCTAATCGCAAACATATGCTTGAAAAGATTGGTTCAACACATTAGCAACTGACTGGCTTTTAAAACTCTCATTTGATGTTTACTATTTTATGGCACAAGTTTCACCTTTATAAAGCCCCTTCATTGGATCAGATGTGGATTAGGGAAGATGGAACATGTGGAATCAATTAATACAAAGCACTGACTGGCATATTTTAAAAATGGACAGTGATGACCAGATACACTAACTATTCATGTAGCTAGCAACTGGAACCACACCTATGTCCCCATGTCTATATATTTTTGGTCAGTAATTCTTCCTGCCTGTGGGGATTATCCAGCTGTCCTCTTTGGAGTGGATCAAGTATTTAAAGAAAAGCAGAGGAAACCTTTTCATCTCTCTGACCTAGGAAAAGTGAAATAAGCCCTGTCAATAAACATCTTTGGACTTTATAAATTTCCATCTTCCTCGATTATTCATGTCTTTTCAAACCTCAAGCATACGTCACAGGGATTTGATAGTAAACAATTTTCAGTCAAATTGCCACAAATACCCACAAAGAATTCAGTTTGACTTGGGGATTATCCCTAATTTTTCTTTGATCAAGCTTGCAGCCTGCAGACTTTTTTTGGGGGGGGGGGGGACCATTTCAAACAACTGCTTTGGAAAGAGTTCATGTGTGTGTTTCTTCATGCTCCAATCATGTAGGCTCTATGTGAGTCAACTAAACAGGATCTTGGACTCCTTGCAGAGACTCTCTTAATTAACAAGGAAATGAAATGGACAGCCCCATAAGAAAACTAGAACTCTTTGAGGAATCCATTCAATTCTTTAGAAGTAAATATTAATCTCATATTATAATTCTAACTTTAGGGATCTTGTGATCTTTATGCTACTTGGAGAATTTCACATGTGATATTACCTTTCAGGGAGAACCCTGAAATGCTTCTATATGTTACACACTCTTCCTTCCAAAGAGTATCTTGGTAAAAAGGTAGTGGCTACCTCAAAAACAAAACAAAACAAAACAAAACAATGCACGATAAAAACAACTTCAACAATTACTCAGTATCTGCTTTGTGTCAGGATTTAGATACAGACCAGTGATACAAGTCCCTCAATACTGACTTCCAGGCCCTTCTCACCTCACAAACTTTGTTTCTCCCACTACTTGCCTATCACCAATCCCCACCATTATTTCCTTCCAGTTTCCTGAGCACGCCATGCTTGTTCTTGCCTATTTGCACATGCTGATTCTTCTACTGAGAATTCTCCTTTGTTCTTACTTTCCTCTTTCAGCTGACTGAATTCCACTATGCTCAGGAATCTCCTTGAATATCTATCTTTTCCTCAGTGATACCTTCCAGATTTCCCAATTTTGTGTTCAATGACCTTTCTATATATTCCCATAGCACCTTGTTTTTACCCTGTCAAGGCCTTTTTCACATTGCAAGAATTGCTTCTTTATTTGTTTGTACTCCCCAGGAAGTTGTAATGGAAGGCACGGGTTGTCTCTCCTTCTATTTAGTATTGTATGGCTCAGCATCTAGGACAGTGACTAATACATAATAGATGCTTAACAGACACTTCTTGATTGAAAAATGATGACCAGCATTTATTGTATCTATTATTTCCCAGGGACTGAGTTGGGCATCTTAAACATGTTATATCTACTGTTTACATCAATCATAGAGTATACATATTATTATTTTCATTTTAGATATGAGGAAAGGGAAGTGTAAATAGATTAAATAAGCTATCTAGGATCTGTGAATCCTCAGCAACAAAGCCTGCACTTTCTCTCATTTTATACAGCACCTCCAAGAAAATAGTATCCTAGTACATATTTTAACCTTTGTTAAAAACAAAACTACTTACATGTGAAGCACATAATGATTCTTAACTCGTTTGGTTTGAAATGCTGAAATTTGATAAGACAGTTATGAGACAAATCAGTATTTATTAGCAACCCCCTCCTAAGCATTTACAACTATCCTTACAATCTTGTTCTGTGCTGGAGTATTTTCTTTCTCAATGCTTATATTCTAAGGCAAATTACCTTGAAAGAAATAAGCAAAAAGGAATCAAAGAGAAGTTCAGTAAAAAGTCTTTCCATTAACCTATGTACAAACAAATGACCAAATATAGAAACTATACTTTGGAAATTTCTTTACTCCCAGTTCCTTACATAAACTTAGTCTGACACTTCTAATAACAGTGATAGTAACAAAAATTCTGTTAGACTGATACAGAGTTTTGACTTTTGCAAAGTGCTTTCATCTACCTGATTGTAGTTCTCAAACTTATCTATGAGGAAGAAAGGACATTGTGGTTGGACTTGATAGTGGGAACATGAGGTTCAGAAAAGTGCTACTGAGACAGTGGTGAAATGTGCCCCAAAGGCTTCCTACTATAGGGAACCTGAAGTATAACTGCCATAGCCTATGTGCTATTCCCAGCTAATGATGTAGTACAACTGGGCTACGAAGGCAGCCCTATTTCTGGGAGGCATGAGTCCCATCTTATGGCCTCCTCTGGCTCATGCCTCCGTGCTTCTGCTAAGGCCACTTGAGCCTGTACTGTAATCGGAGACACTTTTCACCTAGCCCCACTCCTCCTCTCCCTCACTGCAGCTCACACTTGCAGCTCAGATGGTGGCACTTCCAGTTTTCTCTAGTTCTCTTCCTATTTCCAGTCACAATCATTTCCCTTAACACCATGTTTGCATGTTTAATCCCATTGTGGCATCTACTTCTAGGAGAACCAGACTAATGCAACTGGCCTTGTGTCATGTATCTTATGTAGCACAACTAGATTTCATGGTTCATGGTTAGGAAAATCATTTCTTTACAGCAATCACAGGAACTATCGCGCGAGGCAAGAATCATTGAACAATGTTAAATGTAGAGAGAAATTTGGATCAGGGAGTAGGCTATTCACACCATGGTCTTAAAGTATACTTCCAAAGATTACTTACTGGTAATAAAGGGAAAAAATAGGAACTATAACAGGGAGAAATAAAACAGTGTCTTGATGGATAGAACAATGTGGCAGATGGGTATACCTCCAGGTGTGATATTCTTGAGAGGTTCAAAGTATTATCTATCTAGTATTCCATGTAGAAATGTACAACCTGAATCTAATCATGAGGAAACATTAGAAGAAGAGGAGGAGGAAGAGGAACAGGAAAAAGAAATATCCTATTTTAAAATAGGGAAATCCCATTTTTAAAAAAATTCAGTGACATAAAAGACAAAAACAAAAACAAAAACTCATGGATATTTTCTGGATTAAAGAAGACTAAAGAGGCCTGATAATTAAGTACAATATTAATCCTCAACTTGATCCTGCACTAGAAGAAAAAAAAATGTCATAAAGGACATTTTTGAATTAATTGACAACACTGAAATATAGATAATACATAAGGAAAAGTGTATCATATTTAATTGAACTGATAACTATTTTGGATTACATAAGAAATATCACAGTTTTCAGAATACACACTGAAGCATTTTGAATTAAAGGGCTATGATAAATGCAATCTACACTCATATGACTCAGAAATAAATATCAAACCAAAAACATATATATGTGTGTGTGTGTATGTACACAAATAGATGAATAGATGAATAGGTACATAGATAATATATGAATGTAAAAGACAGAGAGTATACAAATTGTATAGTATATGGAATAAAATGTTAATAGGCTGCTCTAAGTAAAGGGTCTTGGGTATTCTTTGTATCTTTACACTCTTGCAACTTTTCTGTCAATTTGAAGTTACTTTCAAATAAAATGTAAAATATTTTATTGAACCAAAATCTTCAAAAATAACACAATAAACAAAAACAAAACAAAATAAATGTAAAGAAGAGTATGACATGTATGTTTCCCAGCTGGGAAGATGCAATTTGCTTTCCAGGCTTACCCTGCCATATCTGTATGCATAATCCCCCAGAAAGGACTTATCTGGATCCTTTCCTTTCTAGACCCCTATCAGATCATCTTTACTACCACCTTCAGAATATTCATAGACTGATCAATAAAACCAGACCTAGATCTGGCTTTGTGATGTATTTGTTGGGGACAATGTGACATAAGTTTGCATTCAGAGACACAGAGCAACATTTAGCAAATTTTCTTTCTTCCTTCCTTTCTCTCTTTCTAATTGAACCTCAGTTTATTTATTTACTTATACAAGTTGCTACAGAGTTTCTGCTATGTAATAAATAAAACAGCCCATACTCCTCAGCTCTGTCAGTCTAGCATTGTGACTAGTAACAGAGACTCTGTAAGATTGCCTGGGTTCAAATTCTGACTTACTGGCAAATGTAAGGTTGAGGTAGTAACTTAATCTCTTTGGCTATAGTTCTCTAATATGTAAATGGGGGTAAAAAGAATAGTGCTTGCAGTCAAAGGTGTTTTGAGGGTCAAAAAAATGATGGTAACTAGTTACTAAGTTTTCAAATAGGTATTTTCCTTTCCAACATCATAATTATTACTCACAGGACTCAGCTTCCTCATCCCCTTTTCTCAGACTATTAAGATTTGATATAATACATGCAAAGCATCTAGCACTTCCTAAAACGTAAAAATCTTTAAACAAAGTAATTACTGTTTTTTAAATAAGGAAAGAGAGCTGGTTGAGTTCAGTGGTCTAATGCAACTCTCCTATTTCCACCCTGAGAACCAAACTCTGAGTACCCTCTGAAAGCCATCCTTTTTTCTTGTGTGCTCTAAATTTCACTGTAAAGACAATTTTCAAAGCAGTTAATCACATCAGGCTTATGTATAGCTTGGGATTCACATGTGGCCAATGGTTTCCCTAATTTAGGTCCGACTCTATAACATTTCCATCTGGTCTGGAAGCATTTATTTTCTTTAATGATCTTGCTGGAGACAATGATTTCCCATTAATGACTTTGCTCTTTGGCCATATGAGTCAGGCAATGCTCTGTATGTAGAAAGTAACACCCATTTCCCACCACTTTGCCTTTTTCTTTTTGTTTTTAATGTCTTTTAAGCTGCAAGCAAAATAGTTGCAGTAACCGTCCCCAGACACTACCATGTATCTTCCTGCTTCTTTGATTATTGTCTAAAAGTGAGCTGGGAAAATATAACTAAGTTCTCTTCAATAATTAGTTCATTTGCCAAAAAAAATTGGCTGAGGAAAAAGAATTAGCGATTCCATTTTGTCATTAAAGCCTCATTATTTGGGGGTCCAGTTAACACCATTTTATAAATTAGAACTAAGAACAGCTGGTGGATGAGATGAAAGATGCCAAGTACATTTGATTTTCTCCATATTCTGCCTCTCCTATTATTAAAAAAAAGATGAAATTTTATCACTGTAAATGATAATAACAAAAGTATTGGCCAACTTAGAATTTGAATGCATGTTGATATCATATAATAAAATAGATACGAAATTAGGGTATTGCATATTTAAGTTCCATTATTATTACTGTTACTGATTACCTTTGACCTTGAACAAAATCACTTAACCTTTCATGTTTTCAACTTCCCCATCACTTACATTAAAATAGCACATACCTTGCCTATATTATAGGGCAATAATAATTAAATGTATAAATTTGTGTGAAAATAGTTTGAAAAGTCAAAAAAAACTATATGAATTTTTATTTTTGTGTTAATCATATCACTATCTGTAAAATCTTCTGAATGTAGCTTTGTATTAAAGCCAGGTATAGTTTTCTTCAGAAATCCTAACAAGCATTTTCCGCTTAAGTGATTAAAAGTTCAAAAAATAGGGACACCTAGGTGGCTCAAGCAGAAAGTATCTGCCTTCCACTCAGGTCCTGATGCCAGAGTCCTGGGATTGAGCCCCACATCAGGCTCCATGCTTAACAGGGAGCCTGTTTCTCCCTTAGCCTCTGTCCCTCCCTCCTCTTGTTTATATGCACAGGCTCCCTCTCTCAAATAAATAAAATATTTAAAAGTTAAAAAATAAAAACATTTGCATCAATCAGATAAGCCTGGAAAGTATTATCAAATAGTTAGATTTAAATAAATGGAAATGGGTCCTTGCTTGATTTAAAATGATAAATGACAATGATGATGGTGATGATAAGATTATGATGAGGATAATGATAATAATAAGTCATGTATATATATATATATATATATAGCACAGGTTTTTATGATGCACTGGTGTTTCTTTTAGTGTTTGAGCTTTATGAAACCTCTGAAAAAATAAAAACAGATACATATTATCCTTATAGTCTGATGAGGAAACTGACAAGAGAATTCCCTGACTAAGTGGGAAACTCAAGAGTCTTTATGGTGCTCCTGGGAAGCTCAATCATTAAGTGCCTGCTTGCAGCTCAGGTCATGATCCCAGGATCTTGGGGTTAAACCCCACATTGGACTGCTGCTCAGCAGGATGCATGCTTCTCCCTCTCCCACTCCCCCTGCATGTATTCCCTCTCACCTGTCTCTGTCAAAAAAATAAATAAAATCTTAAAAAAAAAAAAGTCTTCATTCATTCCTTTCCTAATTCAGAAAGTCATTCAATCAACAAACACTGAGTATTTGCAATCTGCCATGAAGTGTGATAAGCCCTAGTGATTGAAGAATGAATACAATGCAGTAGGATCAAGATATTGATACTTTAGGAAAAGGGGATATAAAATAATTAAAGCTTTAATTATAACATCAAAGTATGAAGGCAACAATAGCACTATTTGTAAGATAATTACGGATGCAAAAGAAAGCCACTCTATTATCTTTATTTGTTCCATTGTGATTTTTTTTCCATCACCAGAGTGTTAACTCCACCGGCTTCCCTGCACCAGTGTAGATGCCTATATTTTATAAAATTAGTAATTTCATGTTGCTCTTCATCAATGTTTTCCTTTTTTTAAAGATTTTATTTATTTATCTTAGAGACACTATACACGTGAACATGTGCAGGGTCAGCAGTGGGAGAGCAGTTAGGGAGCAGCCAAAAGGAAGGGAGAGAGAAACCCAAGCTGAATCTGAACTGAGATGGAAACCTCACATGGGGCCAACCAAAAGATCATGACCTGAGCCAAAACCAAGAGTCAAACACTTAACGGACTGAGCCACCTAGGCACTTCACTTCATTAATGTTTTCAACCACTTTTATCTTTTATTTACAACAGCTGTGCTAGATCAGTTAACAGAGCTACAAGCCCACAAAATGCTTCCAAGTATGTTGGCCATAACAATACTCTTTAAAAAGAGTGAGTCCTAAAACTGGAAAACCAGAAAGAATCTTATGAATTTTTCTTTCAGGATTTCTAATTTACTAACATTCTTCTATTTCCCTGGACAATTAACTATTCCTTTTAAAAATGCATCTTTGGAAATCATAAAGAAATTGCATTATAGAGGATCAATGTACCTATAAAATAGCTTCCACCACCAAACAGCAATCAAAACCCAAAATATTAAATGTGAATACAGTACCACAAATCACGATGTTTATGAGATTTAGTACCATGGAAAATGACCCAAAAAGTCAAAAACAGAAATATCCTGAAAAAGAGATAATTCAAGAACATAAAAAAACTTAAGAGCTCTCTAATTAATATATCCAGAGGGATTTGAGGAGATACACTTTATCCATAAAATGAGGACTTGATGTGATGGAGAAAGAAGAGTACAAGAAATTATTCCTAGAGTTTAAATATACAATTATAAACATTTAAAAAATATCAGTAGGGTGTCAGAGATATAAATATGAAATCTCTCAGAATATATAATAATAGCAATAAAAGTAGATAGGCACAAAATGAGAGGAAAGGGAAGAGATAATGAAGCTTAACCAAGAGATAAAAATGGCTACCAGTAGGATTCCTTGAAAGAATATTTAACATAGAAGGAAAATCATAAAGAGTTATTTCTTTATGGTTGAAGAAAGACGTAAGTTATCATGCTAACAAGACCACTCAATAACCTACACATGGATAATAAAAATGATGGGGATAAAAAACTAACTGCATCCTTGTGAATTTCAAAACACAGATACCAATGTTTTCAGAAAGAAGGAAGAAAGTGGCATATAAAGGGATGAGAATGATACTGATATCAGCTTCTAAATAGTAGTATTAGGTGCTACAAAACAAAGGCAATGCCTTTAACATTTGAGGGGGGGAATAATTTTTATCTAGTGTATGAAACATGGCCAAAATATCAATAAAGAATGATGATAAATCAAGATATTGTTAAACACAAAAGTATTCAGAAAATTTATGTTCCATACACTATTTTTCGAAAGGTTACTTTAGGATATATTCAAGAAGAGTAAATAAAGTAAATTTATTTTTACTTTGTAAGTAAATAAACAAGAATAGTAAGAAAGGAAGAGTAAATAAAACATGAAATCTGGGAAAAGGGAAATCTAGTCTAGTGGAGTAGTGAAGGGAAGTCTTGGGATTAAGGCTGGGTAGCAATTGTGAGAAAAGGACTAGTCCAGATTGATACAGGAGTATAAAAGATCCCAACCCAGAAAGTCCAGAAAGAGATTAGAAACTCAAAAAAAGAAAAAAACAATCATTATGCAAGAATATAATGGGCCAAATATGAAGCAACTTAAAATATTGTTAGCCCAGAAAGTCCAGGGAAAAAAGAGATTAGAAACTCAAAAAAAGAAAAAAACAATCATTATGCAAGAATATAATGGGCCAAATATGAAGCAACTTAAAATATTGATGTATTTTAGCCATATGACAGAGTGCAAGAAAAAGAATTAGTTTGAATATGTATCTAGGAGCATTGTCCTATAAGTGGCCCAAGGTTTTGACACTGGATTCACAGAAAAGGAAAATTCATTTTTGGTCCAACACTGAACAATATTTATTTATTCATTATAATATAAATGCTGTGGCTTGGTCTTCAGCTTTTAGATTTAAACTATGCACAAAGCCACAAAGACTTGAGTGTGGCTTCAGGAGACAAATATACTAAGAATTCTGATCATACAAACATAAAAATAGCGCTGTCACATGATGAGCCTCAGAAAGCAGTAGAAAAATAATATTGAGAAAATAGCAAAAGCTGACAAAATAAAATAAGGATATATAATTATTAGATTTAATGGCAATCAAGAGACAAGCAAAAAGGTAATATAAATATACATTATTAGTAGTAGAGGGAGAGACTAGCAAAAAGCTTGGGAGCTGAAAACTTATCTTCATATTGGGGAGTCAATAGGTACTATTTAAAGTTGATAAATTAAGCTATTAAGATATATTATCCAGAGTTACAGAAAAAGCCTCTACAATAATTAAAAAGCAAAACAATTAAGCATCTGCCTCTTAGTCCAGGGCTGGGAATAAGATGCTTTTTATCATAAACCTTTATCTATTTTTTTTAATCATCATATACACAATTGAAAAAAACCAAAAACAAAACTCAACAATACAGTATTTCCTAAAGTCTGTACCTTAAATATAAGACCTACAATGCTCGGGGTAGGTGAGATGAGGGTGAGGTCTATTGTTAAACACACAGGAATACTACCAGTTTGGTGATTCCAAATCTAGAGTACTATATAATAAAGCTCACAGAAGACTGTATAAAACAGGTCTAATGATCCCCAAACGTCTCTGACATAGAAAGATTTTTGTTTATTCTGTTAAGCACATTCATTTTCCATCCAAGGAACAACTATTCTTCAAAACTTACTTTCAGAAAAATTTATTCAAACAAGAAGAGAGAACTTTCATGTTTAACTCTGAAATATAAAAGTGCCTTTGTAAATGATTAAGTGATAGTTCATCACCAAAAAAGCTAATGTGGTCCTCTTTGCATCTTATTCACTAAACCAAGTCATTTACTTTTAGGCATATTGCTTGATTTCCTCTCTTTTATCCCAAATTACTATTTCTAAATGTAAATAAAGGCATGGAGCTTTATATCACTTAACTACTTCTAAATCCTGAAATAGGTTTCTGAACTCTTAGATACATATTCAAATTAATTCACAACCATATTTCAGTCATATCCCAAATTCCATCCTTCCAAAGATACTATCTTGTTTATCTTTTTTCACTTCATCTATATTATTTCTGTATCTATCTCTGCCCTCCCCTCCACACTACACACACATGCACACAGTACTGAAAGAGCAAGGAACAACTTCTATAACCCTCTCCCTGTCCCAGCCTCTAACCCATCCACCACTTGTAGAAACATGCATTTAAGAGGAATACGAAAAAAAAAAAAAAAAAAAGAGGAATACGAATCATCTTTCAATGCTTGTCTACAAGACAGCTTGACAGGCAAAACCACTGCCTGAGAACAAATTCTCTTACAAACTCTTCTACCACATATTTTCCATGAATGCTCTCCAGTAACAGGGAACCACTATCTAGGGTGAAAACATATCTTCATGTGTGTTAATCAATATATATATTACACTTTCCAACATGCATTTCAGTCTATCTACCAAGCAAACTCCTACTCATTCTTCAAGACTCAGATCAAATAATCCCTACTCTGAGTAGGCAGCAAAAGAAGAGAAAGAAAACTTAGTGTACTCCTATTATACATTGGTCTAAGAGTAGAGGCACAGGTTAGATATTTAGTTCTAACAACACTCTAAAGCAGGTATTATCACCATATTGCAGATGACAAAACTGAGCCTCAGAGGAGTTAAGCAAAGTTCCCAAAGTCACATATTTAGAAATGGCTGAATAAAAATTTACATAATTTCAAAGTCCATTCTTTTTCTGTTTCACCATTCCATTAAAACCTTCTGCCTCTGTATGTCCACGATCCTTTTTGTACACATTATACACCATGGTGCAATTATTTGTTTACAAATGTGTGTCCCATATCCTAAAGGTTAGGATTATATCCTATACCTTATATCCACATTCCTAGAGCCCAGTACACTGTTTGACATACAGAAGAAATTAAATACATTCTTATTGAAATAAGGAATATAAAATATGGAAATTTCAGAATCAGAAAATGTTATTTTTCAAAATCTTCTCTTACTACCTACCTGGTAATTGATGATGGTATATTAAAGACCCCAAGAAACACACCTTCATTTATATTTGGCTCCCATTTGGTTTCTTTTGATTCAGTTCATATTCCTGGGATTATGGGCATGGGTTAATCAACATGAAAATTTAGCACTTCTGGGAAATGGATAGACTGTCAAAGGTAACTCATTCTACATTATTAAAATAAGGTTAGAGAAGGGGAACCATATTTCAGTCAAGCCCAAGTACTTCTTCTAAGCCAGGCTTACTTTCCTGATACTATGAAAACAGAATTTCATAATAATTTGAGATCTACATAAAAACAGATTCAGCCAGACTTCACCATAGCTCAGACGAAATGGAACTTTTTAGGGATATACAGAATCAGACTGCAACCAGAAGGAATCCATTCCTACCTGAGGATCCAGTAAATGGCTAACTCCTCTAGATTTCACATTTTGTACATCCATGTAACATTCTACACTTGGCTGATATTTCTCTTCCCACATAAGTTAGCAAAACTGGTGTTCAGAAGGTGAGGTTGAATATGGTGTAGATTTAGAAAGGAAAAAATGAGCTAACATTTACTAAGTATTTATTCTATACCTAGCAACTTGCACAATCATTTACTACTCCTCAGGACTTTAAGTGTTATAACTGTATATATTTTATAGATAGGAGAAAAACAAACAAACAAAACAGGACAACAAAGTTAAGTAATTCCCCAAACCTCACAATGTGTAGATAGTGGGGTCTAGAATCAATCCAGGCACTAACAATGCAGTTTCTTCTCTCTTTACCAGTACTCTCCTTTGAAATAGTCACCCCTCTCTTCATTTCAATAAAATTTGTTTCTACTTGGCCGCCCTCAAAAGATAGCAACATGTTACTGAGGTATCCAAGGTTGTTGACTACTGTAATCCTTCACAATACTGTCCTAGAGACCAGGCCCCTGGGAGCAGCCATAGAGTTGGGAGGGAGAAAATTCACAATAGATGAACCTTTGGAGCCATCTGAGCTCAATTCAATATTCCCAAGATGATAGTTTTATTATAGAAAAGATAAAACTGACTGTTATGCTCGCATAAAATTAATTCCACAGTTGTTCTTTACCAGTGTATGCATCTGAAGTCTAAAAATAACCATTGTAAGTAAAAACAGTTGGTTTATTAGAGGAGTGGAATTCTGGATGTTCCCCACTTCGTTCCTTCCTTCCTTCCTTTTTTAATTTTAATTTTAGTTTTCCTTTTTGTTACTCTTGTAACAATATTATTTATTAGATGGTTTTCCATAAAAGTTATTATAAATATAAATAACACTAAAGAAATAAGTGTTTCTACTTTGTCCCCCCAAAACTCCAAGATGAGAAAATTACTAAGATAAGAGAGAGATGGTTAATATAGTTTTAGTGGAGTCTTAAAATGCAAATAAAACACACACACATGAGGGAAAAGCAATGCCTTTTTAGTGCACCAAGCAATCTGCATTACAACGTGAAGCAACTCATCTTCTACATGGTCTTGCTTATAAAAACTGAGTACATATATAGCAATGGTAGAAATCTAGTTTTCATTATGAAAACTATAAAAAATAAATGTGTGAATATAAATGATTTATTTGTAACCAGACTTCAGGAGCCCTGAAATAAAAGCCAAGAAGCAAGATGGTATACAATAATATTGCTTTTGAGCATTGATTTATATGATATTCTGGTGCTGGCAGGAGTTCCTAGTTATTATTGCAGCTTAACAAACATGCAGCAAGGAGAATTTGGCAGTTACTGTTCACTTAGAAGAAAGCACATTTCTTATTTTTACAATATGCAGCAGCTGGCAAAGCTATGCTGTCATTTGTACATACTTCTAACAAATAATGATGAAGTACCTACACATAGTAAGACACTGAACTAAGGGCTGTCATAATGCAAGGAAATTAGTTGAAAGAATTTTGAGGAGACATATATGTGTATGCATATTTTATATCTTGCCCCCGATTGATCTTCAAAATGCTAGAAAAGACAGACATTCTCATATACTCAGAAGACCTCTTAAACTCTGCTTCATATGACTCCTCTGTTGTGGTAATTATCCACTCATTCCATTAATTTAATCCCTATTTCTTAACAACTTAGGGAGCATCGCCCTCCTTATGATGCCCTTGCTTGACAATCTTCAAGTAAAATTCATCATTCTTTCCTTTATGCCTTTTTATACAATAGGTGGCCACCATACACTAAATTTTTCATTACACTTATTTGCCAATATTTCTACATTGGACTATAAAATCTTTGAGGGCATTTCTGTACCTCGCAAAAAAATGCCAGGCTCATGGAGGGTGCTCAATAATATTGAGATGTACATGGTAATTTAGATCAAGGTAAGAACTACTACAATGAGAGTATGTGGAAGGAAATGCATTCTAAAAAAGTTGAAGTTGTGGAAAGGTTTTGGTTTATCACCAATAGTGATCACAGTAGGAACAGAAATCATTCTCCAAGTAGAAAGTATTACATAAGCTGCTACTGGTGAAAGATGATTATGGTACCCTCATGACAAACATTTACTAAGAGGACAAAAATGTGAGGGGAAGGGACTGCTTTTACCTATGTGCATATTTCTCCTCTTTTCAAGAACTGAATGATTGACTCATTTACATACTTAAGCTTTCAATCTTTCAACTGACCTGTTCAACTTCCTTTTAATGAGTAATCCCTAGTCCTTCTCATGCCACTGGGTCTTTTCAGCAATTTCTTTTAATTTTCCTGCCTTTGCTTTCTCTCTTTTTGGTCCTACCTAGAAAATCTAATTTCTTCCTTCACATTTATCCCCACCTACCTTAATAACACACAGGTGGAACTCTCTACCTGCATTCAGCCCTCTCTTCTGTATTTGCTTATCTCCAACTGTCTCCATTATCAGCTCCTCTCTGTGTCACTGCCAGCTTTGACTGAAGATATGAAAAAGTTACGTCTCTTTTTGTTCTTACCTTTTATTCATCTTTCTCTTCTCTATTACAGTCACTGATTATATTTCCTCCATTACAAACGCTCATCATGTGATCCTTAGCTCTCATTTATATTATCATATTATAGGTTTTAATTCCATAATGAATATAAGTTGAATTTAGGCAACATTCCACAAAACCTCTTCTCCATCATTGTAGGTGGGAGGCATATATTAAGCATCCTCCGTTTTATAGATATCATAGCAGATACTATAATAGCTAATATCTACTGAATTTACATTGTTTCTGGGCCTGCCATAAGTTATGTAAAATGCATATAATTCCATACACACACACAAAACCTTGATTATAAGGTCATATTTTGATAACAGAAAAGCCTAACTTTAAAGTAGCAAATAACTGTCCCAAAACCCATGCATGTTCTTACACATTATGGAATGCTTGTTTCAAATAAGTGAATAAGAAATATTTAGAAAACTAAAGACCTGTGATTTTTAATTTTTTTGTTTGGTAGTTTAGTTTTTTTATTTTCTACAGCAACATCTCTGAAGTGTTTCACAGTGTCAGTAAGAAATAGCCTAAGTTATATTCGGAGTATTAAAATGTTACTTATTTATTTTAAGAGGCTATTTCCTAGACAAAAAAACAAACAAAAAACCCCAGAAATAATGATTTCCAAACCTTTATAATATGTAAGTATAGAGCCACTGACATGTGTAATTGCTTCTCGTTTTTTATTTGAGGGGGACAAGGTAGAGTGCAGATAATTACAGGTTCATCAGGATCAGTTAGGGTGGTGTAAGGGTTGATAATTACCATAACTTTTAGTCAGTTTTGTACTAGAAGACTTACAGAATTAAAAAAAAATAATAAAGATTAAGAACCTGACACTTTGCCCTGCTTCCCACAGAACTATTTCACATACGCAGTCAGCGGATAAAAAACAGCAGCAACAGACAAAATAACACTGCACCCTGAGATAAACCACAAATAACAGCATCACCTGATTAATTCTGGTCCCCAAGACAATAAAACCTTGGAGATTCCTCATAAACCTGGACTACCTATAAAACAATTTTATCTCTGATTTTTTGCTGTACTGATGTCTGAATATATGGCATGACCTTTATGAATATGATAATTGTGTGAGAAAGTTTCTGAATATCTACCATGAGCAGACTAATAGACATTTGGTAAGCTTCCTTATTTTGCAGTGCTACCTTTAAATACATTTGTATTTTATTTGCCCAGGAAGCCCTTCAAACTCCCCTGCACTCTTTCCAGGTCACCGGTTCCACTCCTTTTCTAAACTTGCTTTGTCTGTCAGACCTTTCTGACAGATTCTATGATCTGGAGTGGGCAGCACCCACGCCACTGGTACGCCTCTGAAATCTCACATTTAACCACAAACTTCTAGAAGTTCAGCTTTCTTGCTAAATTCATCCAGGTCTCTGGACCGTCCGTCTTATTCAGACAGCCAGTCTCCAGTCTCATTATTAGGGGTCCGCGTACTTCTCAGTTTTATTGGCAACATTCCCCCTCCCCCCATCCCCCCATCCCCCGCGTCTCTCTCTCTCTCTCTTTCTCTCTCTCTCTCTCTCTCACACACACAAACTTAGGTGAGACAAGAAAGCTAAAGCAAGCTGGAACTGGAATTCTCTGCCTCCAGCTCTGTTACACTGGGGTAAAAACGCCACTGGGTTAGGCTCCGGTAGAGTAGTTCCCCTTGAGGGCAAGCCTGCGTAAGCAAAGTACACTCCAGGTACTTTTGGGAAATGGCTGATGGATCCACCGCCCCCCGCCCCCACCCTCCCAGAAGCACGCGAGGACTTCTGTGGAATCCAACACTGTGAGAACCTGGAGGTAGAACTCACTGGAGTGTGGGCGCTCCCATGACTCGGTCCCCTTGCACTTTTTAACTCTCAAAAAGCACTGAGCCTCCAGCAATTCCTGGTTACAGTTAGGTTTTCTTACCCGGTACCGGTTCCTGTGTAGGTTTCTATGTATCTGTGAAAGGATGTGTCTCTCCTTTGGCGGGGGTCAGGGGGGTCGGGCGGGGGGAGGGCAAGATTTGCCCTGTGACTCCTCTGACTGGCCTAGGAAGAGGTGCTGAGGTTCAGTTTGTTCGGCTTTTCGTCTGTGCGCGGGCAACAGCAAAGACAACTTTCGAGCTCCTAGCGGGCTTCTCACCGCCCAACCGGAACCGGAACCGGAACCCGGAAGTCGGCTCTCTGGTCTCTAGTGGTCCTTGCATTGGTTTTCTGTGCCTTTTCTCTTAATACTTAATGCGACGCCGTTTCAGTCAGTCGCCAGCATAAGTAACCCCAACTATGAAGCAGTCCAGCTGTTTGGCTCTTCTCCCTCTTTGTACTACTGAGGATTTGGGAGGGAAAAAATTGCAAGTCCTTCAACACTTGACATAGCTGTCCTTCCTTCAGTGTACCTGTCTCCACCAATCACTTGAAGCCTTGAGGTAGTATTCTTCCTTAGTGCCTTCCACCAAGGAACTTTCTTCCCTGTTGACTTAGGTACACCATGAATGAAGCTATCTATATAAGGCACATTACCTGCTGCTTTCTGTCTGCCCTTTTATTTGCTCTGCCTCGCTTGATCTCTCCAATCCATTTCTCCATATTGTGGCTAGATAGATGATTCTAAAATACGATTTAATTGTGGTGTTCCCCTCAACAATCTCCTTGTTCCTCACTGTGTTCAGGAGAGAGTCCATACTGAGTATGGTTTTCAGACCCCTCAGGACTTGGTATCTTCCCTAGCACTCCTGCCACAGCTTTTTTCATTTAACCTTTTATTTTATGGAACCAGATTCTAGAAGGTACAATGGCTCATGTTTTGCCAAGTCTGTATGGGCTGAACTCTCTTATGTCCCAAGCTGGATACCAATAATCCCAGTAACAATGACTGTTCAAGACTTGGCTACTTGTCTGTCCTCCCTTAGAACCTTGCCCTCCCCTTATTATATAATCCATTCTGTACTAAATTATATTTGCCCCTTATTTTAACTTTTTCTCAGGAGGAAGGAAATTTTACTTCTTATTTATAATTATATCCTCAGTTTCTAGCATAGTACCAGTCCCATAAAATGTAAATAATGAATATTTACACTGAAATGCAAGAGAAAGCCATATGGGATTACATAAAACATGAAAGTAGTCTCTATCCCTGTATTCTTAACCTGCTTGCTGAACTTTGATGTTTAAGGTCTTACTGTAAACTGTAAGTTGTTATACTCAGCAGAAGTCGCAATAGCCAGCTTATAGGCCAAGTGCTGCCCACAATAATGTTTGTTTTGGTATATTGGGTGCTTGAGAGAAAGTAGAGCCAATATTTAAAGATCCAGAGATTAAATATTTCAATTTCCAGATGATCTTAAGAGTCAGGAAACCTAGAAATACAGACTGTCAAACAGGCTTTGTGGTCAGTCAAATGTGGGTATGCATAGATACATAAGTTTTCATTTAAAAACTCAGTGTTCTTGGTCAAATTTCTCAACATCTCTAATCCTTAATGTACTCCTCTATAGAATAGGCATGATGTCTAGAATTATTGTGACCCTCAAGTTAATTAATTAATACATGAGAGGGTTTCCCCCATTTTCTGGTATATGGTAAACATTCAGTCAATAAATCATTGATTTATTATTATTGGGTATCATTTAAATCATCTGTGGGCTTTAGTCAAGTTGGAATACATGTGTTACTCCCACTAAATCATGAATTGGTTCTTTTTTTTTTTTTTTTTTTAAGATTTTTATTTATTTATTTGTCAGAGAGAGAGAGAGAGCAAGAGCGAGCACAGGCAGAGTGGCAGGCAGAGGCAGAGGGAGAAGCAGGCTCCCTGCAGAGCAAGGAGCCCGATGTGGGACTCGATCCCAGGACGCTGGGATCATGACCTGAGCTGAAGGCAGCTGCTTAACCAACTGAGCCACCTAGGCGTCCCATGAATTGGTTCAAATAGCTATTAACTTTACTGAGTTTGATATTGTAATGGAAGGCGCTTGGCCATTAGGTGGTTCATCCCTTCCATTGTTAAAGGTTATTGCCTCTTCCTCTATGTATTAGTCAGAACATCACAACCAGTATAACTCAGTATAGTTCTCATATCCTTTCTCTCCAAGTACCTTACAGGTTGAGACAGGAAAAAGCTTCAGCTCTTCTGCCTACCTCTGCATCCACATTTCTATCCTCTTCAAAGGAAGAAGAAATTCCAAAATGGATTTTCAGAGTTCAAGGTATTAACTGGGTGACATTCACTAATGGCTGTGATCAAGGTCCCTCCTCCTCTAATTCCTTTCTTCCTAGGGTCAATAAATCTCAGCAAACCTAAACCATAGGTTCTTTTTTGGTTCTCTCTTCCTTCTTAAGGAGGTGGATGATGTGTTAATTGACTAAGAAGCAAGGAAATCATGTTTCCAGATCCCCTTTCCTCTTTATTTCACTACTAAGTAAACTTGCCTTAAAGCTACTGGCCAGATGTGCAATCACATCCTAAGTCAGTATGGCCCGAAGTATGAAGAGCAAACAAACCCTTCCTTCCCATCCATCTCTTTCATCATTTGGAACAATGATAGGGATACTTTGAAGAAGTATCTCCTCACAATACAGAGGCCCCCAGATGTATAGAAAGGTGAAGTAGAGAGAAACTTGCAAATACTAAAATATAAGTAAAGTTTCCAAAGCATTCAGAACAAACTATGACACTGAGAAACTATGTTGTTATGTTTAGTAAATCTGGACAGAAGTGGTAGTCAGAAGAACAGGAGGAAGGAGGAAGTTCCCTTACAGACTTTAGAGGAAGGGCAGCTGTCCATGTGGAGGCAAGTTATGTGTCCGTTCATTTCAGAATTTTCAAACACTGGCTCTGGAAGAGCTCTATTTTCCTAGCTTGTCATTCCACTATCTATCATGTTTCTAATCCATGAATGCAGGCTAGGCTTTTCAGGCTTTTGCTTTGGCTCAGGTCATGATCCCAGGGTCCTGGGATCGAGCCCCACATCAGGTTCTCTGCTCAGCGGGGAGCCTGCTTCCCACCCCCCACCCCCCCCACCCTGCCTGCTCCCTGCCTGTTCTCTACCTGCTCGTGATCTCTGTCTGTCAAATAAATAAATAAAATCTTTTACGGGGTGCCTGTTTGGCTCAGTGGGTTAAAGCCTCTGCCTTCAGCTCAGGTTGTGATCCCAGGGTCCTGGGATCGAGCCCTGCATCAGGCTCTCTGCTCAGCTGGGAGCCTGCTTCCCTCCCTCTCTCTGCCTGCCTCTCCACCTATCTCTGTCTATGAAATAAATAAATAAAATCTTTAAAAATAAAAATTTAAAAAAAATAAAATTTAGATTTAAAATAAGGGGATGGGAAAGTTTACCTTAATTTACAAAGCAGCTTTGAAGTTAATCATTGTCCTGACTCATTTAAGGGACTTCTGATATCTTCAGTTAAACCCTCTATTTCTCTATTCAAAGAAAGTTACAGAACAATGACTAGACCTTCCAGGCAGCCATGGAGAGAGACAGGGTTTCCTTGAAACTCCAGTGATCCATCTCTGAGTGATCCATTATAGGAGTGACTACTTAACTAAGCACAAACCAAGTCACAAGCCGCAAGCCACATGGGGGAATTGAGGCAGTTGGGGTTGCCCTCAGTCTGTGTGGTGCCTCTCATTCCCTGAGTCCCTATTCTTCCCAAGGGAAGAAGGAGAAATTTCTAACCTGACACATGAGAGTTCACCATGTTGACTGGGGGTCGTAGGGCCAAAGTGGCTTTAAAGGTCATGCATTGCCCATGGCTGCCTTTATCTCTTTCTATTTCCTGCACTCATTATGTATAGGACTTGATAAGGTAATTCAAGTCCTTTTCTCTCAATGTACATGTCTAAGGGTGCTGGTCATTGTATTGGCCATATAGGTCAAAGACAATATGACTGGTCATCTTTTCTTTGGCGGACAGAAGCAGCGCCTTTAGAGCTTAGATTTTAAATCACAGGTTTCAATCAGTTCCTTCACCACAGTTTTACATGGAGTAACTGGAAATTAACCTAATAAATTTTCATGAGGGACTCTGTGTTCCATTCAATTGCTCTTCCATGGATATGTAGCTACTTTTGGAAACTTTTTTCATAGAGGTTAACCGGCAGGGCAATATTGCTCATCCTAGTCAAATGCCATCAATACCAGAAATATATAATAGACTGCTTACATTCTTTGTATGTTTATTTTCTATGGACTAAATTCTGCTTTATCCATTCTTCAGCATAGTATTTTACAAAATTTCTGCAGAAATGTCTCATCTCTGCTGGTAGGGATGATTAACACATAATCTGGGGTGTGAAAATACAATCCAAAGCAACCCATTATGAACCCAAAATTTCTCTAAAGTTCTGGAAGACAGCAGCAGCAAGGAAAACAACAAAAATAACTATTATGCAACTATAAGATATGGCCAACTTGTGTTTTTAATTATGTTTTAACTTAACTATTGCTAATTAAAACCAATTCAGCAAGGGAGGTAAGGAATCGGGCTTTGTGATCATGCAGTGTGGGTTCGAATCCCAATTTTCCATTTACTAGCTGTGTGTCCTTGAGCAAGTTATTTACAACATTTTGAGCTTCATTTTCCTCATCAGTAGAAAAGAATGTAAGAAAAAAAATCTACTTCATTGGTTTAATATGAGGTTTAAGTTATTGTGTATAATATTACCATGTATGCACAATAAATGTTATCATATATATATATATATATATATATATCCCCCTCTTTTGCACATCACATACCTCTAGCCCTCTGTCTTTAGTTCCCAGTAGTAAGCCTGCTCTAGTTTGAGAAGCATGAATCTAGGCAATGAGAGCCATTTCTGGAAGATGCATTCTCTCCTCCAGGCTCTTTGCTCTACATGGACAGACACAGTGATTTACTCTACACTTGCTTCAAAGAATGAGGCAGAAAGGCACGGTCCCAAGTTGCCTTTCCCTAGGGAAATGGATTCACAGTTTGCTTTTGGTTTAACTAATCCGTTCTTCCTCTGGGCTGTTCATTTTTGTTTCTCTTTTTAAAAGTCTTCCAGATTTGTCCATGCCTTCTAGCTATTCCTGCTGTCCAGAATGCAATGATGGATTCTAATATAGCAGCGACAGCTGGAGAGTTTCACATTTTCCTCCGGGAGATCCCATTGGTTGGCGAAACTGAAAATGAAGACATTTTTAGGCATTTCCCTAAAGTGCTTCTCTACCATCCTTATGGCTAGTTTGTTTGCTCACAATGCTCTAGCAGAGGTCTGTTAACACAATGATTGCAAAACATCTGGGAGAAATATTTAGATATAAGGGGTTGCAGGAGTAGCTTTTATTGTTATTAATGAAACCAACTCACCATTTGGCACAATGTCCTGTGCCTTCCGAGTGCTATATAAAGTAATGCCTGATTGCCTGAGATATGCTTTGTCCCCAGGATTCACTGCCAATTAAAATAATAAAGAAGCAACACAAGCTATGGAGATTAGAGGGAAGGATAATTGTCCTTCCTTGTCAAATAAATGAGGGTCTGGCTGGGACAAAGAAGAGGAGAAGGAGATAGGTATATATTTTCCTCTCCTGTGGTGTCATGTTTATTGTTATTTTATCTACATGACAATGGGTAGAACGGAACATTAAGTCACATCACAGTATTAACAACCATCTGAAGTGTCCCCATATTTATAAACCAGAGACAGTTTCCTTTCAGTAGTTCTGACTAAAATCCTATCTCAATTTCCCCTCACAGCTCCTGTAGGAAGTTTTGATGCAATTACTTCATCCAAGTAACACGAGTAAGGGAGTAGAGTACATTAGCTTTATCCTAATGAGAGAAACCAAGAAAGACTAAATGAATTCAGCAACTAAGTAAGTAAGTAAATAAATAAATAAAACAAGGATATTCTATCTCAGACTGAGAATAACAAAAATGAAATTTTCATTATTATTATAATATAATTATAACATCAACAATAATGACTGTACTCTGCAAAGTGCTTACTGTGTGCTGTTCACCATGCTAAGAAATAACCTGTTATACAATCTCTTAAAACAGTTCTGGAGCTACTATTTCCATGAGGATAAGAGAATTTGCTTATGATCACAAAAGATTCAGCGACCATTTCCATAGGTCAGTTCAAAGCAATATCTGATGTCAGTTTTTAAATTTTTTTTGATGTGACAGATTTTGGTAAGTGGATGTGGATGTGTAATAGTTGATAAAATAATCAGGAGCATTACCTGACACTTACTGAATGTCTGCTTTTTACAGCCCTGACTTAATTATAAGATTCAAGAACCCGTGAATGAATAGGAGTTGGAATTTGAACTATACATATAGTTTTGTGTCACATTTCATTGAATTATTTGTTTATATGATCTCTCTTCCTTTCCCACAGCACATAAATATGCACGCTTAACCTTGCTAAACCAAAGATCTAGTTATATTCATCTCTGTATGTCTATATTTATCTTCCTTATTATAAGTTCACATAAGGTCATGTTATAACTGTTAAAAAGATACATGTTTAACAGTTATAGCATGTTATAACTGTTAAAAAGAAAAAGAAGAGAGGGAAGTACTTTTTCTTTGAGAATTTGTATTGTACTAACAGAATTACAGATCTAGGTATTATTTCATATTCATGTTGTCATTTTGAACAAGGTGGAATTACAAATCAAAATCCTAGATATAATGATAAGGGAACAATGTTTCCAAGAAGTTACATGATTGTATATGTTATAACTTGGATGGGAATATGGTTTTGCCCACAGCCTAGTCCAGGCTTATTCTACAACAAAATGTTGAGCATATAGGTTTTTACCACTATTGGTCTTGGGATAATTATGTTTACCTTACTTCCAACTCTGCTGATAAATTAGCAGATATTTCTCAGGACTGGCTGAATGACACCCCATCCATTGAGAAAGAAAACAGAGGAAGAGAAACAATCACCAGGTATGTTTCTTTTTGTACTATTGAGTTTGAGGCAACTATAGGACACACAAAAAGAGATTGTCAATAGGAGCTGAAAATATGAGTTCAAAAATCAGGTAAAAATTATGTAAACAAATTTACATAATTTGTGCAATAGAGGAAGGTTTGGGAAATGCACTATAAAGGTGATAGCTAAAACTGTGGTAGTCAATGAGGTCCCTGAAGGAGAAAATACAGACTAAGAAGAGGGCTGAAGGTTAGCTTTATGTAATTGAGCACAGAAAGTCTAAAATGAAGATTTTGAGAAGAGCCATCTAGAGAAGTAGAAAACCAAGACATAAGTATAAAAGAAGATAAGAGAAGAAACAGTTTTAAAGAAAGAAGAAACTGGAATATATTAGAGTGAGTGAAGGTGTACCTACCTCGGTGGCTCAGTTTGTTAAGCATCTGACTCTTGATTTCAGTTCAGGTCATGATCTCACAGTTGAAAGATGGAGCTCTGTGTTGGGCTCTATGTTGGGTGTGGAACCTGCTTAATATTCTCTCTCTCCGTCTCCCTCTAACACTCCCCCCAAGTTTACCTCACTAAAATAACAAATAATTAAAATTGAAATTTAGAAAAGTGAGGATATGTCATTAGATATAACAACTAGGAGTTCTGATCTATCAAATACTTAGATATTTTGAAATTTTAGCATTATATAAGAATAGTTTAGGGACATTTGAGTTGAGAGAATGTTTAAGTACATCAATAAAGAAAACTCCAGACTATACATCTAAGCAAGGCTTAATATCAATGGAGTATAATTGATATCATGAAAGAAGATTTAATCTCTAGCCTGCCATTCTGACTTAATCTGCTTTAATGGACTTATTATCACCTAATATATTACTTCTGTATTTGTCTTCTGCCTCCTCATGGTGGAATATAAAGAGACACTTTATTTCATTAATACCGTATTTTCAGTGTCTAGAATAGGAATTGGCCAAATACAGCCCACCCCTTGTAAGTATAAATAAAATTTTATCAAAGGACAGAGCCTGTTCATATTGACTATGGCTACTTTAGCTGAGTTGAGTCCATGTAAGAGAGACCATATGGCCACAAATCAAAAATATTTACTCTCTGTTCCTTTACATAAATAAGTTTGCTAATTCCTGGTCTAGTATAACACTGGCATATAGTGGGTATTCTATAAATATAACTGATAAGTAAATGATAGAATTAAAAATTAAAGGCATTAGTCTTAATTATTTAATTGTTGGCTAAATTAACTTTTTAGAGCTTTGTTTCCCCATTTGTAAGCTGGGATAATAATGATATACATCTTAAATGACAAAAGTAAACATTATATGAAATATATGTAATTGGCAAATTAAAAAACAAAAATACTCATTTCCTTCCCTTTCTCTCCTAGAAATGTTATTTATGTCTATGAAGGGGATTTCACAGGTTCCTTTGCGGCCCCTTCTAGTCAGTCTGGCTGGGAGTGTCAGCAATATGTAGCCAACAGAGTAGTATGGATTGACCCACATAAGATGTCCTCTGTCCTTGGAAGTTGTGAGACCTACACAGGATAGTTGTGACAAGGGACAGAAACTGAGAAAAATCACAAGTGCCCACGTTTCAAGCCATCCCAGTCCTTTAAAGTCAGCACATCACTATTAACATTAATACGACTGTAGCAAAAAAAAAAAAAAAAAAAAAAAAAAAGGCAGTAGATAATAAACAGAGACATTTGGGATTGATAAAGATTCCTTGGAATAATTTTTCTAAGGCACTGGCCTTCACCTTTCTAATCATTCCAGAGAAGGCTTTCATTATTCATGGCTTTCTCTACAGTGTAGTTCATCGTTCAATGCAGCTGTCAAGACCATTCAGCCTCCTAATGTTTTTTACATTTTTTGTTATTTTTTTCTTATGGTTGTTGGATATCCAATGAGGAAGTTTTATTATTTTTTTAAAGCCACTTAGCTTTTAAAAAGTACTAGTATTAAAAGCTATTATAAGCTTTTCTTCTTAAATGCACACACTCAACTAAGGCACGTGTTTTCAATTTTATTTTGAAAAGGGACTTGAACATTAAAATTGAAGCCTTTGGAATTGACAGTTTCTAAGCAGGAGAAAGTAGAAAAGGCAGATATTTCTATTTTCAAAAAGATTTTATCAGGTAAAAAAAAATAAAATGGAGAGACTGGAAGAAAAGAAAAAAAAATAATGCTATGAAAAGCGTAAGTGTTCAAGTTTTTTATCTTTTAGGCCCCAAATATTCCCATATTGTCTGATGCAAACTAAAATCACATTATAGGAGTACCTGGGTGGCTCTGTCAGTTAAAGGTCTGCCTTCAGCTCAGGTCATGATCCCAGGGTACTAGGATTAAGCCTCAATTCCCTCCTCTCTCTGGGCTCCCTGCTCAGTGGGGAATTTGTTTCTCTCTCTTCCTCTGCTCCTCCTTCTCCCCCCTTCTCCCCCCCTCCTGCCCCCCTCTTCCCCCCATACTCTCTGGTTCCGCCTCTTTCTCTCTGTCAAATAAATAAATAAAATCTTTAAAGAAATTACATCATAATTAGCACAATTCTTACCTTCCCCTGATTTCAAGATCTTTCATTATTCATTAGGCCAATATGTATTGACTTTTTGCATTTTGTGACACAGTATTATGCAAAGTAGTACAGATTCCACAGTGAGTGAAAGCCTAGCCCTGACCTCAAGCTCACTATCAAACAGGGGACATGGAATCAAAAAATATATTACAAACAAGTTACTAACTCTGTGAAAAGGGAACATTAACTCTTCTTACAAAGAAAGAAGACTGATTATAAACAACATGTATAAAAACATTGTCAGATAAATATCATTCATTCATTTAGTTGACAAAAATTTTTTTTTATGTGTTAAACAATGTACAAGGGGCCAGGAAGACCATATAATACCATCTCAAACAAATCCTCTCATAATATTTCCTAGGAATATGTATGAACTAGGAATATTTTTCACATTTGACTTTTGTCCAGTTAATAATAAATAAATTTCAATTAAATTTAAATGAGGTGTTAAGATTGGTTTGCAAACACATTTTAAAGATGATATACTTTACTTGTGTTTCATCTAAAGTTGTAAATCTTAAATCTTTGAAATTTATGATATTAAAAAAGTAATTATAATCTTTTTCCTAATTTGTTCATAAATGTTGAAATAAGAATGGTTTCAGGGTGCTATTTGCACTTCTCTCCAAATAAAAGATTTAGGGTATGATTAGTCTCAGTTGATAGTAAATGAAGAAAGTTGCTAATGTTTTTTCTCTCTTTAACAGTGACTTTGAAAAATTAGAGACACCTTGACATGTTACATAGTTTTGATCAAATGACCACAATTTAACAAACTTAGTAACTGTTGATTTACTGTGAATTTGCAAATTTTTTTTCACTTTTGTGATCAGCATTATCTGATTTTTAGCTTGTTTACATAAGATGCAGATGTTACTAAACAGTTTCTTCAGTTAAACTACCTGAGTTCAAACCCTGTTCTTAGCTTACTTTGGGAAAGAATCTAACATCCTGAGCTACAGTTTTTTTTTATCTGTAAAATGAATATAATATTCCCAACTACATCCCAGAGTAGTCATGAAAATCTTGTGAATTAGCTCAGGTAAAGTAGATTTCGGATTTTAATACTTATATACAACAACTTTGAGGTATTGCAGAAAAATCAGTGTATATTAAATAGAACATGGTGGTACTTTCAACTATTCAAATTTTCCACATGCTCTTATATAAATCACTAAGCCTATCAGAATCTCAGGTTTTTAAAAAATTTTTAATACTGAAATACCTACTAAATAGGTTATTCATGAGGATTGAACTGAATAATAAATGCAAATTAGCATACTCATTGGTCCATTGTAGTAATGAATTCAGATTTTTAAAACATTTAGTTAAATTCATGGGAAAATATAACAGAAACACACCTAAAAATCAAGTGGCAAAGGATGGAAAAAATCCTGCTATAACTGTAGTAGCAAAGTTTATTCTTTTTCATACACAAAGTTTTTAGAAATCAATTAAAAACTCACTAAAATTTCAATAGATAAATGGATAAAGAATCAAAGAAGGTTGATTGCCATAAGAAAAAAATCTGATGGCAAATAAATAAAGAAATAAATAAAATAAGTGTATACATATATATACACATATATGTATATGTATATATATAAATCAACCTCATCGTATAATGGGAAAAAATCAGTTTTTTTTTTTTCTCACTTATTACAGTGTTCTTCCCATGATGTGGTGGCTCAATCATATAGTGCTCCTGGAACCCAAGATTAGTATAACCTCATGACACCTCTAATTATTGTAACCTTTACAGAGAGCAGATTGACGACATGTATCCAGATCTTTAAAAGTGGTCACAGCCTTGGGCCTTGTAACTCATGCAAAGGAAATAATCAGAAATGCTGAATATCTATTATGCATAAATTGTTCATGCACACCAAAAATTTCTAAAATACTTCATTTATTTATTTGAGAGAGAGAGAATATGAGTGGGAGGAGAGGGAGAGGGAAAGCATACTCCCCACTAAGCCCAGGGCTGAATGGATTGTTGGATCAATCCCATGGCCCTGAGATCATGGCCTGAGCCAAAGTCACCCAGGCACCCCATACCTTAATCTTTAATGGCAAAAAAATTATAAAAATTTCAAGTACAACAGGAGAGGAATTGATTTAAAAAATAATATTAAATAAGAAAAACTAGTTATAATGCTAAATGAAAACAACAATTTGAATTATTTCTATTTGTGTGTTATTGATTATACAACCAGGTTATTAATGTGCAAAACTCCTAAGGATCAATATGAAAGAGCTTTTCTCTTCCCCAATCCTATACTCGATTTGTTTTGTTAGATCTTTCTTTTGCATCAGCAGGACAGTATCTTCAGCATGTCACATAGCTGTTCAGTCAAGAGATCACTTTTACTTTCAGGAACTGAGAAATCTAGTTCACAATGACTACAGTGGAGGAAGCATTTCTGCTCCTATGAAACCCATTCAAGAAATCCTCTTATCTTTGTCATTACAAAACTTTAGCCATTTGTACCTAGCTTGACAATATGTGATGGATGGGCTAGTGAGAGCTTCTGGAATGCTTCTGGACACCTCTCAGCAAGTTCAGAGGTGATATATCAAGCGCTTCTCAGAACAGGTGGGTGTTTATCACCTGTCATCCTGAGCTCTGTTGTGAATCCAGCTCCTCTGTTCAGAATATGTGGGCAAATATCACTTAGAGTGCTCAGATTTGGGACCTTTGTTAAAAACAAACAAACAAAAAAACAAGTAAAAACTACTTTCCAACAATCTTTTAATTTGGGGGCTATAGATCATTTCTGTTCTCTTCTTGATATTGTATCTATAAGTGTTTTTAGGCATCTGGTCTTGTATTTATAGTAATGAAACTGTAACTACTAAGTAATTCCATTTTGTTGGTACCAGTGTATATTATTCACATCACCTAAAATGCATTATAATCTTTTTACAGACATTTTATACACAAATCATGGGTACTAAATAAAATCACTGTTTAGAAAAAAGTCAGCAGAGATTGATGATAAATTAATAAATATAGATATTTGAGAGGAAAGAAGGAAGTCAGATTTGGGATGGATTTTACTCATCCAAATAATAATGTGGTATAACTACCTCTTTACTACTACCCCTGCTTCTGCTTAATAGCACTATACTACTGTTACTAACTGTGAGTTAAACTCTCTGCTAAATGTGTTATACAAACTTTCTAGCTTTGTCCTGTCATATCTCTGAAAATAAGAACTGGTCACTTCAGACAGAGATTTTAAGAAGTGGTATATTTTTACCAAGTTTACTCAACTACAGAGTTGGCACAGCTGGTATTCAAACTAGCATGATAACTTTGTTTCAGACTAGAGAAAAAATTTATTAGGAAAACTGTGGAGCATGGTGTTATCATTATATTCAAAATTCCCTCTTTTGCCAAAGTGAAAAATCAGCATGGGTCTTTGGTCCTGGATAACGAAGGTACATAAGATTATTGGTAACTGGCATTTTTGGATAAAGAAGATGGTTAATGTAAATAGGATATATAATATACATAAAATCTGATACAGTATAGCATAACATGTTCCCCTACAGAACTTACTTTGTTTTTTAAAGGGGAATTTAATTATTACAGCTTGCAAAGTCTGCCTTTTATTGAGATTAACAAGGTAGAATGCTGTAGCCACATGCTGAATCCCATGGCTGGCTCGAATCTAACAAGGACCAGTTGCTTCATTCAATTTCTTTCTTCCTCCAAAATGCAATTAACAGACTGTGATTAGTTGAACAAATTCCAAATCATATTCAAATGAAAGCAATTTACCCTGAGTCTGGGTCCAACAGGTGATCATTTTCAAAGCTCCTGGAAGAATTAGATGGTTTCATCTAATTGTTCTCAGGAAGAAATGGACTTAAATGCATGGTTCCAACAGGCTCCTCCAAGCACAGCCCATATGGTGGTTCAGTGCTGGCCTTTCAGCTTCCCTAGCCTAAAGGGCAGCCTTGTAATCACAACTTGCTTTCAAACTATTTTTATTGTGAACTAAAATGCTTCAATCTAACACAAAATAACAGCTGAAATTTCCTAACTACTAGGCAAAGAAAGATGTAGGGCTATGTGTGAGGGAGCAGGGTGGTTGTGTGAAGGGGGGTTTTGATTCAGAGGAAGGAGGTCGGATGGAGAGTAGCAAAAACTAATAATACTCATTGTATGCTGGTTGTAAAGCAACAAAAGATACCTCACTTACTTTTTATTATTGTGAGGGTTAAATGGGCCATTGTAACTGCAAGGTATGCATTATTTTCTTCATTATTCCAAGGAAAAAAGGATAGCTTGGAAACACTAATAAAATTTGCATAAATCATACATGGCTTGTACATGGAGAATCAAGACACTCAAAACCACATAGCATAGTTCCCTAATTATCCACAGAGGAGATGTTCCAAAATCCCCATTGGGTGCCTATATATACTGTTTAATATATAGTACTGGAGCCATCTTACTATTTTTTCCTATACATATATATCTATGACAAAGTTTAATTTATAGATTAAGCACACTAATAAATTAATATAATAATGATAAAATAGAACAATTATAACAATATACTGTAATAAAAGTTATATAATGTGGTCTCTGCTCTCAAAATATCTTCTTGTGATGATGTGATATGATAAAATGTCAATGTGATGAGATAAAGAGGGGCAAATGATGTAAGCATTGTGACAGTGTTAGGTTACTGCGGACATTGTGACAATAGGTCATAAGAGAGGGTCATCTGCTTTCAGAAAGTGGTTGATCCTGGGTAACTGAAACCATGGAAAGATAAACTGCAGGAAGGAAATATTACTGTATAAATATGTAACATTAAAGGCCTTTTTACTTTCTTCTCCATCGGTTTGCCTTTGTTTGTATATTAAGCACCATAGAAATTTAGCTGAAACCTCTTATCTTCAGTTCACCTAAGAAAGAAAGTCTAATTTAAAAAGAGTTACACACAACCTTCCCCCCACTGCCCCCACCACAAACACAATCTTTTTTCCTTCCAGTTCTGCCTGTAAGGAAAGAAGGATCTTCAAAGTCACCACTCCATTATAATAGCAAGTAAAAAGCTGAACAGCCTGAAAATCACAACTCTTCCTGCATCTGTAAGAGATGTGAGGGTAGAGGGCAAATGGGTGCCCTCATGACTAGAGAGACAGACCTTTGAATTCAGGGAGTCACGACTTATAGGAGCAGTGACTCATGAGCAGTGAGCCAGTGCCCAGGTAGAAAAACCTGAACCCTAACTGAATTGCTGAAGTCTCAGTATAGACACACCTGGGAATTTAAAATGTCAGAGGGATCCAGAGCTATATGCTTTTGTGAGGTTACATCAAAAACTTGATCAGGATCTCACCATAAAAGGCAAAGAAAATTCCTCTCATGCTTTCAGGAAGGAAAGGGAAAAAAGGAACTCTTTTGAAATATACCAGTGCACTTTGTTCTTTTTAACAAGGCCTGTCCTCATGAGAAACTAGTTAACTAGTACCTTACCTGACAAGGGAATTAACATGGTCTAACTAACCTGCTGAAGGGATATACACAATTCTAGCCCACTTTTGTGATCCTTTCCCAGCCAAGGAGGGAGAAAACAAACAAAACCAAGAAATACTTGTGAAGTTCACAGAACAGAGGCATAGGCCTACTAAAAGAATGACACCTAATAATAGGATGACAGAATGTTTCCCCATCACACCTTGCCACTAAATCCACCAAAGCAATTCTTTTCACCTGATGTGTCATACAACACTGTCAAGAAAAAAAAAATTACAAGACATACTCAAAGAAAAACATACATACTCACAATTTGAAGAGATAGAGTAAGCATCAGAGCCATATGTGACATGGATGTTGGAATTAACAGACTAGTAACTTCAAACTATGATTAATATGCTAAGTGCTCAAACAGATAAAGAAGACAACATACAAGAACAGATGAGCAATATAAGCAGAGATATAAAAATCCTAGAAAAGGACCAAAAATAAGTGTTAGACATCAAAGCACTTTAAAAGAAAGCAAGAATACCTTTGATGGGATATGAACAAAAGATGTAGAATATGCATACATACCAGAAAGAGAGAAAGGAGAAGAAATATTTGAAATAATAATGATTGAGAATTTCTCCTAAATTAATGTCAACACAGAGCCACAAATTCGAAAAGCTCAGAAAACACCAAGCAGGATAAATGTGAACAAAACAAAACATAACAACAGCAAGAAAAAACAAAAACAAAACAAAAAAACAACTTCTAGTTTCATTGATGTGTTCTACTGTATCTCTAGTTTCTATCTCATTGATCTCTGCTCTAATCTTGATTATTTCCCTTTTCCCTTCTTGTGTGTGGGGTTGGCTTAATTTGTTGTTGATTCTCCAGTTCTTTCAGATTGTAAACAAATCTGAATTTGTCAGTTTTTTAGAGGGAGGCTTGGATGGCTATGTATTTCCCCCTTAGGATCATCTTTGCCATATCCCATAGGTTTTGGACCAAAGTGTCTTCATTCTCATTGGTTCTCATTAATTGTTTATATTCTTCTTTGATTTCCTGGTTAATCCAAACCTTCTTAAGCAGGGTGGTCTTTAGCTTCCAAATGTTTTAATTCCATTCAAACTTTTTCTTGTGGTTGAGTTCCAGTTTCAAGGCACTTTGGTTTGAGAATATGCAGGGAATAACCTCAATCTTTTGGTATCAGTTGAGCCCTGATTTATGATGTCATATGTGGTCTATTCTGGAGAAAGTTACATGTGAGCTTGAGAAGAATGAGTATTCTGTTGTTTTAGTGTGGAATGTTCTCTATATATCTATGAGGTCCATCTGGTCCAATGTGTCATTCAATACTCATTTTTCTTTATTGATTTTCGGCTTGGATAATCTGTCTGTTACTGAGAGTGGTGTGTTAAGATTCCCTACTATTAATGTTTTCATATCAGTATGACTCTTTATCTTAACACTTGTCTTGAAATGGATAAAAGGCCTCAATGTGAGGCAGAAATCTATCAAAATCCTAGAGGAAAACATAGGCAGTAGCCTCTTCGACATCGGCCACAGCGACTTCTTTCAAGATATGTCTCCAAAGGCAAAGGAAACAAGAGTGAAAATGAACTTTGGGGACTTTATCAAAATCAAAAGCTTCTGCACAGCAAAGGAAACAGTCAACAAAACAAAGAGGCAACCTATGGAATGGGAGAAGATACTCACAAATCATACTACAGACAAAAGGCTGATATTCAAGATCTACAAAGAACTCCTCAAACTCAACACCCAAAACCAGATAATCAAATAAAAAAATGGGCAGATGACATGAACAGACACTTCTCCAAAGAAGACATACAAATGGCTAACAGACACATGAAAAGATGTTCATCATCTCTAGCCGTCAGGGAGATTCAAGTCAAAACCACACTGAGACAGCACCATACTCCAGTTAGAATGGCCAAAATCATCAAGACAGTAAACAACAACTGCTGGAGAGGATGTGGAGAAAGGGGAGCCCTCTTACACTGTTGGTGGGAATGCAAGTTGTATTGTAGCCACTTTGGAAAACAGTGTGGAGATTCCTTAAAAAATTAAAATTAGAGCTTCCCTATGACCCTGCAATTGCACTACTGTGTATTTACCACAAAGATACAGATGTAGTGGAAAGAAGGGCCATCTGTACCCCAATGTTCATAGCAGCAAAGGCCACAGTCGCCAAACGGTGGAAAGAACCAAGATGCCCTTCAACGGATGAATGGATAAAGAAGATATGGTCCATATATACAATGGAGCATTATGCCTCCATCAGAAAGGATGAATACCCAACTTTTGTATCAACATGGATGGGACTGGAAGAGATTATGCTGAGTGAAATAAGTCAAGCAGAGAGAGTTGATTATCATATTGTTTCCCTTACTTGTGAAGCACAAGGAATAACACGGAAGACATTGGGAGATAGAGAAGAGAAGTGAGGTGGGGGGAATTGGAAGGGGAGACAAACCAAGAGAGACTGTGGGCTCAGAAACTGAGGGTTTTGGGGGGACTGGGGGGTGAGCCTTGTGGTGGGTATTATGGAGGGCACATATTACATGGAGCACTGGTTGTGGTGCATAAACAATGAATTTTGGAACACAGGAAAAAAATAAAATTAAATAAAATTAAAAAAAAAACCAAAATGATACCTAAGCATATTATTTCAAGCTACAGAAAATGAAAGATAAAGAAAAAAGTCCTGAAAGAATCCAGAGACGTGAAAGGAGGTGGGTAACATTTTACTTATAAAGGAACGAAGAATTACATCCTACTTTGCCTCAGAAACTGCACAAGCAAGAAGAGAGTAGAAAAAAATATTTAAAGTGTTCAATGACAAAACAAACAAAACAAAAATCACCAACCTAGACTTTTGTAGGAGCAAAAGTATCTTTCAACAATGAATGAAAATAAACTTTCCTGAAAAGGAGAAGCAAAAATTGAGATTAGATTTGCCTTGCAAGAAATGTTGAAAGAAATTCTTTTTATTTTTTTTAAAGATTTTATTTATTTATTTGACAGATAGAGATCACAAGTAGGCAGAGAGGCAGGCAGGCAGAGAGAGAGGAGGAAGCAGGCTCTCTGCCAAGCAGAGAGCCCGATGCAGGGCTCAATCCCAGGACCCTGAGATCATGACCTGAGCCAAAGGCAGCAGCTTAACCCACTGAGCCACCCAGGCAAGTTAGAAACTTGGGTCTATCAAAAAAAAAAAAAAAAGAAAGAAAGAAAGAAAGAAAGAAAAAAGAGGAGATGTAAGTGAAAGTAAAATAAATTTATTTTTTCTCATTCCTGATTAACCCTAACAGATAACAGTTTGGTCAAAAAATAAGAGAGGAGTCAAGATGGCAGAGAAGTAGAAGGCTGAGACTACTTCAGCTAACCGGAGATCAGCTAGATAGCTTATCTAAAGATTGCAAACACCTGAAAATCCATCGGCAGATTGAAGAGAAGAAGAACAGCAATTCTGGAAACAGAAAAACAACCACTTTCTGAAAGGTAGGACCGGCAGAGAAGTGAATCCAAAGCGATGGGAAGATAGACCCCAGTGTGAGGGGCCGGCTCCCGGCAAGCGCCAGAGCAACCGCGCACAAAATCAGGACTTTTAAAAGTCTGTTCCCCTGAGGGACATCGCTCCAGAGGCTACCCGGGTCAAAGCCCACACGGGGTCAGTGTGGCCTCAGGTCCCACAGGGTCACAGAAGGATCGGGGGTGTCTGAGTGTCGCAGAGCTTGTGGGTATTGGAACGGGAAAGCCGGCTACAGAGACAGAGCCGACAGTCAGCTCGCAGCTCGGGGTGACCTTGAACCAGTCGCAGGCTCGGTGAGCTCAGAGCGGGGCCGGAGTTCAGGCAGACGGGAGTAACTGGGCGCTGTTCTCTGAGGGCGCACTGAGGAGTGCGGCCCTGGGCTCTCGGCTCCTCCAGGCTGGAGACCAGGAGGCCTCCATTTGTATTCCGTCCTCTGGAACTCTACGGAAAGCGCTCAGGGAACAAAAGCTCCTGAAAGCAAACTTGAGCGGATTACTCAACCCGGCCCTGGGTAAGGGCGGTGTAATTCCGCCTGGGGCAGACACTTGAGAATCACTACAACAGGCCCCTCCCCCAGAAGATCAACAAGAAATCCAGCCGAGACCAAGTTCGCCTACCAAGGAGTGCGATTTCAATACAGAGGAGAGCAGCAGAATTCCAGAGGAAGAGAAAGCCAAGCACGGAACTCATGGCTTTTTCCCTGTGATTTTTTTTTTAGTCTTGCAGTTAATTTAATTTTTTTCTTTTTAATTTTTTGTTTTTTTTTTCTCGCCTTCGGGTAAAATTTTTTTTTTAACTGTTACCTTTTTCTTTTTTAATGATTTCTTACTAGTTTATCTAATATATATATTTTTTATTTTTTATATTTTTCTTAGGTGTTTTCTTTTTTTTAATTCTTTTTTTTTCTTTTTTCCTTTTTTTTCTTTCTTCCTTTTTGAACCTCTTTTTATCCCCGTACTCCCCCCTCATGATTTTGAATCTCTTCTAATTTGGTTAAAGCATATTTTCCTGGGGTTGTTGCCACCCTTTTAGTATTTTACTTGCCCCTTCATATACTCTTATCCGGACAAAATGACAAGACGGAAAAAATCAACACAAAAAAAAAAGAACAAGAGGCAGTACTGAAGGCTAGGGACCTAATCAATACAGACATTGGTAATATGCCAGATCTAGAGTTCAGAATGACAATTCTCAAGGTTCTAGCTGGGCTCGAAAAAGGCATGGAAGATATTAGAGAATCCCTCTCGAGAGATATAAAAGCCCTTTCTGGAGAAATAAGAGAACTAAAATCTAACCAAGTTGAAATAAAAAAAGCTATTAATGAGGTGCAATCAAAAATGGAGGCTCTCACTGCTAGGATAAATGAGGCAGAAGAAAGAAATTAGTGATATAGAAGACCAAATGACAGAGAATAAAGAATCTGAGCAAAAGGGACAAACAGCTACTGGACCACGAGGGGAAAATTCGAGAGATAAGTGACACCATAAGACGAAACAACATTAGAATAATTGGGATTCCAGAAGAAGAAGAAAGAGAGAGGGGAGCAGAAGGTATACTGGAGAGAATTATTGGGGAGAATTTCCCCAATATGGCAAAGGGAAGGAGCATCAAAATTCAGGAGGTTCAGAGAACGCCCCTCAAAATCAATAAGAATAGGTCCACACCCCGTCACCTAATAGTAAAATTTACAAGTCTCAGTGACAAAGAGAAAATCTGAAAGCAGCCCGGGAAAAGAAGTTTGTAACATACAATGGTAAAAATATTAGATTGGCAGCTGACTTATCCACAGAGACCTGGCAGGCCAGAAAGAGCTGGCATGATATTTTCAGAGCACTAAACGAGAAAAACATGCAGCCAAGAATACTATATCCAGCTAGGCTATCATTGAAAATAGAAGGAGAGATAAAAAGTTTCCAGGACAAACAAAAACTGAAAGAATTTGCAAATACCAAACCAGCTCTACAGGAAATATTGAAAGGGGTCCTCTAAGCAAAGAGAGAGCCTACAAGTGGCAGATCAGAAAGGAACAGAGACCATATACAGTAACAGTCACCTTACAGGCAATACAATGGCCCTAAATTCATATCTCTCAATAGTTACCCTGAATGTTAATGGGCTAAATGCCCCTGTCAAAACACACAGGGTATCAGAATGGATAAAAAAACAAAACCCATCTATATGTTGCCTCCAAGAAACTCATTTTAAGCCCGAAGACACCTCCAGATTTAAAGTGAGGGGGTGGAAAAGAATTTACCATGCTAATGGACATCAGAAGAAAGCAGGAGTGGCAATCCTTATATAAGATCAATTATATTTTAAGCCAAAACTATAATAAGAGATGAGGAACGACACTATATCATAATCAAATGGTCTGTCCAACAAGAAGATTTAACAATTTTAAATATATATGCCCCCAACGTGGGAGCAGCCAACTATATAAACCAATTAATAACAAAATCAAAGAAACACATCAACAATAATACAATAATAGTAGGGGACTTTAACACTCCCCTCACTGAAATGGACAGATCATCCAAGCAAAAGATCAGCATGGAAATAAAGGCCTTAAACGACACACTGGACCAGATGGACATCACAGATATATTCAGAGCATTTCATCCCAAAGCAACAGAATACACATTCTTCTCTAGTGCACATGGAACATTCTCCAGAATAGATCACATCCTCGGTCCTAAATCAGGACTCAACCGGTATCAAAAGATTGGGATCATTCCCTGCATATTTTCAGACCACAATGCTCTAAAGCTAGAACTCAACCACAAAAGGAAGTTTGAAAAGAACCCAAATACATGGAGACTAAACAGCATCCTTCTAAAGAATAAATGGGTCAACTGGGAAATTAAAGAAGAATTGAAAAAAATCATGGAAACAAATGATAATGAAAATACAATAGTTCAAAATCTGTGGGACACAACAAAGGCAGTCCTGAGAGGAAAATATATAGCGGTACAAGCCTTTCTCAAAAAACAAGAAAGGTCTCAGGTACACAACCTAACCCTACACCTAAAGGAGCTGGAGAAAGAACAAGAAGGAAACCCTAAGCCCAGCAGGAGAAGAGAAATCATAAAGATCAGAGCAGAAATCAATGAAATAGAAACCAAAAAAAACAATAGAACAAATCAACGAAAGTAGGAGCTGGTTCATTGAAAGAATTAATAAAATTGATAAACCCCTGGCCCGACTTATCAAAAAGAAAAGAGAAAGGACCCAAATAAATAAAATCATGAATGAAAGAGGAGAAATCACAACTAACACCAAAGAAATACAAACTATTATAAGAACATACTATGAGCAACTCTACGCCAATAAATTTGACAATCTGGAAGAAATGGATGCATTCCTAGAAACATATAAACTACCACAACTGAACCAGGAGGAAATAGAAAGCCTGAACAGACCCATAACCAGTAAGGAGATTGAAACAGTCTTTAAAAATCTCCAAACAAACAAAAGCCCAGGGCCAGATGGCTTCCCGGGGGAATGCTACCAAACATTTAAAGAAGAACTAATTCCTATTCTCCTGAAACTGTTCCAAAAATTAGAAATGGAAGGAAAACTTCCAAACTCATTTTATGAGGCCAGCATCACCTTGATCCCAAAACCAGACAAGGATCCCACCAAAAAAGAGAGCTTTAGACCAATATCCTTGATGAACACAGATGCGAAAATACTCAACAAAATACTAGCCAATAGGATTCAACAGTACATTAAAAAGATTATTCACCACAACCAAGTGGGATTTATTCCAGGGCTGCAAGGTTGGTTCAACATCCGCAAATCAGTCAATGTGATACAACACATCAATAAAAGAAAGAACAAGAACCATATGATACTCTCAATAGATGCTGAAAAAGCATTTGACAAAGTACAGCATCCCTTCCTGATCAAAACTCTTCAAAGTGTTGGGATAGAGGGCACATACCTCAATATCATCAAAGCCATCTATGAAAAACCCACTGCAAATATAATTCTCAATGGAGAAAAACTGAAAGCTTTTCCGCTAAGGTCAGGAACACGGCAGGGATGTCCATTATCACCACTGCTATTCAACATAGTACTAGAGGTCCTAGCCTCAGCAATCAGACAACAAAAGGAAATTAAAGGCATCCAAATCGTCAAAGAAGAAGTCAAATTATTATTCTTCACAGATGATATGATACTATATGTGGAAAACCCAAAAGACTCCACTCCAAAACTGCTAGAACTTATACAGGAATTCAGTAAAGTGTCAGGATATAAAATCAATGCACACAAATCAGTTGCATTTCTCTACACCAACAGCAAGACAGAAGAAAGAGAAATTAAGGAGTCAATCCCATTTACAATTGCACCCAAAACCATAAGATACCAAGGAATAAACCTAACCAAAGAGACACAGAATCTATACTCAGAAAACTATAAAGTACTCATGAAAGAAATTGAGGAAGACACAAAGAAATGGAAAAATGTTCCATTCTCCTGAATTGGAAGAATAAATATTGTGAAAATGTCTTTGCTACCTAAAGCAATCTACACATTTAATGCAATTACTATAAAAGTACTATCCATCTTTTTCAAAGAAATGGAACAAATAATTCTAAAATTTATAGGGAACCAGAAAAGACCTCGAATAGCCAAAGGGATATTGAAAAAGAAAGCCAACATTGGTGGCATCACATTTCCGGACTTCAAGCTCTATTACAAAGCTGTCATCATCAAGACAGCATGGTACTGGCACAAAAACAGACACATAGATCAATGGAACAGAATAGAGAGCCCAGAAATAGACCCTCAAATCTATGGTCAACTCATCTTCGACAAAGCAGGAAAGAATGTCCAATGGAAAAAAGACAGCCTCTTCAATAAATGGTGCTGGGAAAATTGGACAGCCACATGTAGAAAAATGAAATTGGACCATTTCTTTACACCACACACAAAAATAGACTCAAAATGGATGAAGGACCTCAATGTGCGAAAGGAATCCATCAAAATCCTTGAGGAGAACACAGGCAGCAACCTCTTCGACCTCTGCCACAGCAACATCTTCCTAGGAACAATGCCAAAGGCAAGGGAAGCAAGGGCAAAAATGAACTATTGGGACTTCATCAAGATCAAAAGCTTTTGCACAGCAAAGGAAACAGTTAAAAAAATCAAAAGACAACTGACAGAATGGGAGAAGATATTTGCAAACGACATATCAGATAAAGGACTAGTGTCCAGAATCTATAAAGAACTTAGCAAACTCAACACCCAAAGAACAAATAATCCAATCAAGAAATGGGCAGAGGACATGAACAGACATTTCTGCAAAGAAGACATCCAGATGGCCAACAGACACATGAAAAAGTGCTCCATATCACTCGGCAACAGGGAAATACAAATCAAAACCACAATGCGATATCACCTCACACCAGTCAGAATGGCTAAAATCAACAAGTCAGGAAATGACAGATGCTGGCGAGGATACGGAGAAAGGGGAACCCTCCTACACTGTTGGTGGGAATGCAAGCTGGTGCAACCACTCTGGAAAACAGCATGGAGGTTCCTCAAAATGTTGAAAATAGAACTGCCCTATGACCCAGCAATTGCACTATTGGGTATTTACCCTAAAGATACAAACGTAGTGATCCAAAGGGGCACGTGCACCCGAATGTTTATAGCAGCAATGTCCACAGTAGCCAAACTATGGAAAGAACCTAGATGTCCATCAACAGATGAATGGATCAAGAAGATGTGGTATATATACACAATGGAATACTATGCAGCCATCAAAAGAAATGAAATCTTGCCATTTGCGACAACATGGATGGAACTAGAGCGTATCATGCTTAGCGAAATAAGTCAAGCAGAGAAAGACAACTATCATATGATCTCCCTGATATGAGGAAGTTGTGATGCAACATGGGGGCTTAAGTGGGTACGAGAAGAATAAATGAAACAAGATGGGATAGGGAGGGAGACAAACCATAAGTGACTCTTAATCTCACAAAACAAACTGAGGGTTGCTGGGGGGAGGGGGTTTTGGAGAAGGGGGTGGGATTATGGACATTGGGGAGGGTATGTGCTTTGGTGAGTGCTGTGAAGTGTGTAAACCTGGTGATTCACAGACCTGTACCCCTGGGTAAAAAATATATGTTTATAAAAAAATAAAAAATTAAAAAACCAAAAAAAAAAATTAAAAAACAATAAGAGCAAGAATGTATTTAATAATAAGTGTGTATATTTATATGAATGCTTATATATAAATGAAATGAAAGCAGCAATACTATAAGGGATAAGAGTGAGGAATTATGAATTTTGTCATTATAAAGTACTCACACTACCTGTGAAGCAGTGAGGTGTTATTTTTAAAAATACATATTTATTAGGCATATAAAATATTAAAGTTATGATGCAGGCACTGCAAACAACACATTGTTTCTTTTTTCACTACCTTTCAGGTAATTGTGCTGTGAAAGTTACAGAAGTATCTCCTTTATGATAACTCATATAACCTTAGGTATTTAAAATATTTTTTTAATTTTCCTTAAGTAAAATAAAATAATCACTATTTAATATCCACTCTAAGAGAAAATCCTCTTGACTCTGCCTTTAAATTATACTTGTAATTAAAGCAGCTTTTACTTCCTCTAATGCTATCACTCAGTCCAAACCATCATGTTTTCCCTGCATTATCCCTGCTTTTAATCCCCACTTTCTTCAGAAGGTTGATTTTTTTAAAATGTAAGACAGATCATGCCATATCTTTGCTTGAAAGTCTGCACTGATTCTCCAACTCACTCAGAAATCCTTCAGTCGCCACCAAGACCAATCTATCATATTTCCCCCATTTCGTATTTTGTTTCTCTCTTCTCCCCACATACACAATTTGCTCCATTCTAGCCACAGTGCGCTCTTTGCAGATCATGCCAAGCGCTTTGCTGTCTATTCCCTTTGCCTGAAATGTTCATCTCTTAGATCTGTCTTATAGCTAAGTTCTTCATTTGCTTCCAACACCTGTTAAAATATCACTTTGTTAATGAGGCTTTTTCTGACCACCTGTTTCAAAATAGCAACTTAACCCCACCCCCATTCAGCCATTCCCAATCACACTTTTTTTTTTTTAAGATTTTTTATTTATTTATCAGAGAGAGAGAGGAGGAGAGAGCGAGCACAGGCAGACAGAATGGCAGGCAGAGGCAGAGGGAGAAGCAGGCTCCCTGCTGAGCAAGGAGCCCGATGTGGGACTCGATCCCAGGATGCTGGGATCATGACCTGAGCTGAAGGCAGCTGCTTAACCAACTGAGCCACCCAGGCGTCCCCCCAATCACACTTTTTATTTTCAATTTTTTAAGGATATAATAGACAAATAAATTGTGTGTATATATATAATATACATATAAAGTATAAGAGATGATAATTTGACAGATACATTTTGTGAAATGATTACCATGATTGAGTTCATTAACATAATCATCTTACAAAGTTACTTTTTTGTTTATTTTGTGTTGATACTTAAAGTCTACTCTCTTTGAAAATTGTATTATACAACACAGTATTATTAACTATAATTGCCATGATGTATATTAGATCCTCAGATCTTATTCATCTTATTACTAAAGGCTTATACCATTTAAATAGCATCTCCCCATCTCCTGCAACCTCCAGGGCCTGGTAACCACTGTATAATTCTGTTTCTATGAGTTTGACTTTTTTTTTTAATTCTACTTGTAATAAATGAGATCATATAGTATTTGTCTTCATCTGACTAATAACACATAGATCCAATGTCCTCTAGGTCCATCCTTACTGTTGTAAATGGAAATTTTTTTCTTTCTCATGACTGAACACTATGATATATATATATATATATATACACACACACACACACATACATATACATAAATATATAGTGCATGCCATATATATAATGTGTATTTTATTATATATAAAATATAAATATTTTATATATTGCACACATACATACACATACACACATGTAGAACCACATCTTCTTTATCCATTCACTTGTCAACATTTAGGTTTTTTTCTCATTTCTGCTATTCTGAATAATACTGAAGAGAAGATGGGAAGGCAGATATCTCTTCAAGATACAGATTTCATTTTCTTGAAATAAATGTTCAGAGATGGGATTGGTGGATCATATCACACTTATGTTTTTAATTTTTTAAGGCATCTCCCTACTGTTTTCTATAATGGTTGTACCAATTTACATTTCCACCAATATTAATTTTTGTGAGTGGTGTAAGATAGGCATCCAGTTTCATTCTTTAAGCATGTGGATATCCACATTGGCCAATACCTTTATCTGAAGAGATTATGATTTTCCCATTGTGTGTTCTTAGTGCCTTTGTCAAAGATTAGTTTAACCCAAATGCATGGAATTATATCTGGCCTCTCTATTCTGTTCCATTAGTTTGTGTGTCTGTTACTATGCTGGGATCATAGTGTTTTGATTTCTATAGCTTTGTAATATATTTTTAAATCAAGATATGCTTTTACTTTTTTTTTTTATTTTTTTTTAACTTTTTATTTTTATAAACATATATTTTTATCCCCAGGGGTACAGGTCTGTGAATCACCAGGTTTACACACTTTTACTTTTGTCCTTCTTTCTCAAGATTGCTTTGGCTATTCAGGGTTTTTCTGATTCCAGCTGAATTTTAGAATTTTTTTTTAAACATAAGATATATGGTTTTATTTCTTCCTTTCTTATTCAAATACATTTTCTTTCTTTTTCCTTTTGCTTAATTGCATTGGCTAGGACTTCTACTATGATGTTGAATAGAAGTGGCAAGAGTGGGCATCCTTGTCTTGTCCTGGTTTTAGAGGAAATGTTTTCAGCTATTCACCACTAAGTTTGATGTTAGTTGTGCAATTACAATCTTTAACCTTATTGTGTTGGTGCACATTTCTTTTATGCCCAATTTGTTAAAGTTTTTATCATGAAAAGATGGACAATTTTTTCAAATGCTATTTCTATATCCATTCAGATGATCATTTAATCTCTATTCTTCCTCCTGTTAACGCTTGTGTATTACATTTATTGATTTGTTTATATTGAGCCATTCTTGCATCCTAGCAAAAAGTCCAAATTGATGATGATGTGTAATCCTCCTAATGTTCTGTTTAATTTGGTTTGCTAATGATATGTTGAGGTTTTTTTCCTGTCTATGTTTTTCAGGGATATCAGCCTGTATTCTCCTTTCCCTATTTTGTACTTCTCTGGCTTTGGTATCAGGGTAATGCTGACCTCATAAAATGAATTTGGAAGTGTTGCCTCTTCTTCAATTTTTTGCAAGACTTTGAGGAAGATTTTAATTATTTCTTCAAACTTTTGGTAGAATTTCCCAGTAAAGTCATTATGATCTGAGCTTTTCTTTATTGAGAGGTTTTTGATTACAGATCCCAATTCTTGACACATTATTGTGCATTCAGAGTTTTTGTTTCTTCATGATTGATTCACTCTTAGTAGGTTGTATGTTTCTAGGAATTTATCAATTTATTTAAGTCATATAATTTATTGACATTGTTCATTGTTCATTGATATCTCAGGATATTTTGTATTTCTGTAGTATCCATTGCCATGTCATTCTTTCATTTTTTATTTTATTCATTTGTGTTTTTTAATTTATTCATTTGAGTTCTCTCAGTTTTCTTAGGCCAGCTACTGATTTGTCAACATTGTTTACTGTTACAAAATACTCTTATTTTCATTGATATTTTCTATTATTTTTCTGTTCTCTTTTGGATTTATTTCTGTTCTTGTCATTGTTATTTCCTTCTTTATGCTAATTTTGGGATTTCCCCCCCTCTTTTTCCAGTACTTTGAGATATAAAGTTCTCTATTTGGGATCTATCTTTTTTACCTAATATAGTCATTTATCACTGTGAATTACCTTCTTAGAACCACTTTTGCTGTATGCTATCAGTTTTGTTATGGTGTACTTCATTTTTATTTGTTCCATGATATCTTTATTTCTTTTCAAATTTTTCTTTGATACACTGTTTTGTGCACTAACATATGATCTATTCTGTAGAATGTTTTATGTGTCGTTGAGAAGAATGTACATTCTGCTGCCATTGTATTAATATTCTGTATATGTCTTTTAGGTCCATTTAGTATATAGTATGGTTTATGTCCAATTTATTTTTCTTGATTCTTTTGGTCTGAATAATGTATTTATTGTTGAAAGTGAGGAAGTAATGTTCCCTATTATTACTGATTGTTGTCTATTTCTTCTCCCTTCATAACAGTATTTACTTAATATTTTTACATGTTCAATGTTGGGTCCATAAATTTTTGGAACTGTTTTATCTACTTGATGCATTAGTTAACCCTTTATCATTATATAATGATCTTTTGTCTCTTATCAAAGTTTTTGACTTAAATTTAATTTTATCTGATTTAATATAGCCACCTTTGCTATCTTTTGATTTCTGCTTAGAAGTGATATCTCCTTCTATTCCTTCACTTTTAACCTATGTGTGTCCTGGAAACTGTGTATCTCTTATTGGCAGTATATAGTTGAGTTTGTCTTTATGCATTTAGTCACCATATACCTTGTGATGCCGAATATACTCCATTTACCTTAAAAGTAATTACTGATAGGTAAGGATTATCTAATGTCATCTTATTAAATGTTTTCTGGCTGTTTAGTCACTTATTTGTTCCTTTATTCCTTTTTTGCTTTCTTCCTTTGTGAACTGATGATTTTCCATAATGGTTTCCTTTGATTTCCTTCTTTTTATATTTGGTAGATCTGCTGTAGGTTTTTGTTATGTGGCTACTCTGAGGCTTACATAAGACATCTTATTATTATAATAGGCTATTTTTTTAAAAAGATTTTATTTATTTGACAGAGAGAGAGAGAGATCACAAGTAGGCAGAGAGGCAGGCAGAGACAGAGGGGGAAGCAGGCTCTCTGCTCAGCAGAGAGCATGATGTGGGGCTTGATCCCAGGACCCTGAGATCATGACCTGAGCCGAAGGCAGAGGCTTAACCCGCTGAGCCACCCAGGTGCCCCTATAATTGGCTATTTTAAACTGATAATAAACTTAACTTTGATCGCATACAAAGACAATTCTTTTACTCTTAACGTTTTATGTTTTATTTTATAATTTGTCTTTTTATATTGTGTATACATTAAAAATTTTTGTAGCTATAGTTATTTTAATGTTTTTGTTCCTTAACCTTTATACTAAAGTGATTAACATACCACCATATTGCAGTCTAGATTTTTTTTTAACTACATACTTGCCAATATGTTTTATGTGTTTATGTTCATAATTAGCAATTTCAGCATTTGTTGTACGGCAAGTCTAGTGATGATAAACTTCCTCAGCTTTTGTTTGTCTGGGAAAAGCAGTATCTCTCCTTCATTACTGAAGCATAGCTTTGTCAGACAAAGTATTCTTGGTTGGCACTTTTTTTTTTCTTTCAGCGCTCTGAATATATCATCTTACTCTCTCCTATTCTACCAGGTTTCTGGTGATAGATTTAAGAGGGTTCCTTCCCTTGTACGTGAAGAAGAGTTTTTTGTTTGTTTGTTTTTTGTTTTGCTTTTTGTTTGTTTTAAATATTGATGCTTTTAATGTTCTTTGTCTTTGATTGTAGATAGTTCTCTTATAATTCATTTTGGAGGAGATCTCTTTGGGTTGTTCTTTTAGGGGATCTATGAACTTTATGAATTTGGATATCCATATGTTTCCCCAGATTTGTAGTATTGTCGGCCATTATTTCTTTAAATAAGTTTTCTACCCCTTTCTCCTTCTCTTCTCTTTCTGAGATTCCAAAATATGTAGATTGCTTCATGTTATGGTATCCTATAATTTCTATAGGCTTTCTTCACTTTGTTGTTGTTGTTCTCTGAAGTATTTCAAACAATCTTTGAGATAAGATTTTTTTTTCCATTGTATCAGGTCTGCTACTGACACTATTGCATTTTTAGATTTCATTGGTTGTATTCTTTTGCTCTAGAATTTTCTTTGGTTCCCTATTTATCATATCTATTTCTCCATTAAACTTCTTGTTAAGATCATGTATTAGTTTTCTGATTTCATTAAATTGTCTTTGTTTGTTTTTGTATAGCGAACTGAGATTATTTTAAAAAAACTACTCAGAATTTGTCATCAGGCAAATCAAATGTCTTCATTTCTTTGGGTTCATTAATAGGAAATTATCACATTCTTTTGGTGATGATATGTTTCCTTGATTTTTATGTTCCTTGATGTTGTTTTCTTTGCAACTGAAAAAGCAACCAACTCCTCCAGTCTTTATTGATTGGCTTTAGGAAAAAAGTGCATTCTGTCAGCCCTGCCAGGGATTTTGAGGTGTTCTCAGATCCTTCCTATGGATATGCCTACTCCATATTTCCTATTCCTTCTTTGCAGGAAATTCTAAATATTGTATCTCTTCTCTGGATCCTGCAAAGTCTGGTTGGGTGTCAACAATCTCCAGTTTGCTTTTCCCCAGGTTGGTTCTGAAAGTTCAAATTTGTGTGATTTCTCCCATACCTACAGACTTATGCTAACTTTCTAGGTGAGCTAACTAAATATCTGTAAAATCTCATACTCACTACTATCAGGTGTGTGCAGGGAGCTGGTCTTGTGTGTGTGAGGGTAAGGCATGCAGAATATTGGTGGTATCTGTGGGGTTGTTGGGCATATTTGCCAGAGAGATGACCTAGAAGCTTGTGGGTGTGCTTCCTGATAAGTTCCACAAAGCAATTAGTAAGACCCACATCTCTTTGATATCCTTGGAATCCTGGCTGCTGTTTTCCCATTCCTGTACTATACTCTAGGTATGCAGCACACCTCAGTATTCTAGAGGGGGTAAGAAGAAAGTAGGCCTTTTGGGCAGGGTCCCACACAACTGGGGATGGCAGTCACTCACTCATAAACTCTCACTTTTCCTTATGGGGAAATTATAGGCTTAGAAGTTCTCTTTGGGCACTGAGATGTGCTGGCTTGGGGTAGGATGATATGAGTAAAGTGAAACTGTTCCCCCTAATTTCTTCAATGGGTCCAAACTCAGACTTTTTTTTTTTTTTTTTTTTTTTTAAGATTTAGTTATTTATTTGAGAGAGAGAGCATGGTGGGAGCGGCAGAGGGAGAGAAGATCCAAGTAGACTCTTGCTGAGCACAGGGCCCAGTGAGGTGCTGGATCCCACAAGCCATGGAATCAGGACCTGAGCTAAAACCAAGAGTCAGATGCTTAACTGACTGAGCCACTCACGTGCTCCCACAACTCAGATTTTTTTTTTTTTTCCAGATTGTGTGTTGGGACTTCTTTGCTAGACTCCCATGATTGTCAATCCATGAATGATTGTCAGAACCAGTGTTCTTTGGGAGAAATACAGTATTAAACTCCTACTTCACCATCTTGATAATGTCCACCAGTTATGAACTTGGATTAGTTATAAATGCATTACAACTTTACCCAACTTAAAAAAAAAAGTATCTGACATGCTAGAAAGGAGAGAGCATGAAATCACATAAAATGCTCAATTAAAATCACAAAAAGCATAAAAGAGTGGAGAAAATATAAGAACAAGAATTAGAAACAAAGAGAAAATGGTAACAAATATAGTAGCTATTAATCCAACTATATAAATAACCACTTGGAATGCTGATGTTCTAAAAACACTAATTAAAAGACAGAGATTATCAGAGTAGTTTAAAAAAGACACAATTATATGTTTTCTAAAAAACCAAACACACTTTAAATATAAAGACAGATACAGATTAAAAACAAATAGACGGGGGGAATATACCATGCTAACACTAATATAAAGAAAGCAGAAGCAGCTCCATAAATCTCAGTCAGGGCCAACTTCAAAGCAGGGAAATTATTTGTGATAAAAGAGGGCATTATAAAATGATAAAGGAGTAAATTCTCCAAGAAGAAACAACAATTTAATGTGTATGCCCCTAAAAAGAGAGCATAAAACTACATGAAGCAAGAACTGGTAGATTTTCAAGAAGAAATAGATCACCTACTATCATAGTTGGAGACTTCAGCATGCCTATATCAAAAATAGACAGATCCAGCAGGCTAAAAATCAGTAAGGTTGTAGTTGGATGCATCATCACTATTAGTCACCGGGTATAATTGACATCTATGGATGACATTATCCAAGAATACATATTCTTCTCAAGCTCACATGGAATATTCACCAACATACATCTTATTCTGGCTAATAAAACACACCTTGACAAATTTAAAAGAATAGAAACCATATAACATCTGTTCCCAGACAACATGGAATTAAATAAAAATATTAATAACAAAAAGGTAACAGAAAAATTCTAAAATGTATGAAGATTAAACAACACACGAGTCAAGGAAGAAATCTCAAAAGAAATTTAAAAATATTTAGAACTTAGCAATAACAAAAAGACCCCCAGACAATTTGCCAACCTGGATTGGAGGTAGTAAAAGCAGTGCTTAGAGGGAAATTTATAGTATTGAAAGCACATTTTAGAAAAGAAGAAAGATCTAAAATCAATCTTCTAAGTTTATAACTTAACTAACTAGAAAAAGAGCAAATTAAATCCAAAGTAAGAAGAATAAATATAAGAATTAGAGCAAAAAACAATTAAATTGAAAACAAGAAATAAAGTTGTTGTTTTTTTTTTTTTTCGTTTAAAAAGCTAGTTCTCCAAAAAGATAATATCAGAAATAAAATAGGAGAAATTACTACAGGTCAAAAAGATAATAAGATGATAATAAAGAAATATTATTAAGGACTCTACGCCCACAAACTTGATAATCTAGATCAAATAGAACAATCCTTTGAAAGACACAATTTGCTATATCTTATATATGAAGAGATAGTCTACTTGAATATATCTATATCTATATAAAAATTGAATCAGTAATTAAAAATTTTATAAAACAGAAGGCACCAGACCTTGATGAGTTCACTGGTGAGTTCTACAAAATACTAAGGAAGATATTTTAATTTTATAGAACTGGAGAACAGAAGCAGAGGGAATACTTCCTAATTCATTCTGTGAAGCAAGAATTACCCTAACACCAGGGTGCCAGGGTGACTCAGTCACTTAATCATCTGACTCCTGATTTTGGCTTGGGTTATGATCTCAGGGTCAAGTCCCACATCAGCTTCCAGGCTCAGCACAGAGTCTGCTTGAAATTCTCTCTCTCCACCCCCCTTTAGTCTTCCTTCCCCCATCCCCATCTTGTGTGCTCTCTCTGTCAAAGAAATAAAATCTTTAAAAAAGAGAGGGGGCACCTGAGTGTCTCAGTTTAGTTAAACATCTGTCCTTGGCTCAGGTCTGGGATAGACCTGGGTCCGGGATATCCCAGGGTCTGGGATAAAGCCCCACATCAGGCTCCCTGCTCAGCGGGAAGCCTGCTTCTTCCTCTCTCACTCCCCCTGCTTGTGTTCCCTCTCTTGCTGTGTCTCTCTCTGTTAAGTAATAAAATAATATAAAATACGAAAAGAGTTACCCTAATGGCAAAGACAGAAATACATTACCAGAAACAGGATCTACAGACCAAAATCTCTCATGAAAGTACATGCAAAAATCCTCAACAAAATAATAGCAAATCAAATCCAATAATGGACAGAAATAATTATATAGCACAACTCTGCAGAATTCATCCCAGGGGAATGCCTGGGTGGCTCAGTGGGTTAAAGCCTCTGCCTTCAGCTCAGGTCATGATCTCAGGGTCCTGGGGTCGAGCCCCACATTGGTCTCTCTGCTCAGTGGGGAGCCTGCTTCCTCCTCTCTCTCTCTCTCTCTCTGCCTGTTTCTCTGCCTACCTGTGATCTTTGTCTGTCAAATAAATAAATAAAATCTTAAAAAAAAAAGAAAGAATTTATCTCAGGTATGGCAATGCAATTTCAATACCTAAAAATCAGTTAAAGTAATCCATCATATCAACAAGCTAAGAAAGAAAAAAAAACACACAATCATTATCAACAGATACAGAAAACCATTTTACAAAATATGTCACCTATCCATGAAAAAAAAAAAATCTCTCAGAAAACTAGGACTAGAGGGAACTTCCTCAATTTCATAAAGAATATCTTACAAAATTTTATAGATAATATCACATTTAATGCTGAGAAATTAGAATGTTTCCCACAAGGATCAGGAACAAGGTAAGATGTCCCCTCTTGTCACTTATTTCCAACACTGTACTGGAAGCATTAGCTAATTCAATAAGAGAAATATGAGAAATAAAATGTATACAGTTTGAGGAGAAAGAAATTAAACTGTCTTATTCATTAATGACATGATGGTCTATATAGAAATTATGGAAAAAATGACAAAAATCTACTGGAACAAATAAGTCATTACAGAAATACTGAAAGAAACAATGTCAATATATAATAGAGAATAGTTTTGTACATACCGGACGTGAATAAGTGGAATTTGAGCATAAAAGCACAATATCATTTACATTATCACCCCCCAAAATGAAATATATAATTATAAATCTAACTAAGTATACACAAGATCTACTGAGAAAAATTACAAAACTGATAAATAAAATCAGTGAAGTACTAAATAAATATATATTTCATGTCTTGGATAGGAAGACTGAAATTGTCAGATATTGGTTGTTCCTAACTTGATATATAGATTCAGTGTAATCCTAATCAAAATCCCAGTGAATTATTTTGTAGATATCAAGAGATTCTAAAAGTTTCCACAGAGAGGTACTAGACCCAGAATATCCAACAATATTGAAGGAAGAAAATAAAGTTGCAGGACTAAGATTATTTGACATCAAGTCTTAGTATAAAGCTATAGTAATCAAGACACTAGGTTATTGGCAAATGAGCAAATAGATCAATAGAACCGAATAGAGAATAGAACCCTGAAATGGACCCACATAAACATAGTCAACTGATCACTGACAAAGGAACAAAGGCAATAGAATGGAGCAAAGATAGTTTTTCAACAAATGGTGTTGGAACAACAGCCACATGCAATAATAAATAATAAAAATAACAATATGGACAACAGACTTTACAAACTTCACAAATACTACTTCAAAATGAGTTATAGATCTAAATGTAAAATGCAAAACTATAAAATTCTTAAAAGATAATATAGGAGAAAAGGCATCTTGGGAATGCCTTTTTATTTATTTATTTTAGCAAGAGACAGAGCATAAGCAGGGAGAGATGCAGAGTCAGAGGGAGAAACAGACTCCCTGCTGAGCAGGGAGCTCAGTGTGTGTGTGAGGCTCAATCCCAGGACCCTGGGATCATGACCTGAGCCAAAGGCAGATGCTTAATCACCTGAGCCACCATATGTCCCTAGGGATGCCTTTTTAGATACAATACCAAAGATATAATCTATGAAAGAAATCACTGGTAAACTGAACTTCATTAAAATTAAAAACTGCTCTGTGAAAGACAAAGTCAAGAGAATGGGAAGTCAATCCACAGACTGGAAGAATATATTTGCTAAAGACCTATCTGATAAAGTATTGTTATCCCCAATAGACAATAAATTCTTTAAACTCAACAAAAGAAAATAATTTGCTTTCAAAATGGGCCAAGACTTTAACAAGAATCAACCACACAGGTGGCAAATAATGAAAAGCTGTTCCACATTACAGCTATGAAATACCACTACATCTGAACTGCCAACTGTTAACATCCACAAATACTAAAAGCCCATGGAGATGTGGAGCAACAGGAACTCTCACTCAGAGAGTGAGACTGACACATTCATTGCAGCAACATGCAAAATGTTCCAGCTACTTTGGAAAACAGTTCCACAGTTTCACAGTTAAAAAAAAAAGCATACTCTTACCAAACAAACCAGGGATCACACTTCTAGCATTTAACCCCCCCAAAGTTTATAACTTACTTATATATAAGTAAAAATAATACTGCATAGAAATGTTTATACCAGCTTTATTTATAATTGTTAAAACATGGGGTCAACCAAGATGTCCTTTGGTAGATGAATTGATTCAAAAAGTATAATAATCCACACAATGAAATTTTATTTAATGCTAAAAAAGTAAACCATGAAACCATGAAAAGACATGAAGGAAACTTAAATGCATATGGTAAGTGAAAGGAGCCAATGTGAAAAGGCTATATATTATATGATGTCAATCTTGTAACATTCTGGTAAAGGTAAAAGATGGTATAGAAATAGTGCAAAGATAAGTGGTTATCAGGGCTTTATGGAGGTCAGGGAGAGGAATGAAAAAGAAAAGCACAGAAGATTTTTAGGCCAATAAAAACACTCTGCTACACACCATTATACATTTGTCCAAACTCACAGAATATACAACATTAAAAATGAACTGTAATGTAATGTATGGACTTTGAAATTTAATGATGCTTCAGAGTAGGTTCATGACTCATAACAAATGTGATCCTGTGGGAATGTTGATCATGGTGGACGTTATACTTGTGTAGGGCTAGGGTTATATGGGGAATTTCTATACTTTAATCTCAATATTTCTGTGAACCTAAAAGTACTCTAAAAAATCAAGTTATGTATAATATATAATATAAAACACATTATTTCTACAAATGTTATGCATAATAAAATTATATATATTATAAAATATATTCTTTCCATATATATTTCAAAATCATTAGAGATGACACCATGAGGAATCATATTCAAATAGTATTCTAATATTAAAATTAAAGGTTATTTTGAGGAACTAATCTGAATTTTATTCACATTTTACAAAAATCTCATATTTTGGGGGGTTGAAAGCTTGACAATGGGTAGAACAGAAAATGACAGACACCTAAAAACATACCAAATTACACCACTTGGTGTCCATATAGGCAGAGGCATTTATGCCAACTTTCTAGATTTTTAATAGAAAGGTTATGTTAGGAAGCTATTCTCAACATGAAATGCCTATGGCGATAAACCATTCTTTCATAAGTTCTAAGGACTGAAACAGCATGTTACAACACCATTAAGAATCAAAGAAAGCAAATACGTGAATGACTCTGCTGGGATCCCATTGTATTTTGGCCTATAGTTTCCAGTGTGTTATCATTATCTCTTGGTATATCTCCATCAGTACACCCTGAGATCCTCAAAAGGTCAGGTCTTTTTTTATTGCAGTTGTTTTATTGCCTGCATAAAGTAGCTCAGTGACTGTTTACTGCAATAATCAACGAATTGAAGCCATTTCATAGTCATAGCCTACATTTCAACTCTCCCTCCAGCCATCTTCCTCCTCATCATTTCTCTCCATCAATACGTAGGGCAGAATACCTTATTACTTCTTCTAGAAAAAATTCCACAACCAATAAAGCATTCCTGAATATTATATGGATTGAATTGTGTCTGTCCAAATTCAGATGTTAAGCTCAGAATAGAGTCATTGTAGAAATCACTAGTTAAGATGCAATCATACTGGAGTAGGGTGGGACCTAACTAGACAAAATGAGTAGTGTGCTTAGAAAAGGGTAAATTTGGACGCAGATAAGCATACATGGGGACACTTGTCAAGACTGGAATTATGCTGCCATAAACTAAAGGACTACCAGAAACTAGGAGGGAGCCCTGGAAAAGGGAAAGCCCTGGCACCTTGAGAGAAAGCATGGCCCTGCTGACACTTTGATCCAGGACTTCTGGTCTTCACAATAGTGAAATAGTAAATTTGTGTTGCTCACCTGTTTTTGGCATTTTGTTACAGTAGCCTTAGGAAACTAACACAGTGAGTCATGAAAACTGTTAATCACTTCACTTCCCTTGCTCAAGCAAACACCTTAAATTTCCTTAATAGATGCATTTTTCCCCTAGTCTTGTCTTGGCACTGGCAGGTATTTTATTTTGGTTTGTCCTTTCTCCAAACCAAGATCTTCTTCTACTCCCCAACTTCATATTTTTATCTCATTTTTATGCAGAGCAATTCAAAAGTACCCCCAAATTCTACTCTGAGTAATAGCATGGTGATCTGAATTACATACATTATTTTCTTTCCATTCTTATAAACTCCTACATTCTAGGTGTTACCATATTCAGTTGACAGTAGGAACTCCAAATGCTAAGTGACTTAAGAACACAGCAAGGAGGCAAGGCAGCCTGTGTTCCAACCCAGATTAGTGTTTTCGTCGTCAAAAGCACATAACTTCTATTTTGCTATGCCCACACATACAGGTAGTTTCAGTGAACTGAACTTTTGGTTTGGTTTAAAAATTGGCCAGATTGAAATGAAAAATTAACTAAATTGAAGATCAACTTGACTGATGACTCCATTCAGTCTAGTGAAAGTAAGTGAAATGGCTCTGTGTTAGATAGTCTGTGACTCCCCTTACTCTAGTTGAGTAAATCACTTGAATATTTCCCTGGGGAGCCATAGTCAAGATTCCTTGCTATAGAAGACTTTGGCCTGTGCTTTAACATACGTTCAACAGTGTGCAGATCCTTCTGGGACATTCCTGCTAGATAATCAAATGGCTGATTATTATTGTGAAAACCACAGGAGAGACATCCCCTCCCAACCCCCATTCCTTTCACAAAAAGTTTAATGTATTACTCTTCACGTATCAAACTTATCTCTTCCCTTTTTCTCCACTTCTATTCTCTGTCATGTCTCATATTTTGTAATTCACACAGACATATCTGATAAAGGCCCATCAAAACCACTGAAATTCATCCTTTGTCTTTCCAGTTCTCATCACTCATTAGTGACACATACAGATAAGTCTTTGACTATTTTGCTCTCTCTCTCTTTTTTAATTCCTCATATTTTAGTGTGCACAAAGAGCTAGAGGCAAAGGCTCATCAAAGCCATCATTAGGCTACATTTATCTGCTGTGATATGCCTTTGTCTTCTATTAGTTTTTAAAACGGTCCCAGTCCTTGTGTTGCTAGCTGGATTTTTTTTATTACATTTGTTCCTTTTTCATCTGTTACTGAAATAGCAGTGCTACTTGGTGACTTTTTTGTCTTGTATTTCCAGTGATGAGAGTATCTCTGAGCAATCTTCTAGAGGTTTGAATTCAAAAGAGAAGTTTTTTTTTTAATTAAAATATTAAGTGCGGCCTGCATTTATGTTTATCATCTGTGAAGTGTTCATTTTTCATACTCATTCCCTTGCGGTTTGAGAGCATTGTTATGCAATGATTATTCCCAATGCCAAGCTATCAACAGGAGTATTTTGAGATAAACAATGTGTTTACAATAGGAGCTGTAGTGGTGTCTTTTGTTTTGGAAGATGTTGGCATTCGTATTATTATTCTGCTCAGGAATGAGCCTGTCTTTCTCAGCCCATTGGAGAATTGCTGTAATTTTCTCAGTGATTGTCCACAGAATTGGACCTTTCCTCCATGTCACCACCAGCTGAGGTAAGGTTCTCTAGTTTTTTGGTGACCCTAGTTACTTTATTCACTCATATGTGCATTCACTTACTCACAATTCATTTATCAACCATTAACAATGCAATTTGAAATAACGTCTAAGAAATAGTCTTTGGTAACATCCTCTCTCATCCAACTATTAATCTATGAATTTGCAGAAAAAATAAAGTTTACAGTAATATGGAAAACTCAGACAGACAAATCTAGGAGGGATTTTCACTAATTCCAAGCTGAGTGATTTAGATTATGAAATTTTAGTGATATCCTGTAAGACTTGCCATCACATAACAGAAAGTAGATAGAAGGTTCATGGTCTCTTCCATTCTATTTGCTACCTGGAGTACAGTGACCCCAGCTTTTAAAACAAATAAACAAGGGGCACGCGGGTGGCTCAGTGGATTAAGCCTCTGCCTTTGGCTCAGGTCAGGATCCCAGGGTCCTGGAATCAAGCCCTGCATCGGGCTCTCTGCTCAGTGGGGGGCCTGCTTCCCCCCCACCCCGCCTGCCTCTCTGCCTACTTGTGATCTCTCTCTCTCTCTCTCTGTTAAATAAATAAATGAAATCTTAAAAAAAAAAAAACACACACAACAAAAACAAATGAACAAGCAAAGAAATAAATAAACACTGTATGCCTTTGCAAAGATCATCTCAGAAATAATGGATAAAAGGTGAGAGGAATTATGTGAGAAGATAGCAAGGTAATTTGGAGGAAAATCATGGCACTCCATTGGCTCATAAGGGATATATTTCTCATTTGTATTTCTTCAAACAAGATCTTAGAACTAAGACTGATGATCATAGAAATGCATTCTGGCCCTATGAGTTACTTATTTGTGTCCTCCCGTCCTCTCCACCAAATCTCAAGAAACACAGCAATAAGAGTGGGAGACAGCCTTGTCTCAGAGCAGCCACTGCATGAGAAAGGACCTATTCAATCCAGGAAACTGAGCTACTCCTGTCTATCAACTTGCCTCTCAGATCAGAGGAGTATGCACTCAGTTTGCAGATGTAAAGGAGCAGAACCAAATAAAGTACTATACTATACTCTATTATCAACTGGTAAAACAAAACAAAAAAAATTAATAGCCTATAATTATCTATTTATAAATTTTGTGACTGCATCACAGATTTCTGGTAGGTGAACACTTCTAGATAAACTTTTCTGGATGCTTTATTTTGCAAGACATTATTCAAAATTAGTAATGATTATCAGCTCTAACTCTGCATTCTGTGGTCCATGTCTTTAAATACCTAAAGAAATAACTTATGGAAGTTTAAGATATCTCTGAATATTCAGGTTGATATTCTCCTTCCTTTAACATGTACTATTAGGTTTTCAATAATTTTTCCTTTTTTTTTTTTCAAATGACAAATATGGCTATGGGGTACAGTGCAAAAGGCAGGCAGTTATCTTTACTGAAGTATTACAATGGACTTGACAGAAAACCTAAGGTTCTTATTCTAAGTTGAGTGCCTGAGGATAGTTACACTCTGCTTCCTTGTGCTACCATATTTTAAATAAGTGGGGATTTTTGTTTATACACTGTTTGAAAGTTTAATATAGGATGTTAGGGTTTGTTTAAGACTTTTAAGGTCAAATAATAGTTAAATATCCATATACTAAAGCATCCTGGTATTGCTTCTGCTGCAATTCATTTTCTTTAAGGCTTCTTGTAGAACCTGCTTGGTGTAATGAAGAGTATCAACTTTGCACAGAACAATCTGGATTTGAATCTAGGCTTTATTAATTATTATTTTTGTGATCTTGAACAACTTGCTTACATCTCTGAGCCTTATCAGTAAAATGACAATAATGATTATATTTGATTATTAAATAAAATTATCCATATAAAGAACCTAGGGAATAAACATTCAATTAAGGTTTTGTTTTGCTTTCTAATGTATACGGCTAGGGTATACACATAACCACACACACATCCACATGCCCGAGTATTTTAGCTCCAAGTCTTATGGAGGCAAGTTGATTACTACCTTAAAAATAATTTTGCAAGAACCCTCTCTTCTCTGTTTCTTTTTCCCTTTTCTTTCTTTTTGTTTTTCCAAGGGCTCTCTGAAGATAGTCTAATATCAAGTTTTACTTATCAAGTTTTACTTTTTAAGAACTTTCTTCTGGAGAGAGTAATTTTGTTGACATTTGCTGAGATCCATACTTTGAATATATGTATTTGCTTGTAAACTTACCTGGGCTCAATGTCAGACCACATTTCCCAGCTTCAGAAAATTCTGCAATCAGAATTTTCCATATGATGGAGTTCTAGCCAGTGAAATAGAAGGTTCTTCTCAAGCCTGGTCCACAAAAGTGTCTCATATGTGTTCCTCCCCTTTCTTCTTTCCCATATATGCTGGCTGAAATAAAGGAGGCCTATGGGAAATCTTAGAATCATGAATTGAAGATTGGAGAGGTCTAAGGTACTAGGAGTTTGAGCATTGCTTGGAGGACAGCTGTGCAACCAAGACACCAACTTACCTGAGCAAGAAACAGACTAACTTTGTATTAAGCCTATGATGCTTAATCAGTATAAGTACTTAGCACAAGACTTAGTACACAGTAAGCATCCAACAATTGTTTCCCTTTTCCCTTGTCAACACATTTTAATTCAATACATAGTCTAAAATCTGGACAGACTTTGGAAATAATCTCTGATACTGCCCAACAATAAACTTATAGCTTTCTGACCTAACCACTTGCTTATTTATGTGCTTCCCACTACCATGCTGGTAACATTTGAGCGGCTTAAAAATTGAGAGCTTTATTCATTGTCCTATCTCTGTTGCATTGTTATAATGCTTAATAAATGTTTCTTGAATGAAAGAAAAAAAAATATTATGTAGGTAAACCAGGGCTAGAAAAGAAAATACAGCTAAGACCAGGACATGTAAAGTAATTAGTGGTTAAAAGCTCAGATTCCTTTAGTAGGAAAGCCCGAATTTTGTTGCCAGAACCCTGAGTAAACACCTTATTAGCTAAGATTACTTAACCTCACCAATTTTTATTTCCTCATCTATAAACTGAAGATAATAATAGTCCTCATAGCATTAGCCATGGTTAGTGTGTTATTATTGTTATTATCATTAGGAAGGGAATTTGCTGTTATGTGAAGACACCAGAGAAAACATACACATTCTTCAAAAATTCCTAGAGTGATAGGCTCTCCCTCAGATTCTTACAGTGAATATTTGCTTTACAAGAACAAGACTCTCATAGACACACCAGGTATTACTAAGCAATTACTCATCCATAGCCCAAGACAATATTGTTAATGTCATAGTGACTCTTAGGTATCCCAGAAACATGTTAACTTTTGGAAATTTTGAGAAAATTGAACTCATGCCTGGCGCTCAAAAGAACAATCACCAAAATAAGGAAAGAAGGAATGATGGAAGGAAGAAAGGATGGAATGGGAAAAATAGAAAAGGGAAAAATATGGAAATCCAAGTAAATGAAATGAGAAGCAGTTTGTCACTGAATTAGAACAAGAGAAGAATAACATAGGTGTATGTGACATAATCACAGCTTACAGCTGAATTAGCATTGGCAATGCTAGCATAATTTGACATCTAAATAAAGATATTGAAAGTGGGGAAAAAAAGGTGACATTTCAAAAGAGTGAATTGTGTGATTAGGCAGTGCAAAAGTTGTTTAAATATCAACCTTACAAATCATTTAGAAACCATTTAACACACAAAACAGTTGGATATTAGAAAAATAAAATGCTTAGATGAAGACAAACTAGGTGGTTTTTAAGGAGCATAAATTATCAGAGATATAGAAAAGATAATTCCGTAGATATTACCTTTGCTTATTACTCTTTCATTTCTTCTTCTTAAGAAGAAAAGAAAAATGTGAATTATGCAGTCCCCAAACTCTTTTATTTAGAATCTACACTCAGTGTTCATTCTTTTTTCCATCTTTCCACAAATTGGAAAAGCTGTTCAGGATAAAAAATAATAGATGACTGATTAGGAGAAAGTCTATCATAGAAGGAAGTAGAAGATCATGGTGTTTTCAAGACTGCTAAATGGCAGTGCCAGATAGACCTTTAGGGCAAAAATAGTAAGTTTCATATTTTGGCTCCACTGCATACCAATCTTGGGTTATTTCATCTCACAGACCCTCAGTTTCTTCTTCCATCAAAATGGATAATAGTATATAACAGATCTGGGATATTGAAATATTCCTAAATATTCTTGCTTGTGTGCTCCAAGCATTGAAATAACTCTCTTATCCTTGCCCAAGATCAAATTGCAAATTAGTGGCAAAGACAAGATTAAAATAAATATACAGTCTAATCTCTAATAAATCCATTTATTAACAAGTAATTATAAAGCTTCTGCTATATGTCAGACACTATTCTAATTACTGGCCACAGGCTGGTAATCAGTAGAGACATATTGTTTGACCTTGAAGAGCCCATGGCTTGTCCAGGGATAGAAGTGGGGGAGCAGAAGACAGAAAATAAACACATAAACAATACGTATATTAGATGGCAATAACTGCTAGTTAAGGAATGAGAATAGGATGCTTTGATAGAAAGGTGGCTCTGTCAGTTAGGGTTTTTAAGGAAGGCCTCACTGGGGAGATAATATTTTATCTGTGATCTGAACTACATGATGAAGTTAGCCATGCAGAAGAAACCAGTACTGAATGAGTGGAGCAGAAATAAGCTTAGCAGATTCAAGAAACAGAGAGAGGCAAAAAGAGTGGACAGAGTACTATCAGATAAAATCAGAGAGGTAGGCAGATACCATTCATCATAATATCTGGGTTTCTAAGCCAAGCTAAGAGTTTGGATTTCACTTTATGTGTCATCAATAAAACAAAACAAAACAAAACAAAACAAAAACAAAAACAAGAAACAATAAAACAAAATGAAAACACTGTAAGGTCTTAGCTGGAGTAGATCTTAAACTGAGTTCCAGCCATGTTCCAACTCAGGGACACAAAAGATCTTCCTTGGGATTCCCCTGATTAGTAAGTACAAAAATCTAACTGGTAGGAGTGGGAAAGTTGTGATTGACTAGTAACAGTAATAACTTATTTTAAAAAACAGAAGAGGGAATCATACATGGATCAATGCTATGGATCCTAACTATAGGCGGCATTTTAAGATTAACTCCAAGATTCACGTCCCCTTTGAGTGTGTGTGGAACTTATGATTGTGATGTATATAACTCTTATAATTAGGTTACATTATATGACAGAGGTAAAGGGATTTGCAGATGTAATTAAGACTCTTAATCAGTTGGCATTGAGCTAATCAAAAGGGAGATTATCCTGGATAGACCTGACCTAATCTGTTGAACCTTGTATTAGAGATTTTTGGCCATGCATGAAGAGAGAAATTTGAAGCAAGAGAGCTTTCCCCATTTACTTCAAAGAAGTGAGATGACATGCTGTAAGACAGTCCACAGGAACATGTGGCCATGATCCAGGGGCTGAGGGTGGCAACCAAGGATACGGTATCCTCAGTCCTACAAACTCAAACAACTAAAGTCTTCCAACAACCACACGATCTTGGAGAAGAACTCCAAGCTCCAGAGAGGAATGCAGACCAGTCAACACTTTGCTTGCAGCACACTGAGACCCTATGCAGAGGCTTTAGTCTCAGTCTCTAGAACCTAGATTCCTGACCCATGGAGACTGAAATAGTAACTGTATCTTGTTTTAAGCTGCTCAGTTCATGGTAGTTTGCTATGCAGCAGGAGAAGACTAATACCAGTCTGTGGATAACATTTATAGATCTATATATAGTGTTTTCAACTGTGAATTCAATGTTAATAAATTAATGATATATACAAAATAAAGTATCTTCAAACAGAGACCCATGTAAAATAAGAATATGCATTGATCAACTGACAAAAATGTTGTGAACAGATGCCCACAGGAAGCTAACCTTATATTTACTTTAGGAACCATGATTCCATATTTGCTAATTCGGTGTTCACAGCAACTTTATAGAACATTGCTACTGCAAATAATGAGAATCAGCTATACTTGGTACATTTTTTTCACTGCCACCTAGGAACTCCCAAGTGTGCCCTGTTTTCTCATATCACTGCATCATCTGTCTATTCATTCATCCACCCGAGTGTCCACTAATTATTTATTTATCCTTTTGCCAGGTACTACTTGGGACTGAAGATGCAAGGACAAATAAGAGAAACATTATCCTTGTTTTCAGGAACTCACAGTCTAGCAGTGAATAATACAAAGTGGTAAATTCTACACTGAAACAGATACAGCGTTTACGTAAGTTTATAGGAGGAAAACCAAAGTTACAGTAGGATGTCAAGTGTTTCTGAATAAATAATAATAAAAAGTAGCTGGGTGAAGGATGTTAGCTGAAGGAAAAATGGTTCCTGAAGTGTGAGAGAACTTGGCATGAGTAAAGAATTGAAAGAATTCTAGTATAGCTGGCGGGTGGCAATTCAGAGAGAGTGGAATGGGATAAAGCTAGAGACAATGACAGAAAGGACTTAGCATACTTTTGTAACAAGCTGCTCCTCAGCACAGAAAATGCTCATTAAAAGCGAATATTGGGGCACCTGGGTGGCTCAGTTGTTTAAGTGTCTGCATTTGGCTTAGGTCATGATCCCAGGTCCTGGGATCAAGCCCCAAATCAGTCTCCCTCCTCAGTGGGAGCCTACTTCTCCCTCTCTCCAGCTTGTGCTCTTGCTCTCTCATTTTCTCTCTCTCAAATATGTAAAATTAAAAAAAAAAAAGTGATTGTCAAAAAGAATAATAAAAATAACCAATACATCATGGCTGAATGAGTGAACTGAATTTTATATAAACAACACGAAAGGTATATTTTTCAAATTGATTTATTCAAAATGAGTAGCAGTTACATTTTAAGATATATGTTTATATGCCATTAGTTAAATTAGATGTTCAAATGGTAAAACTCTTGAAAAGTTAGAAATCAAAACAAAACAAACAAATAAGCAACCCCAAAGCCTCACAAAACATTTATATAGCATTTTGTGCAATAGAATAACTCAAGTCAATTTAAAGAGTGTCATGCCAATACTTATTAATTTTCCATCAATCAGGTAAATTAATTCACTATCGATATAGCTTTTGAAAGCACATAATCCACGAGTGGTTTATAAAACATTAATACAGGCTTATCATATCATGAAACAATCATTCTCATTTGAAATTCCAGACCTGATGAATTTTGATTCCTGCTGCTTCTACCAAAACAATAACAACAGGCTAATTACTTTCTGTGGAATTCCCATAAAATAGAGGTTTTTATCCTGTTAATTTTAATGTTAACAGTGAAGTCTTAAGTTTTTAAATTTCTTTTACATTTCAAGTTTTTCATGTACTAATGACTTTTAGTCAGGTTAAATATCTCTCAAAGTAGATGCAGTCTTGTTTCTAAACATGTGGGATATTAACTATTTGCATCTATACTTTGTTGAGTCCTTGTGGATCAAGAGACTTCTGTTGACTCTCATATCACCCAGCCTATGACCACAGTACTTTGTGAAATTAAATTACTCTTAAAAATGTCATCATTGATATTAATCTTGCTATAAATAAATACTTATAGTTACTCCACTGGGAATACTGAAGCATGTATCCCACTTAAATGGACATATGGTTATCTATCTTTTTTTTTTTTTTTAATATTTATTTATTTATTTGACAGAGAGAGATTACAAGTAGGCAGAGAGGCAGGCAGAGAGAGAGAGAGAGAGGAGGAAGCAGGCTCCCGGCTGAGCAGAGAGCCCGATTCGGGGCTCGATCCCAGGACCCTGAGATCATGATCTGAGCCGAAGGCAGCGGCTTAATCCACTGAGCCACCCAGGTGCCCTATGGTTATCTATCTTAAAAGGATACTATATCTACCTGTCTGTCTGTCTGTCTATCTATCTATCTATCTATATCTCCATATATCTTTATCTCCATATATCTATATCTTTATAGAGAGAAGGAAGGAAGGAAGGAAGGACAGATGGACAAAGGAAGGGAGGAAAGAAGGAAGGAAGGAAGGAAGGACTTATTCAAGGACTACTAGTCCTTGATTTTTTCCTGAGTCTCCAAGGAAACTTAATTCCTGTTTTGTGATTTAAGTAAACAGGGATACATGAAAGAAAGCACACATGATTAAATGAATTTCTGAATGTATTTCATACTGCTTTATTTGGCAGAGTATGAGGGAAGATTAGTGTTTTTTATTGTGTGTTCCATGGCACAGTAATTTTATGGGAAGTTAATGTATCTTGCTTGAAAAAAAGAAAGGGCTCTTTATAGGATCACAAGATCATTCAGAGAAATAATGAGCTGCAGAGGAAAGATTGACCTTTATAAGATGCTGATCACACCTGAAACATGAATGAAAACAATAAGGAAAAAAGAAATGGTTTTCATTTATGACAAAAATAAAGAAGAATGATACTATTCAGAATTATATATAGAGTAACTATTCCTAGAAATATTTAGGGAATCAAGCAAAAATAGATGGGTTCTTATATTTACCATGGCATTTAAAAAATAATGTATTTTATAACACTGCAAATTAAGATATAACCTAAACATTAAGCATGTGGATGTCAATTCCATAGATTGTGATATCAAAATGAAAAAAAGTGAGGGTCATAATATGATTATGGAAGGACAGTCGTTATAAAATACATTGTTAAATATGGAAAGTATATTATAGTATTATACATTGGAATATTCATTAATATATTCATAAGTTAAAAGATAAGGACAAAATACTAACATTATTATTTCTGGATAGATAAATGCCTTACTAATGATTCTATTTTATATTTGTATTCTTTTTTATGTACTTACATGATTTTAAAAATTTTCTACAATGATTTACTGTTAGTGCTTTGTATACGTGAAACAAATTTTAGTTAATATCTAGCACTTTATTTTCTCATATGTTCCTTTCTCACTTCCTCAAATGATTTAAGTTTTGCTGGGAAGAAGCTAGAATAGAGCGATGTTGTCTTATTGAAGTTAAGAATGAGATTTCATAGGCTGTTTCAGCAGAAGAAGAAATTTATAAGGTCTTCTACAAATTCAACCTTCAAAACCGGCTTCTAAACTACTTGTGGAAGGGTTCACTTAGGCATGCAATTACCCATCGCAGGTCTAATTGCCCATTTGCATGCGCAATTTAGAAAGGCACAGTTGAAATTTAGTCCCAGGCTCTCCAACGCTAATTTTCTCCCTTGAAATTGACATTTCAAAGAACATCAGGTGGCTAAAACCCCAGATTTGTTATTTATTTCAATAGGAAGAAAACTTTTTTTTCCTTTCCAAGTTGAAGGTTTGGTTTAAAAAAAATTAAATTAAAAGATGAAAGGGAAAAGACAAACATACAAAAGAATATACCCTCCCACCACACTATCAAGAATAAACTCGTTTGCCTTGAAAAGAGTTAAAATGTGACTGGTTCTCCAATTAGCAAGGCTTGTCCCTACTTCTGTATGGGAAGGAAAAGATATTTAACCATGCTTCCATTTATAAATGTCTCTCCCCTCCTCTGAAAAATAGGGATAATAGCACATATTTCTTCAGGTAGTTTTGAGAATTAGAGCCAGTAATCCATATAAAAAGTTTATATTGAGGCCCTCAGTATTCGTCCTCTCTTTGTTCTTATGTTCTTATTTTCTGTACTGTAAGCCTTTACCTTCATAGGTAGTAATATACAAAATTGCTTCGTATCACCTTATGACTGAAAGGATTAATAAATGGTAAAACAGAGACCTCTCTTATTTGCCCAGTTGGTTTTGGGGGCCTTAATTGTAGAGATTGGAAACGGATGAATTTGCTAGTTAGGCTCACTCACTGAGCTGTTTAAAATCGTGGTTATCAACAGCAGTTATCAATGGGAAAGAAAAGGTGAAGTGCCTACTAATTGGCAGGTTATCATGAAAATTTACCAATCAATCTTGCCTATACATTAAAAATAAAACATTAAAACATTAAAAATAAAACAAAACAAACAAAATAACAACTGTGGAGGCCCTTGGGGACTGTATTATACACATAAAAGGTGCCTCACTTCCGGGTGAATCATGAAGGAGCAAGGGGCAATCTGGCCAGCTGCTTTGGCAGTAAAGCAAAGGACAGTTGTGCTGCTTTATAGTTGGCTTGGACCCTCAGAGAAAAGGATATGGATTCCTATGGAGTAGCTGTAGACACACATGAGAGAGCTAGAGTAGGATGATCTTAGACTTGTCCAAGAGGGCCAACTGGAAGGAGAAACATCCTGGTAGAGACACATCAGAAGGCAACCATGCCGCCCTTGCTCTCCCAATCCCTACAGCTTTTCTGATTCATGTCATCTCTGGCTGAGGGAGAGACCTCAACTCTAAATCAAGTAGAGTTTTAACTACTGCATGAACTTAAGCATGCTTTTTTGTGAGTACCAGCTACGTATCAGAGTACCAGCTATGTAATCGATACATGGAAGCGATGGGGGGGGGCAGACGAGGGAGGGAGAAAGGAAGGAGGAAGGGAGGAAGTGAGGAAGTGTTTATGAATACAGATGTACAGATTTGTGTGTAAGACATAGCAGGGCAAATTTCAGGAATGAGGGAATAATCTCTCTCTGCCTTCTTTTCAGATCATCCTCTATCCTGCTCTTTCTATCTTTCTCCTACCCTTGTGCATTCCAGAGTCATTGATGTCCAGGCTTCACAGTACCATTTTTCATGGACAAACTCCCCTTTTAAGGAATTATTATGATCTGATATTAGTGAAGGGAGTAACATCAGGTTTAAAAAGAGGCATACTGCTATCCTCCCTACCAACAAGGTATAATACTGTTTCTGTTTCTATTATTTTAAATGTGTGGGTTAAGGAATATAAACCTCCACTCCACACCTTACCTGAACAAGTGTTCTTGCATTTTTTATAACAAGGAGTTTCTACTGAAGTTATTGAATAGCTCCCTGTTTAACTCCAATAATTTGTATAGGTGGTGGCATTGAAGAATTCACTGATCAATTAGTTACTTGGTAGAAAGAGGGTGAACATAATACCTGAGCAGGTTTTTGAAGAAATTAAAAAAGAAACGGATATCACACACTATTATAGGCTTAGAAACCAGCATGTATCTTTTGAAGTACCCCCATGATATTATCTCTGGGTGCAATCAATATTATTTCTGCATGAATTCCCCCTTGCCTATGATCATTAAAAAGTGGATGAGCACTTTCGTTGCTATCTCATAAAGTTTAAAGATGTGTGAGCAGCATTGTAGGGGAAGAAGGGTGTATGCGTTTGGCTGAGCAGAGTGGAATTAGGAAAATAGGCTGCTCTCAGAATTTTGCCATACTTATAACCCCCTTCTACGGGGCTCTTTTGTTGATTATGGGGCAGTAGTCCTTCTTTAACTATAGATGACCACATTCTTTGTAATCCTTCCCATTGACCTAGCCTCAGTCTCATTTGTTGGCTATTTCTCCTTTGCTTGATTTCTGAATATTGAAAGGCTTCTGAGCCTGGGCCTCAGTGTCATCCTTAGCCCAATTCCACCATCTCTATAGGTTATCTCTTCTACTGACTACTGATGCTATATGTAAAGCCACTAGAGAAATAATATAATATAATTAGTATAATATATTTAGTTCTGATTTTACAGATAAGCTCAAGCTCCACATGTTCAACTGCCTCTCTCTTTGACATTTCCACTTAGGTATCTAATAGCCATTTCAAACTTAACACACACATACATCACTTCTGTATCTCTACTCTCTGGAATATCCACCCCCAATTTTTTCTCCTCTGGTGTTTCCATTCCATTAAATGGCAGAACCATATACTCAGTTACATAAACCAAATATCTAGGAATTGTCTTTAACTCCTACACTTCTTTTCTCTCTTTATCTTATACTTCCATCTACTCTAACAGCAAATCCTGCCCAGTCCAAAATATATTGAAAAGTTAACCACTATTCTTAATTGTTCTCAATGTTCTCCATCTACCCTATCCAAAGAAATCATCATCTTTCTCCCATACTACTGTAATACCTGTCCAACAGTGTCTTGACTCCACTTCTTTGCACCTATAATCTTTGCAACCACATCTTTTAAAAATAGAACACAAATCATACAATCTCCTCAACCATGACCTTGACATAACATCATCCAATAGAATATAATCTGTATTTGTAACAAAAGCAAATTCCTTAAAATGATTATAAGACCCTACATTGTTGAAACCTTAACTCTTCTTCTCACTTTATCATTCACCACTCTTCTCAGCTCATTCTTCTTTGGGCACACGACTTTCTTTCCGTTCCTATTTTAGAGACTATTCCTCCTGCTTAAAATGATCTCCTCCCACACACCAATGGTCTGATAACAAGTCCTTCTGTCATTTATATCTCAGCTCTAATGTTACATCCTCAATAGATCCTATCTACCAACTCAAGCACCAATCTTCTTCCCTCTTTTCTTCATTGTGCTTACCACTCTGAAAATACTTTGGTCATTCATAAATTCACTTGTTTGTTTTCTTTACTTCCCTACAAGTATGGAAGCTTTCTAATAGTGCTTTGCATATTGTCAATACTAATTCATATGAATTTAGGGAATAATGTTCTGGATATTGCAGCCCACCATACGGGCTGTACTTGTAAGTTATCTAGTGAACTGAGAAGGGCTGCTGCAAAAACTCTACTTGAGTACCTAACTAACATTTACTAAGAGCTAACTATGAGTTAGAGACTTATTTCTAAGTACTTAGCATGCATCAACTCGTCAAACATTCTGTAAGATAGATCTTGTTTTAGGGGCTGCCTGCGTGGCTCAGTGGGTTAAGCCTCTGCCTTCAGCTCAGGTCATGATCTCAGGGTCCTGGGATTGGGTCCCACATCAGGCTCTCTGCTAGGTGGGAGCCTGCTTCCTCCTCTCTCTCTCTCTCTCTCTCTCTCTACTTGTGATCTCTCTCTGTCAAATAAATAAAATCTTAGAAAAAAAGGTAGATATTGTTTTATAGATGAAGAGAATAGGCACACAAGAGTAAATAAGTGCCTCAGGTCACATTCCAGTACTCAGCTCTACTATGCTTTAAGATGTCAGCATTAGGGGAAGCTGGAACAAGACTGTATGGGGGAACTCTTTGAACTATCTTTGTGATTCTTCTCTAAATGTAAAAGTAACTGAAAATTTAAATTAAAAGAATTGATGATAAAAAAAAAAAGGGGGGCACCTGGGTGGCTCAGTGGGTTGGGCCTCTGCCTTCAGCCCAGGTCATGATCCCAGGGTCCTGGGATTGAGCCCCGAGTCAGGCTCTCTGCTCAGCAGGGAGCCTGCTTCCCTTCCTCTCTCTCTGCCTGCCTCTCTGCCTACTTGTGATTTGTCTGTCAAATAAATAAATAAAATCTTTAAAAAAAAAAAGGATCTGTATCACTAACTGCTATGCTCAATTGGTGTCAGGAAGCACCTTTATTAGCCAGACCAGTTAGAAACACTCTTTGGGACTATGAACTGAGGATGGACAGAGAACAAGTCATTATTAGAAATAGGCAGGCAGGGGGCCTGGGTGGCTCAGTGGGTTAAAGCCTCTGCCTTCAGGTCAGGTCATGATCCCAGAGTCCTGAGATCAAGCCCTGAATCCAGCTCTCTGTTCACAGGGAGCCTGCTTCCTCCTTTCTCTCTGCCTGCCTACCTCTTTGCCTACTTGTGATCTGCCAAATAAATAAATAAAATCTTAAAAAAAAAATAAGCAGACAATAGAGACATGAAACAGCAGAGACTATGAAAGACATTTTGTACAGAAGATACAACCAATCAATATCCCCAAAATATAACCAGAGATCAGATAGGTGGTTGGTAGCTTAGAGTAGAAGAGAAACAGAATGATGTCACCTTTGCTTTAGAGGCCACAATAAATATCATGATCACTTGCTTCCTTGGATCTAAAATGACAGTTAAAGTGTCAGTGAGGGTCAGTTTCAAGCTATGGAGCCAACTTTTGTTTGTTTGTTTTCTCATGATATTCCTATTATTGTTGTTATTTCTGTGTTTATAATAAGTAGCCAGTATTTGAGTTGATCTGCCTGAATCTTTGTTCCTTGCAAACAAAATTTCCCAGTATAGCCAGTACTTATTACCTTCACCATTCCCATTTAATGACCTCTTTCCATTCTCAATTGGATGTCAGTGAATCACTAAGAAGGTATTACTTACTAATTGTAGGTCTGGTTTAAGATGTAGGTCTGGTTTAAGATGGCTTATAGTAGGGCTTCTCCACTGAAGTGGTCCTCAGGCAGGAGAGGTGAATGGGTGCCCTTAGGATTTCAAAGCACAGCACCTGCAGTAATCACTACAAGAGAGAAAGAACTTTGCAGTCTTGCATATCAGTTTACAAATCCAAATGACTTTTGTATTCTTTCACGATATGACCATGCTTGTTTTACTATAAAATTGTTTATTTCATGGTTTTGAGAAACGCCTCACAATGTACCATGTACATTAGTTTGAAAGGCACAACATTAAAGTATAAGCCCTTTAAAAAAATATATGCAGTTTTAAAGTAGTCCTCACAAGATGGAAAAAAAAAAGAAAGAAACAAAGCCTTCAGCATCTAAAAGCATCTCGTTATAATAGTGGAAATCCAAACAATGAAACTGCTATTTGCTGACTTGAACTCCTGACCTGGACACCTCTCAAAGAAATTTATAGATCCTATGAACTGCAGAAGCATCTGCAAGTGACACCATTAGTTATTTCTATTTCTATTTGTTTTCAGACCAATGGCTTTCGAGAATTTTGTCATTGACTCACAGTAAGAAACACATGTTACATATCAACCTAGTATACACATCCATGCATCTAAAGCCCAAGTTAGTACACATTACATTCACTGTTCTGACCTAATTTTATTTTCTAAGATATGGTAGTCAAGACCCACTAAACAGATTCTATAGCCCAGGAAAATGTCACAAAGTTTGAAAGACTGTGCATTAGACAATGTCCTTTCATGCTTCAAAAAAGGGCAATTTATGTATGGGAATGACACAGATGTGAAATAGACAACAGGGAAATCAAGCTTAAGAGAGACATACTATATTCCCCAAAAGAAGTTTAGATCCTATGTGGTCACTCTTTAAAGGATCTTACTTGTACTTGCTTTTCCTCGTAAGAGTCATAATAGCCAAGTCTCTACTTGAAGACATAGTTCTCCCTTGACCAGACAGCATTTATTGCATCTCCTCTAAGTGACCCTAGGAAATACTTGGGTTTCAATATCTTCATTAGAACATTTAAAAACCATGACTTGATTTTTTTTTTTTCATTTGAAAACTGTGGAAATTCACAAGAGAAATGTTTTATAAACCACCTGCTATCCTGTCACTTATTATTTTTTTAAGTATATAAAGTCTAAAGTGAAGCACTTTCCCACATCCTTCCTTCTCATTACAATTTTCAGAAATAATTATTATTAACAGTTTGATGCTATAACATAAACTTATAACTTTGATTTTCAAGCATGTATCAGCCTTTGTGTGTTTTATAGAGATAATTTCATACACATACATATATACTTTTAAATGGAATTTTGTCATATGTAGTTCCCAGTTGAGTTTTTCAAAATAAAATATAACTTGCATCTTTTTTTATCATAATTTTTTAAATTTCTTTTCAGCATAACAGTTTTCATTGTTTTTGCACCACACCCAGTATTCCATGCAATACATGTCCTCCCCTATACCCACCACTTGGTTCTTCCAACCTCCCACCCCCGCTCCTTCAAAACCCCCAGGTTGTTTTTCAGAGTCCATAGTCTCTCATGGTTCACCTCCTGTTCCAATTTCCCTCAGCTCCCTTCTCCTCTCCATCTCCCCATGTCCTCCATGTTATTTGTTATGCTCCACAAATAAGTGGAACCATATAATAATTGACTCTCTCTGCTTGACTTATTTCACTCAGCACAATCTCCTCCAGACCTGTCCATGTTGCTACGAAAGTTGAGTATTCATCCTTTCTTTCTTTTTATTTATTTATTTTTAAAATTAATTTATTTATTTTCAGCATAACAATATTCATTATTTTTTCACCACACCAGTGCTCTATGCAATCTGTGCCCTCTATAATACCCACCACCTTGTACTCCAACCTCCCACCCCCCCACCACCTCAAACCCTTCAGATTGTTTTTCAGAGTCCATAGTCTCTCATGATTCACCTCCCTTTCCAATTTACCCCAACTCCCTCTCCTCTCTAACACCCCTTATCCTCCATGCTATTTGTTATGCTCCACAAATAAGTGAAACCATATGATAATTGACTCTCTCTGCTTGACTTATTTCACCCTTTCTGATAGAGGCATAATACTCCATAGTGTATATGGACCACATCTTCCTTATCCATTTGTCTGTTGAAGGGCATCTTGGTTCTTTCCACAGTTTGGCGACCATGGCCATTGCTGCTATAAACGTTGGGGTACAGATGGCCCTTCTTTTCACTACATCTGTATCTTTGGGGGTACATACCCAGTAGTGCAATTGCAGGGTCATAGGGAAGCTCTATTTTTAATTTCTTGAGGAATCTCCACACTGTTATCCAAAGTGCCTGCACATGCATCTTTTGAGTGTAGTACATATACATGTACTCAACTGACATTTACTTATTGAATGGCATTTAATCTCTGCATTGATCTCAATATTACTACACACTACAGTGACTTTCTTACCCATATATATTTATCAGCCTGAGATATTTCTATGGTAGATTCATAAAAATTAAGAGCATTATGTCAGTTTTTAATTGAGTCTTCAAATTATCCTCCAAAATATTTTTACCAATCTATGCTTTCACTAATACCCGACAGTGCCATTTCCCAGATCTTTGTCAACACTGATATTATGAACATTTAAAATTTCTGGTAAATTTTATGAACAAAATATGCATGTCTCATTATTTAACTTTGTGTTTCTCTGAGTTTTGCAGTGAGTTTAAGCATATTTTCACACCCTGTGTATTTCGTTTTTTCTTCTCTGAATTACTGGTTTACTTATGTTGCCCATTTTTCTATTTGGTTCTTTACCCTTATAAAAAAATAATTTATAGAAAAAAAACATGCAATAAAGTCCTAGTCTCTCTACTCCATTCTTCCTTTAGCAAGTCATTGTCTTTTAACACACTTTGTGTTTGGCCACAGAAGTATCTTATATTTAAATTTGCTTATTATTAGACATGCACTTAAATGTGTTGCTATTTGTTGATGACCACTGTGTCTGGGCACACTAAAAAACACTCTCCACTTCGAAGTTAAAAAAAAAAAAAAACAGCTTTGTGGATTTAAACAAAAATACTTTTAAAGCATGTATTTTTATTTATTTTTTTTAACTTGATATAGTTAACATAAGCACTTTTTAAAAAAATTTATTTTTTCAGTGTTCTAAGATTCATTGTTTATGCATCACACCCAGTGCTCCATGCAATATGTGCCCTCCTTAATACCCACCACCAGAGTATTTTTAAATGTAATATTCTTGATATTTTTATGTAACTGGGCCAATTTCAATAACTTATGTTTTGCTAGAAAATCATCCATTTTATATACTTCAAATTTATTTGCATATGTATAGAAATAAAATTCTCTTACAGTTTTGTTTAATCTCACTTGTATCTACAGTTAGGCTTTTTTCCCCTGACACTATATATTTTTGCTTTTTAAAATTTTCTGTGTCAGGCTTACTAGATGCTTATTGATTCTTCTGTTGATTTTTTTTATTTTACCAAAATATATTTACTTTTATCATTCTTACTTTTTACTTTAGTTTTATAATATATTAATTTTTTATCTTTATTAACACTTCTACTTTTCTATCTTGGTTCATTTTGTTTCCATTTCCCAGTTTCAGAAGTTGAATTTTAGTTTATTTATCTGTAATAACTTTATTAAGACATACAAAATTATAAATTTTGTTTGAGTTCAGTTACAGTTGCATCCCATAACTTTATAAACCAAATTGTCATTTCTGTTAATTTTCCATTTAACATTTTAATTTCCCTTTCAAAATATCTATTTGAAGCAGCCATGAACATTTTAATTCAGTTAGGAAATTAGATACATCTAGGCATATCTACTAAACTAGAAAGAGCTATATGACTACATTCTCTTTTCCCTGTACATGTGGAGAATTTCAGTAGGGTTGGAAGGGGGAAGTAGTCCTTCCAGAGTGGAAGGGAGGAGAAAAGAATGAATGTTCTCCTGAACCCAGTGAAAGGAATAGGATATTTGCCTTCAGTCTTCTTGAAGAAATATCTGCCTGCAGAAGCTTAAGGCACTGTTTTCACCAGGGGCTCTCTCCCTGACACAGTAGCAAAAGCAAGTCAGCTTATGAAACCCCACTGGACAGTAAGATGGTGAAGGGAGAACAGAGCTATCTCTGTGTTTCTGCACGGACCATAATGAGGCTCCAATACATTCCAAATTCCAGGAAAGGCTTGGTACCTCTCTTTTTTTCTTTATATAGATGTTTTTAAGCACCTATTTCATGCCAAGTGCTGTGCACAATTCTGGAAAAACAGCGAGGGGCAGTCTTGACTACATTGTAGACTGAATCCTTAGCATAGACAACTGCTCTGCCATACTGGATACTGGTAGCTGAGGGCCCTGGAAAGTTAGCATGGGGATCTGAGACTACTTTTACCCCAGGGGATCTCAGAAATAGAAGGCCATAGAAAAGAAGGACAGAGAAGAATATGAGAACACATTAAACTTTTTCCCAGAAACCCCATAAATACTTAGGGGAAAACTTAGTGGGATTTGTGAGGGTTCTACATTCATAAGGTTGCAGCAAGATCTAGAATTATGTAGGCTATTAAAATGTGTGTCCTTGCATTATTTCCAAAGGCTGGCAATGCTATTACATATGCATTTGCTTATTACTGACACTAAACCATCTCCTGGGAAAAAGATGGGACATCACCTTTTTTTCTATCATACACTGACTTATCCAGTGTCTTCTCCAATACAACAATAGGATTTCAAATTTATCCAAATAACATATGTGTTAGATTTCGACTTTTCTAGGACTTGCCTACATAGCACTCTATTTTGGAGTAAAATGACTGTATGTGGTAATTACTGCTATGAGGTAAGAAATAGGCTGAAGAAGACTGAATCATTGACTGAAGTCATATCACAATTACAGGTAAAGTCGTTCCTAAGAATTACTCAGTCAGTGTCTGTTAAGTCAAGGATGGTGTGAGCCACAGCTTTACGACCTGTTCAGTTGCAACAGTTTAAATTGAGATTGAGATACCCACTGAGTGATTGAAAGGAACTTGTAAGTGCTGTTTCAGAGTAGCTTATAATAAAATATATATTTTTTAAATTTCACTTCTCACTACAGATAGTTTTATAGAGGTATGAAAAGACATTATAATACATAATTATCTGGAGTAAAGCATTGTGATGGGCACAAATAAATAGGGAAGAAGTACTAGTTTTATTATAATTGTTCATTAGATTAGTCACTAATTTATTTAGATGTATGCCTTGAGCATTTCCATATTATCAGCTACTGGACTAGACAGTTTGAGAGAAAAAAAATGGACTTTTTTTTCTAAAAGGAATTTATAGTTTAGGAAGGTAGATGAGATTTGGATTCCAGATAGAAAGGACTGTCTGTCATCTGAAACATAATAGTACACAGCAGAAAGAATAGTAGAAGTGAATTTCTGCCCTTCCAACAGATCAGATGTGGATCTTCATGTTGTTGATGGGGTTCAGATTAGGCCACCCCAAAATAAGCCATTTGGGCATATTGATTATTATTTTTTAAAGATTTATTTATTTATTTGAGAGAGAAAACTAGAGTGAGGGAGGGAGAGGGAAAGAGAATCCTCAAGTAATCTCCCTGCTGAGCATGGAGCCTGACTTTGGGCTCCATCCCAGACCCTGAGATCATAATCTCAGCTGAAATCAAGAGTCAACTGAGCCACACAGTTTTTGATTATTGTGAATTAAAGTTACTTAGGAAATAACCAGTGCAAGGACACTCTGACCCTCTTCTGTCCCTCTGAAAGCAGGAGATAGATTCCCCATGTGAAAGCTTCCCTGCCTGCCCCTGGAGGATGGAAACATCTTAATGGCAGAGGTAGGTAATTCAGGGCTGAGGAGGCTGTATAAACAGACTGTTAATTTTTTCCACTTGCTTGCTGCCCTAATCCCAAACCCCTTCATCAATTCTTCACAAATACTTGTTTTGTTATTTCAAAGGAATAAAAAGCTGCCTTCTTTGGTCACTTCAGGGAGTCTCCTATATTGGTGTGAGCTCCCATATATATGAAATTAAAATCTGTTTTTCTCCTGCTAATCTGTTTTATGTCAATTTCATTATTAGGGCAACCAAAAAAACTAGAAGAAAAGAAAGGAAAAAAAATTTCTCCACAGCATCCTTGTGTTTTCTCTCTGGAGCTGTTTTCTCTTCTATAAGATGAAAGTAGTAGCTGAGGAGATTGCTAAAATCTCCAGTATTTTTTGAGTATAAGAATTTTATAAATTATTTAGGAGAGATTAATCCTACCTGGATTTGGAAAAACATTGAAAAGGAGGAAGTGCATTTGAACCTATTATGAACGATTTAATTTGAAAACCATCATAACAAACAAAGGGAGAATAAGTCAGCTTTTAGGGAAAACATGTTTACTACTATAATAGTCTATTAAATCAGGACATTGGTTTAACCACAGAACATGCTTTAGTCCTCAGCATCTATGGAGAGTGTTTGAGGAAGTAGCAGGAAGAGTTTGGAAGATCTGGGCAAAAACGATCTAGAGATTAGATTACCCCTTTTCAGTTTTCTAAAATTTGTGCCTTTACTATCATTTGGAAATTGTCGGCATGCCAGCATGCATTCTTCTAAATTTAATAGCAAACTCTTATTTATACAAGTTACCCACGTTTCAACACCTTCCCTTTCATCCTATAAAATTGATATATCTTGTTCAAGAGTTTCTATTTATATTGAAATCATACCATTCTCAATCTTTATCTCGCACACATTTTTTGCAAATATGTCTTGACTGCCTACCCAACACTTTAATATTCTCATGAAAATGAAAAAAAAAAAAAACAATCAATCATCTTGGTGTCAAGCGAACCATTGGCAGACTGGACTATTCAGAATCCATCCAGATGTTAAGTTATAGTAATCAACCAAAGGCGGCATATGTCTGATTGCGCGTGCGCATGCATGCGCGTGCATGTGTGTATTCTGCAGTATCTTATATATTTAAATATTTTCTTTAGATATACAGATCTTGAAATTCTCCTGGTTTTATCTGTGAATTATATTAAAATCACTACTAAGAGTGCCACCTTGTGTCTGAAATTTAAAAGTAAGGGTGTATGTTTACACATTACCAATTTTTCAAGCTTAAAAAAAGCATATATATCAATCTACTCCAAAATTCTCTTTTCAGAGGTAAGTGGCTGGATATCTTAGGGAAGTGAATTGACTTGTTTAAGCTGCTTAATCAGTGAATGATGCAGCCAAGACCAAAACAACAAGATTCCTGATTTTAAGGTTGGTCTTTTTTTAAAATATAATCACGTATTTTAGAGAAACTGACTTTTGATGACAGAAGAAAAGTAATCAATTTTATTTTTATTAATGCCAGGTATAGTACTATATTAAGTTAGTTTTAATTTATAGTCACAGTAGGGTTCATTTTTGGTACTTCAGTGCTTTAAAATCCCCACAGTTAATGAATGTGTATAGCAATAATGTAGGTTCCTATTATTAATGGGTGTCTGGGACAATTAACTTGAAGAATATTATCATTTTAATTGTTTTTTTAAACGTATTAATTTAAGAGAAGTCACCCAAGACATCTTCTCCCATATTATCTAATTTTATACTGAATTTAAGGCATGAAACCACATTCCTTTTCAGAAGTAATTTTTTTAAAAGAAGGTTGAGCGTAAACGGCACAATAGCAGTACAGCAACAAATGATCCAAGATAAGGGGTTTGACAGATCTTTCATCCATGTATTAGAAAGCTGGTTATCATGTATTTTCATAGAATATAAATGGAGGCCTCCTTTCATTAGACTTTAAATCAGACTTTTCCATTATAAAGGAAGTGCTATGTGTCGCACTCAGCTGGCCAGAATAGAATGCAAAAAGAGTACTTAGTCCCCATCCTGAGAGTATCCAAGCATTCTTTGGTTATCTTTCAAAATTAAGTTTGATTTACTAACACCGAATCAAAAATTAATGCAACTTTTTTTTTGTTTGTTTTTGGTGGGGAAATGGAAAGCATTTTGATGGGAAATGGAAGGTGAAAAAAGAAACTATTTCTTCATCACTTTGTATATGCTAGGAACATCAAAAACACTCTAATCCAATAAAACTGAGGAAGGGCTTTAGAGATTATCTACCCCAGTGGCCACTGAACCCCCATGTTGCTTCCAGCTTCCGGGCTGCTGTTCTGCTTTGTCAGCCTTTGCAGCGGTAAAAAGAACAATCTCTAAAAAATTTAGAGAACTAGAACCTCTCTCTCTATCTCGAGAAAGCAAAAAAGAGTGGGGTGAAAACTGACTCTCTATAATGTCAGGATCTGTCACCTAGGTAAGAATGTGGTTCAGGATCTGTCACCTAGGTAAGAATATAGAACAAAAGCTCCATTCATTCTCTCCCTTTGTAGATTTTGGAATTAAGAAAGTAATAAATTCACTTCATTTGAAGTTTGCTGATTTACTAAAGTCTAGAATGACCTTAAAAGATGAACTATGTTTTCTGGTCATTATATCGCCACGGGAGCAAGTCAAGCCAATGTACTATTTCTCAAAACTAAGGTATCAAATGCATCCAGTTGTCTGAGTCATACCCTCAGTTGTATGTAGTCATACCCTCTCAATCAAAAATTTGTCCATAAGAAGAGTGCAAAAGCCAAAATCTTGGCTAGCCCCATTCTCCTTTAATGAATTTATATGAATTTGAGTCATTCTGGTTGCCATGATGGAAGTGATATAACCCAGATGAGAGTGTCTAGCACCATGTTTTAGAAGGGGGTAAGGGACAAACAAAGAGTATGAGAGATGTGGAAAAAAAAGAAGAGAATAAACAAGAGGGGGACCCTTAAAGGCATAGCTGGGTTTATAGGATACCCCATAAAGCAACTGTTAAACTCAAAAGGAAAACAAGCAGATAACAAGTATCTTCTATGTCAAAAATCAGGTCACTTGATGCGTCGTTCAAAATTGGCACATTTAGCTAAGAATAAAATTCCCAAGAGTTGCTTTGTGCTGTCAGCTCCCTAATTAGGAAGGACATCAGCGTACTAACCTTCAGTACAAAAAAAAAAAAAAAAAAAAAATGTAGACCCAAATGGCAAAAAATGTATAGCTTAATTACCTAACTTATTTCCTAGTACTAGTCTCTATTTACCAAATGAGAATTTATGAGTTCAAAACATTTGGCTTTCTGAAGATTGTCCCATAGTGACTGTTAAGACTTCTTTCCAGAACACTGTATTTTTAAAGTAATCACGATTTGCAGTGCTCCTGGTGAAATATAAATATGGTCTGCAAATGGTGATATCTTCTCAGGTAAAGGATAAAATAAAGGCTGTGTCAAGAACCAAAGAGATTAGTTTAATGCTATCTCAGCACTGTTAACTAACTCCTGGCATTTATGAAATATTAAGAGATGGATTTATCTCCTGACCTGAAAGGGAAATGAGAAAACTATGTACTGAGTAGAACTAAAATATTTGTCCCAGCTTAGGGACTTGATAAATTGACATGCTTAAGAATTAGTCCTCAAATCAATTTTTAAGAAATTGGAAAGACCAATGTCCAGACATATAAAGTAAATAAAGAGAAAAAAAGTGCTTGAATTTCCCAGTATATCTGCGTGGGGGTTATAGTAGGAAAGAACAACACACAGGCATTCCTCTCAATCTAGCTTGGTGTAAGCAGGTCAAAGGAAACCACACACACACAGTTACTATTGGTTTTACAAATCCCAGTGTAGGTGGATAATTAAGGCCTACCCAGATACTTTTTTTTTTTTAACTTACTAGAGTATTTTAGCATTATCAGTAGATATTAGTGTTAAAGAAATATGATCAAAAATCATTTGTTAAGTATGAGGACACAGATTAGAAAGCTAACTGAATCATCATTCCATAAAAATAAAGCAAGAAAACAAGAATAAAAAAACTGTAGAAAAATTTTTATCTTTAAGGTAGTAATTTGAGTTATGCAACATTTGTCATTCCCTCGTTTAGCTTATCTCTAATTTCAGTTTTTCCCATAAGCATATATCGCTTTGGCAAAAAATAAAATCATTATATTAAATCAAAGAAGAAGAAACAACAAATACAAAGTTTTAAGATATAATTTTTCAAAGAATGAGGGGACACTGCCTGAAAGCCAGAGGTCAGAGGTGTGGGTCCTGGGTCATTCACAGTGCTGTTCATTGCAAGCAGATGTGATAGTGCTTTACATCGATATGGTGAACCTCCAGAAAGCCAGCAATTTGGAAAGTCTGAGAACAAGGCAATACCCCAAAACAAGGTAAAGAGTAGGAAATGGATGAAGAGAGGAAAGAGAAAGAGAGGAAAGTTGGAAGGGCAAAGAGAGAAACAAAGAAAAGGAGTGGGGGAAAAAAAAGTATGTAGAGATGTAAAATCACACAATTCATTTATTAAATCTCATATCCTGTACTTCGAATTTACCACAAACTATATAGTTTCACTGAAATTTTTTTTAAGAAGATTTATTTATTTGAGAAAGAGAGAGAGAGCGAGCAAGCATGAGCATGGGGAGGGGCAGAGGGAGAGAATCTTCAAGTAGATGCCCCACTGAATTTGGTGTTCACCCAGGGCTTGGGGCTTGATCTAATGACCCCTGAGATCATGGCCTGAGCCAAATGCAACCGAATAAGCCACCCAGGCACCTCTCACTGAAACTGTATTGAAAAATAGGTATGATAATACTTTCCTCATATAAAGATTAAATTGAGAAACAGAGAAAAGACTACCGGTGCCTGGCATACAGTTAGTATACATTGCACATGTTGGATATTTTAAGGAGTTTAGTGATCTGGTTTTACTCTGTGGTACACTGGAAGATAGAAGGTGAAAACAAAGCTGACAGCAGGATAAAAGTGAGAGCAGATAGTTGGGAAAGACAGAATAACTATGTAGAACAGATAAAATGTGAAATGTGTAACATTGGTGATCCCATCCTAATATACTTTGGAAGGCACTGCTATTTTGTAGCTTATTATATTATTGAAATTACAAATGATGACTCAGATAATAATGAAAATGCTATGTTATATACAATATCCTTTGCTTAAGAAATCAGAAATATAATTTTTAATTAACATGTCAGTTGGGACAGGATAACACTAAAACTTCCTTATAATGTTGGTGGTAAAGTACACTGAACCTTATTTGAGAGAAATTATGTATCATTATTCATTATAAGCTGCAGAATTTTTTAAATCGTTTTATATAGTAAGCCCAAGAAATTCAGATATGAATAAATATATATGAATATACATATATGCTTATCACAGACTTATTTATCATAGTGTTTGACATGATAATGTTACCTAAATGCTCAGCAATACAGGAACAGTTAAATAAATTATAGTATATCTTTTTTGTGGAATATAATGAATGCATTAAAAGTGTTGCTTTGTGCCATTTCATAAAAATATCTATGATACAAAGTTAAGGAAGTCAAAATTCAGAAAGAGCATAAACTGCAACTATATAAATATGCATCAAATACCTATTGGAAAGTAAGAATCTAAAAGACAATATTGGTTGAACTGAGATGGTGATTTAGGCATATTACATTTTCTGGCATTTCTTTTTATTTTATTTTTTCTAAAAGGTATGTTCAGTAGAGTGTTTTGTTATGAAATATATAAATAAATTTATTTGGTATTTATTGGAGTTCATGTAAACAAAATAATTTGGAGAACCTTCCATCAGAAAAGGTTCAAAATATTTAAAGCCAGAGTGGCCTCTTAATAAACACTTTTGAGCAGTAGGATTTACTGTGCATAATCTCGGGGGGGGGGTTGTTTTGTTTTCTGTTATTTACTGACTTTTAATTTGAGTAAATGATCCATTGTTTGCTGACACGTGGATTATGTGCAGAGCAAGGCAGCTATGTGAGTATGGCCGAGGCTGCTTCCAATCCATGGGGTGGGGGTGGGGCGGTGGGCAGGACATGAAATCTGTGAGCTGAGGAGTTTTGTCTCCAGCTTTGTGTGTGATATGAAAACGTTTATGTATTTTACTCAGACGCATAAGGTGAATGTATGTGTATCTTCAAAACTTTTTCTCAAAGTTCTGATTTTGTCCCAATTTAGCCTACAGTGGGTATTTCTCTGACTGTCTCTTCTCCATTGCGTGGGAAGGTGGCCTCAGTTGGAAGCAGAGCTGGTACACCACCCCTCAGGCTGCAACTTTCTTTAATCTACTGGTGTCCCCCTCTCTGGTTAGTTGGTGAAGATTTTATGGTGTGGTTTTGTTTATACTGATTTATAGATCATATTGGTAAATAACTGAAATAATAAGAATCAACAGCATCAGTCCCCTGGTTTCTTGATTAGATTTGTCTTAAAAAATATAAAATTAAGAAAATGCATTTGTAAAAATTACATGGAATGGCTGAGTCAATTACGGCAGAGTTATGGACATTTACATTAGATAATTCAGACAAGTAACCTACTTTGGATTTTGATCTGTATGGGTAATGACAACAAACAATAGAAAATGACTAACAACTTGCCAAAATGCCACTTGAATTTTGATAGTATATATCAAGTTAATTTTTAGCTTCCTTAAATTTTAAATATAAGGAAGAAATATCCATGAGCCAGGCTCTATAAATTCCTTTATTTATAAATTATTTTACATTTTTAAGTAAAAATCATTTATATCTTTCATAAGCATCTATCATGTCGTTATACTCTTAAGTTCCTTCTACCACCAAGTGAATCTGGTGACATTACCCTCCCAATCCTCACCCATGTTCCTCATTCTAAACTGAGAATGAGGTAATACAAATGCTTTGTTAAAGTCACACAGTAACACTCTGGCCTGATTCAAAATAGGAATACATTTTCAACATGAATTATCTTTCAGTGTTCTGAGAATTTTATAAAATGTCATCATATCTTTTTCTTCAGTATGTGCTATACTTCCAAGATCCCTTAGACCCTTTTTTGAAAGAATTATCTCATGTTAAGAAAATGTTTAATCTTCTATTATATGTAAAAATCTCAAAGAAAATGAGAATATGAAACTTAATCCAAAATTTATTTCTATTCTATTATTCTTACCCTACATCTAAGTAGTCATAGAACATTTTGATTCTATAATCCAAATGGAGACCTTGCTTTACTATCTATTAAGAATCATTTCAAGCTTAATTATATGAAAATTAATCCTAGTGGTTAAGATAAGAGGTAAGAGGCTCCAGGCAGCTTGGTCCCTAACGTGTCTGCCTTCCACTCAGGGCATGGTCTCAGGGATTGAATCTCTCATCAGGCTCCCTGCTCAGCAGAGAGTCTTCTTCTTCCTCTTCCTCTGCTCCTCTGCCCTGCTCATGCTCTCTATTGCTCTCAAATAAATAAATAAAATCTTTAAAAAGAGATAAAATATTACTTCACAGTTGAGAAGTTTTATAATTAAACTGAGGGTCTGTGATTCTAAGATTTAAAAAATAAAGAAGTATAGCCAACTATACAGATGGGCAGCGGCTGCTCTAGGACATCAAATAGTCCCAACCATATCTCGTTAGATTAATCTAAACATGGTCAGGCCTTTGTTCCTGTGTCACTGCCTGGTAAGTTTGCCCTCCAGATACTCCTTTGGCTCTCATTCTCACTTCTTTAGTGGTGTCAACTACTCAAACATCCCCTGATGAAAGATAATGTCCTTGATTACTTCCACTCCCATACACTATAGCCCTCTTTTCTGATTTATTTTAATCAAAGCCCTTATCACCACAAATACATCACCTATTTTACTATCTATTATTTCTTTTCTATTTATCTTAGCTATGATTTCTTATCTATAATTATCTATTATGTAATATCTACCTCCCTTCATGAGAATATAAGTTCCACAAGAGAAGGTTTTTGACATGGTTTGCTCATGAGAATCAGAGTGTCTGGCACACAGTAAACAGCCTATAAATAATTGTTGACTGAATTGAATCTGTGAAAAGGATGACGCAGCAGACGCTACCAATCTTAGATTGTAGTACTAGGCCTGCTTCCAATCCCTTGGTAATTATTGGCAAAAATCACCTTGAAGCCCAGTGTTTGGAAGGAAATTGCAAGAGTAAGGATAGAGGGGAGAACATGGCATCTGGATGCCCTTTCTAGCAGACGAATGAAATCTGAGTCTCAGAGAGGTGGGAGAACACTATAGACTCAAGGTACCGAGATCGTAAAACGTTAACTCAGAAATACAGAGGGTCAATCTGCATCTATCTATCTCTCTATCTAGCATCTATCTATCTAAAAATAAAGATGCAAGGAATGGAGTTTGTCTCCTAAGTCACCTCCAGAATAAAGAGGAAGAGTGACAGTGGCAAACACCTAGCAGACAGCACAAAAAAGCTAAAATATATAGTAGTATCTGATGAGAAAACTACTAGCATCTTCCAGAAATAAATGGCAATAAGGAAGTTTGTACGACTTAGATGGCCCATGAGATATGAGTGTGCTATCATATTGAGAACTGGGGTAAACAATGGAAGTATAACTGCAGTTGAACTCACAGAGTAATACGGGGGTACACAGTCAACCATAGAGAAACAACTGAAACAAGAGTGAAAACCATTTATACTTACTTATTAACCACTTCAGGCTATTAACTCCTCAGATACATTGAGATGAAAACAAATTATTCATTTCAATAAATATTTAATGAACTTGCTATGTAAGCTAGGTAGTGTATTAGGCACAAGCATATGGAGATGAATAAAATAAATCTCTGCCTTCGACAAGTTAGGATCTCATCTCCTCTCTCTCTCTCTCTCTACTCCAGTGTGGCAAATTCCATAGTAGAAATAAATTGGAGTCTCTTCATCTTCATAGATCATGATGAATATATTGTAAGTATACAAATACTAGTTAATAGTTTTAGTTTATATACTAATGGGAGAAGAAAAAATAACTTTCACACTTAAATAAAGAACTGACATAGAACTAATTGATTAAAATTAATTCATGAAATGCATTCTTTCCATAATAGTTTGGTCACAATCCCCAAACCAATAATGACACTCACTAATTTATTCATACATGAACTCAGTTCCCATACACCACTAGTAGAATATGCACAGAAAATCTCTAACTACATGTCATGATTAAATTAATGGAATTTCACTCAATATTTACAAGATCAAGAGAACATTGGGGTTAGGTGGATGCACTTTTTATAATTCAATCACAATATTAAATTGGAAAGATCAATTTGAAAATGTTTGGTGTAGCCATCTCTAACACTTGACAGGAAAGATGTCAGCTACAAGCAGAGGCCAGTACTATTATTCCTAGAATTTCAAAACAATGAAGAACTCTGCTCTACCCTAGCAACTATGATGTCTGCAAGAACTTTCTAATCTAGGGTAAAACAGAGTGTCATTTCGCAAAGCTAGACTTTGCCTTTCCACACCCACAGAGTTACAAGATATAGTTATAAAGAAATCCTCAATACACACAGTTTCTTGCTGGTGATTGTGAAGGTCTCTCTCTCTCTCTCTCTCTTTTTTTTTAAATAATTAAATCCTTACGATGGAATAGTGTAGGTCAAAATAGTATCTACATTTCTGTGATAGAACCAGAGGAAAGGAAAGAAAATAAGTTACAGAAAAAGATAGAGGGAGAAATGGAGAAAGTCATATCACCAGATAATAAAGCCTAAAGTTTTTGACTATTAATCCAGAGAGTATACTGTGGTCAAGGCCACCTCAAGTAATCCCGAGACATCTGGGAAGAAGTAGGATAGAATGAGGGTAATTCTTTTCTCAGAATTGTATTAAGTTTTGTGCTTCCTTCTTCATAGTTGACCACTAAACTTTCTCAAGGCTCTATCTTCCTATATGGCATATATATCTTCCTTTAACATAATGATGACACAGTCTCTTACTGTTGACTCTTCCTTTTGCAGTGACTCTGTAAGCACCATCCCATTATTTCTCCACTGCCAACCAAATAAACCAGAATTTGCTGAAGAGAAGCCTAAAAATTGGTATGTTAAAAACTCCCAAGGAGATAATTTTTATTTTTAGTTAACATTCTGGACTGAATGGTTGCAACCCCCCAAATTTCATGTTAGTTGACACTCCAACCTCTAATGTTTTAGTATTTGGAGAGGGGTCCTTTGGGAGATACTTAGGATGAGGTGAGCTCATGACAGTGGGGCCCTCTTGATGGGATTCTGCAAGTATACAAAGAAACATTAGAGCATTATTTTCCTCCTTTTCCCATTGAGTGTACCAAAAGGTCATGGGAACACTTAGTGAGATGGCAACTATTTTCAAGCCAGGAGAAGAAGACACACAATGAGACCTACATTGCTTCCACCTTAATCTTGGACTTCCTAGCTTCTAGAACTGCAAGAAATGAATTACTGTTGTTTAAGCACCCCAGCCTATGATATTTTGTTATGGCAGCCAGAGCCGACTAAGACAGGCCAGTTCAATACAGCTTTACTCCCTGGGCTGGCAGGTCTTCCTGTGAGTTATCTGGAAACTCCTATTAAAATTTAGCATCTGGGTTTCACCTTGAGAGATGTCTTCCATAAAGTTTACTATTAGAATAGTCCTTATTTGGATACTCTAAGTGATACTATGTTTTATGGAGGTTTGAAGGGCAGGAAACAATAGTTGAATTTATCTACACGGCAATTTTCTACAAAGGAATCTTTTATTTTTTCATTGAAGAAAATGCCTCTATTTGCATAGTGGTTTTCAGAAGGCTATTGAATTTCTTGCTGGAGACTTTTATTGGAACCATTTAAAGCATCTTTTGGGAATGAGTATAAATTAAAAAAAAAAAAAGTAGGCAAGTTTCCCTTTCACATTATTTTTTCCTTTGGGATGTTTGGTTCAGGGAAGAATTCAAGTATCAAAATGTATGGGGAGAAATGGATCTTCTGTGATTCTAGGCCTTGTCATGTTAAAATATGTATAAAAGGAAAGTATGTCAAGTGAAGAGGTTTTTATTGATTTTGTTCATTAATGTGTCCCAGTGTTTAGAACAGTTCCTCACTCTTTGTAGGTGTTCCGGAAATATTTGCTGAAAGAATGAAGTAAGGAATAAATGGGTAGATGAGGAAGACCCCTTGGGATATGCCTCTCAGCTATATAAATGGTCACAGTGGCAAGCTCTTCAATGAGTGAAGGATAAAGCAAATGTGACACAAAGCAACTGATAAATTTAAATAATGGGTATGCAGGTATTCACTTTACTTTTCTTTCAACTATTCTGAAGATTTAAAAGTGGTACAAAAATATAGAGTTGGAGAAAAACATGATAGAATTGATACATATTCCCATCCCTGTCTCTGTTGGCCTGGTCCCATTTGCTTCCATAGATTTTTATTATTTTCTTGTGTATCATTTGAGAAAAATTTAATGTAGATACAAGCACATATGCATACATATTCTTATTTTCCTCTTTCTTATGTAAAAGACAACATACTAAGTAGTTTTGTTGTGTTCTTCCCTCATTTCTCCTCTCTCTTCCCCCCCTTCTCATTCTCGCTCGTTTTTTCTCCTTCATTCTTGGTTTAATAAATCCTAATACATATTTCATGTAAGCTCAAAGAGGGATTTCTTATTCTGTATTTAGCAAAATAATTGGTGATTATGTCACCAATCAGTGGTTAAAAAAATCATATAATTAATAATTTCATTATATACTAAATTCTTATACACACATGTGTACATAAATATGTGATATGATATTATTTAATAATTGAGATTTTATATAATATATTTTAATATCTGGTAAGATCAATTCTCCTTTTTTTTTTTTCTTTTCTAGACTTTTCCTCAATATTCTTGATTGGTTATTTTTTTCATATCAACTTGAGAAGTAACCTAGTCTCAGGGCAGCAACTTATATGTAGATGGATGGATAGGCTGATTGATAGATTAAGTTCTTCAGAGAGCATTTTACATTAAATTTGTAAATAAACATGGGAAGAATTGTCCTATTTCTGTTGAGTCATTATTTTTAAAAACATGTTATATCTTTCCATTTATGTATTTTTCAAATTCTTGATCAAGCATCAATTGTTGCTTTGAGAATATACAGCTAAATCCCAACATAGTTTTTTCCTCATTTCCTCATCCTCTTTATATGTTACCATTTGTTTTTATCATTTTAAGTGTCATGTTGTGATTAAATTATTCCTTTTTATGACTATCCCCCTGACAGTAATTCTCATTAGAGAAGGAGTCATGGATTTCATATGAGGAACTCAATATGTATTTGTTGGAATTAAGAAAACCATGAAATATACTTTCTCATTATTCCCATGTGATAGTTTTCTAAGGTAAGATTTAGAGACTTGTGACTTGGATAATCTTAAAATGACCTCACTATTAAGTGAAGCTTATTCTTAGATGAAGACCCTCTGATTTAAAATCCTATATTCAGGCACCTGGGTGGCTCAGTGGGTTAAAGCCTCTGCCTTCAGCTCAGGTCATGATCCCAGGGTCCTGGGATCCAGGCCCACAGCAGGGAGACTGCTTCCCTTCCTTTCTCTCTGCCTGCCTCTCGGCCCACTTGTGATCTCTGTCTGTCAAATAAATAAATAAATAATCTTTAATAAAATAAAATAAAATAAAATAAAATCCTATATTCTTCCATACCCTAAGCTATTAAAAGGGAAAGTTAAATGCTAAAGTGTTATGGTTTTTCAATTTTATGTTTTTGTACCTCCAGAAAAATTAGCATTGTCACACAAAATTGTTGTGATAACATGAAATCTAAAGACACCTCTAAGTGATGAAATGTTATACTACAGCACCAGGAAAAGATATACGCTTAGCCATTTGATCTTCCTGCTAAAGTTAAGTTACATCATCATTTCGTCATAGAAACGAAACATTATATATCAGACTTTGAATCAAAATTCTAACATGATTTCATTAAACTTGTCAACATTGGTATTATCATAATGCTTGTATGGATGAGGAAACTGAGGCTGAGAGAATTCAAGCAACTTGTCGAAGGTCCTAGGATTGGTTGGGGCAGAAGTCAAATCCAGATCTGCTTACCTTCAAACTCAAGTTCTTTCTGCTGAGATGCTTTCCACAGAGGCGGCATATACTCTATCCATGCCTAAATTTTGCAGTCAAGGATATTTCCTTGGAATCTCCAATTTCCATCAAGCTAAGATGGATCTGGAACAAGGTAGTATGTAAAAAAAAAAAAAAAAAAAAAAGCCTTCTCCTGTTGGTAAAAGTATTCAGTGTCACTATTTATTTTTAACCAAATGCCCCTTGGAGTTTTTAGTATTTCTTCTCTGTGAAAATATATTTGCATATCCTGTAGCTGGAAAAGTCAATTAGTAATTCATGAGTAATTTAGGAAATGCTGGCTATAAACTTGTAGATATTTACATAGTTCCCATAAATTATAGTAAAAAACTATAATTTGTTCAATTGGAATTCTGCTAAAAGCTTGCATTTACATAGGATATCCAAATGCCAAATGTTGACATGCATTTTTAAAACCAACATATTGGGGCTGTTTCCTCATATGATTTAAATTAAATTCATACCCCATACCAGAAGCAATAAGTTTTGTTTTCTTCTATCCAGGGGAAAAAAAAAATACAAAAAGTATTTGTGCAGAGTTGGAGGCAAGCACATGGTGGAAATAACTGCAAACCTATAAAGATGGCAGAAGCAAGAAATGTTTAGCAAACATAAACAGTCTGAGTAGCATATATAATGCAAATATTTATTACAGAAATGGAATGTATAGAATACTTTTCAGAAATAGCTGGAATGTATAGAACACTTTACAGAAATAGCTATCAGAATAAAATTATAAACAAATTGATAAAACTAAAGTGAAGGTGTAGTCAGGAAAAGATGACATTTTCTGAGTGGAGAATATTGTGGGAAGAGGAGGCTTATGTTGGGAATCAAGGAATGAACTTTGGATAGGTTCAGGTGGATCCCTAGCAAATGTTCACAGAGCGATATCTGAGTAATCCATTAGATAATACGACACTGAATTGCAGGAAGAAGTTGGGCTGTAGAGGTAAATGGGAAATCATTACCATATAACAATACTCAAACTCCTTACAAAAACAGACATGGTGCTAGATGAAACTTCTTGGGGGTCATTTCCAAATATATCATTCCTGATGTAGATGGAAAAGAATGGCATATCCAGGATGAAATCCTATGGTTTTCTAACATTTTCTAACATTCAGATATGGAATCAATGAAAAGGAACCCACAAAATACACTGTAAGGAATTGTAAGTAAGGCAGAATATGGGACAACAGAAAATGGTGACTTAGAGCTATGTGAAGAAGGAATCTAATGAAGAAGAGTTGGTTAATTATACGAAACCTTATAAAAGCAAAGTAAGATAAGGACCAAAAACTGTCTGTTGTATTTAGCATCAAAGAGGTCATTGCTAATGTTCATCAAAGGTACTTCAGTAGAATCATGGGTATGATAGCCCACTGGAATGAGTTCAAGAGAAACTGGTGGGGAGACAATAGGGAAAAGAGGAATTTGAAAAGTGGAGCAGAGAAGTGAGGTCTTGAGGGAGGGAATTTGAGTCTGAGGAGAATTTTTTAAAGATGGAAAACAGGATGACTCATGTCTATGTGATATAAATGATAAAATAAAGACAAAAATACTACTGATACAGAAGAGAGAGGAAACTAAAGTGTGAGTTAAGATTCAGGGAAGAGGTCAAGGAGTTGGCCTGAAGGAGAAGCACAGTCTGTTGACCAAATAAAGAAGAATTTTCTAGCTTGACTTACTGATAATAACTGCTCTTGTCTGATTTCTGAGGACCTCATGGCTTCTAAAAAAAATGTGGCATGAATCTCTAAATATAATTGTGGCCTTCACTATATGTTGAGTAGATCAAACATGCAATGGCTAATGTGAGTGAGCCTAGTGGAAACACATGCGGTATTAAGCAGCAAAAATTTATCTTCAACAATAAACTATCATACCCATAGCTTTCATTCACAAATAATTTTAAGAATTGTTTTGAATTCATTTGAACTGAACTCTTTTTACTGGGCTAAATATGATAGTAAGCGTTTCTTTTTTATTCAACAAACTTCTATTGAAAGAATAAAGATGGATAATATATAGTTCTTGCTTAAGGGGCCAGTAAGGAGAGTATCGAAGAGAATTAGCAATTATAGTTCAGTGTAATTAGTACAATGGGAGAAGTTAATGCACATGGAAATACAGGAATATAGAGGAGAAGTAAATCATTAATGAGATAGAGCAGGACAAATAAATATCTCCCCTAATACAGATGTGTAACCAAAGTTTTGAAGGAGGATTTGATAACAACATGAACTGTGAATAGTAGCAGAAGCAAGACAGTCCAGAATGAGGGAACAGAACAAAGATGAGAAACAGCCTGAGGGCATTAGGCCAAGGGCTCTGAATGCTGCTGCATGCCTACTCTCCTGGCATGTGAGTTAGTAGAATTATAATTACTGTTACACAGCACTACCAAACCTCCCATACTTAATACCAACTGTAACTTTATTGTAAAATATATGTATGAACTGTGAATTAACATTCACAGTCCATTAATTTATCATTATATTACAATCCAGATGATATACTATGAAGTATAAAACCTGTGTAAAAAAATTCCTCTTTTAATTTCACAGTAATTCTTATGTATATGTTATTAGGAATACTTCAGTGTTTATCATTGGTTCTCTTTCATAAAATAATTTCTTATTTTAGTGGTTCCAGATAGGATCTATTCAGTTTGACACACATTTTAACTGTTAAATGTTATTTTTCTATTAAAATTCATAAAGTCAAGGAAAACTTCAATTCAATACAAGTTAAATGCCTTACCTCCCACCTGCCATCTGCACAAAGCATATAATTTCCCTAAAATTATGCAAAAATTAGCTAATTAAGATTTAATTTGCTAATCCTTGCTCAGTTAAACTAGTGACATATGCAAATTGCCTGCTGAGCCCTTTAAAATTTTTGAAGCAAATGATAAACAAGATTTCTTTTGAGTTTAAAAAAAATGTAAAGAATCTGGTGATTGACACAACATCTCAGTAGATAGTTGCATAAATACTTACTATAGTTTTATTAGAAGCACAAATTGGCATATTCATAAAAAGCTGATGAAATGCTTGTATAGGCATGTTAATTATAATGTCTCAAGAATCATAAAGGCATTACAACAAGAAGAAATTAACAGTGTGGACCTCCATAAAGAAAATATATTCCCGTCCTTATTTATACAATTAGGGAAATTTTAATGGTTTTTCTAAAACACTCGTTCATTGCTTTTCAACTTTGAAAAAATCCTCTTCAATGAGAAACAGAACATTTACTATATTTTGGTGGGAATTACTTGTAGTGACTTAGCATTGATTTTCCTTAAGAAAGGGTCAGTGAATGTCAAAACAATCCCTTATGTCAATATAGTATGTGAATATTTTCTAGACTCCAAAACTCCAGTTGTCTTATTGAATCATTCCGTGTTAAGGCAGCTATGTTGGTGTTGTATAGAAATGGATCAACCAAGAGGAAAGATAAGGTGTGGGTGTATATGTGTGTTGTGTGATATATGAGTTTATATGATAGTTGATTTTTCAAATAGTTAAAACAGAGAGGAGGACTAACAGATCCACATTAAGTACATCCTAAAAAAATCCTTTAAAAAATTTGTTGACAAATGGTATTTCTCCTTGTACTAAAACATCATGAAATATCAATTTAAATAGTTGAATATTATATATTTGAGGATCCCTAAAATGATATGAAAAGTTCTCATTTGTTTATTTTATAATACAGAACAAACACTCTGTTGGGTCTTTTACTTATACTGTTTAGGAATATCTTTGGACATGTGATCTCTGGAATTATAAGATAACACATGCGTACTGTTTTAAGCAACTACATTTATTGCAGTTTGTTATAGCAGCAATAGGAAATTAATAAAGCTACTTATTATTTTCATTACTGATACTATCTACAGAGAACACTTATTTTGCAGCTGGCCTGGGAAATGAAATTATTATCTCTAGAGATGTCTGGATGTCTGGTTTTGACTATTGGCTAAATAAAGGGCAATGAGATTGATCAGGTGCTTGTTAGAGTTTGAAACTCCTTTGGGGACTGGCAGGGTCAGTTTGTTACTGATGGCTTCACTTAGCACAAGTGATTAGAGAATCTGGCTTGGCTATGGGACCAAAGGGGAAAAAAGACCCTATCGGAAATTCTTCCTTGAATTTTCTTGAAGTCAAAATCACAGCACAGTTCCTGGTGATTCAGTCTAGAGAAAAAGGGTTTCCATGTGTAAATCAGGATCCTTGGAAGCTTAAACTTGAATGTGTCTCTATCAATAATGCTCACCTCTACTATCTTCTCTTATTGTACATATCCTTTGCCTTTAAATGAGAGCCTTGTATACATATGCTTGGTAGAGTCTTGTAGGTTCTTTCAAATATCCAAACTTGATAAGTTATTACATTATTATTCCACATGTTTTTAACATTTGTGCTTTCTAAATTAGGCTTTAGAAATGGCACCCATATCCTCAGATATCCAGGAATCCCTGTAAACTCTTGTTACAGGGATTCTTGGATATTTTCAAGAAATTTGTTATACAAGATCTTATTAATTATACTAGGATGTCACTCTACAATTTTGCTTTTTAAATGTTTATAGCCCCTGCCAATTGTGAACGTACCAATCACTGAACATTGTGTTAAGCAACCTGCAAGGGAAATGACTGAATTCATCTTACACAGATACACACACACACACACACACACACACACACACAGATGCACACATAAACTATACATAATCTCAAAAGATATGGCTTTTAGCATCATTTGCATCATTGACTAATAGTTCATAAATGGATATTTCTTTAGAATGCTCATTAGAATGCTTGAGAGGACTCTCAAAACAATCGCCAATGTGGCAGATTAGCAAACATGCAAAGAGCCCACTTGCTATGAAGTGCATTTCATGTTATAGCAGCAGAAGGTAATCATCCAGAAATTAATCCTTTTCATGTTGTGACCCATATAACTATGAAGCAAAATGTGATCTTGACATTAGGAATTAGAGTTACTTGCAATCAGGCAGGAGTAATGCTATTCAAGTGACACCATTTTGTGAGGTTTCAATTAGTTTACACAATAGGGGGCTTTATGATAATAGAAGCACAAGTCAAACCAGTATCAAGGGGTTATCAAAACAATGTTATTTCCATGAATCAGTAAATCATTTCCCCTTTGCTCATCATTGAGTTTAGATGTAGGTCTCAAGAGTTGGTTAATATGGAGTCTTGTGGAGGTTTGGATCTCGGATATTGAAGTCAGGTGATCTTCATTTTTTTATACTTCCTCCTGTAATACCTGCTTCTTTTGTTATGTGATAATGATGAAGGCATAACGAATCTCTGCAGGATTAATGATTTGAGGAAGGGAAGTGCAAGCACAAGAGGAAGTTGCTACTATCAGCTCTTAGTGACCTGAACATTATACCTGAGTTAAACTGGTAAAATAAAATAAAAGAGTAAAATTTTTAAAAAAGGTAAAATAAAATAAAATGGTAAATAAAATAAAATGGTAAATAAATAAAATAAATAAAATAAAATGGTAAAATAAAAGAGACAAAACAAAAACTTCCACCTTACATTCATTTTTAAAAGTCTCATACATTAAATGATCAACCAGTTTAATTATACTAGATGTTAAATACGTTATGCCAATTACAGGAATTAATTCATTTACTCATCCACATAACAAAAAAGCTAACTCTTTGCTATATGTCAGGCATTGTGTTGGATTGTACTAACACAAATGGAATAATAATGCTGTGTAAGATAGGTTCTAGAATACTACCTAAAGTGGAATTATCTTTTCACTGAGTTTATATCTTTAATTAAAAAAAATTAAAAATAAGTGCTAGAAATCACATATTTATATGAGTATATATGAAAGCATCACTTATTATAGAAATAAATGCAATTATAATAAGCAAAAAGCAAATTAATTTATGACATAACCTATAATGGACTATTACACAGCCATTAAAAACCATGTTGTTCAAGAGAACTAGTAACATAAAAAGTCCTCCAAATTATACATTCAATGTAGAATCAGCATATGAAATAAAATATGCATTATGAATCAAACTGTGATAGAAAATATGGTATAAAATTACTGGACCCAGTAATTTTATCTCATCAAGGTATTATATATATTTTTTGAAAATCAAAAAAATCTGAGTGTAATTGATGATAAGTAGAAATTTATATAGATATTCAAAACAACTAAAGAATAATTTTAAGGATATGAGAAATACTGGACACAATGGGGTACGTGAAACCATCAGCATGTTCTCAACCATGTAAATATATACACGCCTGTTAGTAGTATACCTCCAAGCTGTAACCAAAGATTCAAACATAGCCTTGATAGCTGCAGAATCGAAATGGGTATCGTTTTAGTATCTAGGAAGACAGTGAGACCTTCTAATAGACAAGATGGCTCCAGACAGTTCTGTCATTTTTTAATTCTTTAGATAGGAGGGGGATAGTTTAGTATCTTAGCTAAAAGAATTCAAAAAGGAAAGAAGCTATTTGGCAGTAGTTTGGAAGCTTCCTGTGTAGATCATGGTCTTGAATCATGTAAATTTTGAGGATTGTAAAACAAACCCCTCTTTATCATGAAGTCTTGATACAACCTATATACAGGATTCAGTGTATCTCGGCAAAGGATTCGGCACGAATTAAGTTAGAGCTCCAGGGAAACTCTCAGCCCATCATGCAAACTCTGCCTACTGAGAAGACTGTCCATTAATTAGGATAAACAATTATTTTATTAGTGAGTAAATGTTAATTTTCAAAAATAAGAAAATGAAATTTATACAGTAAGGATTTTGATCTTAAGAAAAAAAAGGATGGGTATTTTTCATTTTAAAGATTTGTAATGTTCAAGATAGCCTTACCTACTGGAGAAATACTAAGCTTTCTGAAGCCAAATCACCATGTACAATTGAGTAACTTAGTTTTGATTTTTGGTGGAAGACTTTCTAAATTTGTATAAAACCTTGGAACATGAAATGCCTCATATTTGTGAATTTAACATGCTAGATTTAAGTGCTTTGGAAGGTTTTCTTTTATTATTATTAAAATATAAAATTGAAGTACTTAAAAATGGAAATCAATCACATAAATTTGCAATTATAGTATAAAATAATTGAAGGAGCTTGAGGAACTTCATATTTGGGAACAAATATTATTAGACACCCTACAACTGAAGTTTTAAAATATTTCAGATTATATATTTGTCAAATGTTGGCAAAATGAATGTAATGCTTAATGGAGAGCTATTTTCCTGATTATAATATTAGTAGCAATCAATAATTTCAAAATTGTACCTCTGAATGAACCCTATAACTGCTACTGAGAATATTAGATAGCCTACATTAACAATATGATATGTATACAAATAATAAATCTGAAAGAAAATATACCAAAATATTTACAGTATTACTCTCCATTTCATGCAATTATGTATTTTTGCATTTTCTCAATTTCCTTTTTTTTAAAGATTTTTTTTTTTTAATTTGAGGGGAGAGAGAGAGCTCATGCAAGAGCAGGGGGAATGGCAGACAGAGAGAAGCAGACTCCCTGCTTAGCAAGAATCTGATGATCGGCTTAATCCCAGGACCTTGGGATCATAACCCAAGCAAAACGCAGATGCTTAACTGACTAAGCCACGCCAGTACCCCTATTTTCTCAATTTTCTACAGTAAACATATATCATGTTATAACTGAAAAATATTAAAAATTAATCTTTTTGTGAGATTGAACTGTGATTTGACTCTTTCTCCTAAAAACAAACATAACATCCAACCTCTAAAATTAAAAAAAGTTTAAAAATTAGAATATAAATTCTTTGGAATTTTGACATTAACATGTCAATTATAACAATCATGTTATAGTTGTTAAAAATAACAATAAAATGTGCTGTGATTTAAATAAATTTATATAAAGATGTAAAGCTATTTTGTTACGGACTTGGATCATGGAAAAAAAAAATTCTTTGTTCACAAGAAGTAGGCTCTTGCCTGGATTCAGAAAATCTAATTGCAAGTTACCAATTCTGCAGCCACTTCACTTGACCGCAATGTGATTCTGGACGAATGACTGAGCTCTCCTTGCTTCTTCCTGAGCAAAATGGGAATAACACCACCACTTCACAGGATTATTATAAATACTTAAAAAGAAGTAAAAATTAATATGCTATTTAAACTATAAAATCCTATACCAGTGGAAAGTTTTTTTTTCCTTCTTCAGTCTTTATAGAAATATCATGATAACAAACACATTTTTTGTCTCCATGAAACTTAAAATATAGCCAGACATTAAAGAGTGTATTAAACCAGCCCCTATAGTGAGCAAATTCTTCAACAGAAAGAAAGCATTATGATGAAGAAAACAGACAAGAGTGTGAATGAATAGGTCATATGAATAGGGAGAATATGAAAAAGAATAAACTGATGTTGTGAAAAATAAAGATTGCTTTGCTTAAAATGCCATAGGCTAAGTACTGTGATAAACACGTAAAATGTACCATTAACAGCAGCATATAACCTAGTGTGAGAAGTGACAGCATAGAGATGAATATATACTGATTGCCAGTGGGGTTTGTAGGTATTTCAGGAGGATTATAGAGAACTTCACAGTGATGTTTGATCAGGGTTTTGAAGAATGAGCAGAAGCTTCATCAGGCAAAAAAGAGGAAAAAGGTTACCTTAGGTAAAGGGAACACCACTTTTATAGGTGGAGCAGTAGGACATTTCTCAGAGAATCTGAGAATGCTTTAAACATTTTTCCACCACTGGATACTGGGCAAAGTTCGATCATATATTTTACAACATTAGAGGGCAGATATATTTCAGGAAGCTTAGGGAAGCATTGGATTGATATTATACACCTCAATATCTCCATTTTGTGGTTATGCTTTTTTTTCTGTTGTATATAAATGTGCTTCTCTATGCATTAAAATGTTAATTTAAATCAATATACGTAAGTAGGGATGCTCTGAAGGTTATGTTGGTTTTCAGGCAAATATGTTTTTTCCATACAAGTGTACACCACTTGAAAGAAAAAATAATGCTTTTAATAAGTTCAATTATGACAAGTCAAAGACTCAAATCTCAGACTGATGGCAAACTTTTCCATAACAAAACCTGATAACTGCATGGTCTCAGGTAACAAATTCCAAGATTACACTGCTTCATTTGCCTTTTATAGTAGTTTGATTCTTTTTCCTTTGGTGTTTTCTTTAACAGTTTATAGCATAAGCAGAACAGTCTAATAGTGCTTAGAACTCCCTAGACATCAATTAGAAGAAAGAGAATCATTGTTCCTGGCAGGTGTACAATTGCACTGACACTTAAAATCACTTACTAACTCATCTAAAAAATAAATCCCCCAAACTAACCTTTGGGAAGAAGTCAACGAAGATTTGATGTTTTTAATTCTATTGCCAATAGCAGCAATTTCATTTCTTTCTGCATAATGAAATAATTACTTGTTCACCTACAGACTCTTACATTTCCCTTGGGAGCATCGATAGAAGGAAAGAAGTGCAAATTATTTGACTAAGATTTTAAAATATTAATGTTTCAGGAGGATTAAGTAGTGTTAAATAATAATTTCACCTCAAAGAACAAGATAGTTTGGGGAAGGAGTAGAGAGAGAGACTACTGAGGTAATTAGAATCAATGTTCAGTTTTCACAGGGTGAAGGTATCAAGTGATTTAATGTATGTGTGTTTTGTTTTTGCTCCCAAGTTTATTGAGGTGTAATCTAAATAAAATTCACCTATTTCACCTGCACAATTCAATGTTCTTTAGGTATATTCATATCGTTGTGCAACCATCACCAGAATCTAATTGTTAGAACACTTTTGTTCCCCCTTAAATAAGCCCATGCCCAACTGTAGTCACACTGCATTCCCCCTGTTCCTCCACAACCTTAAGCAACAACTAATGTACTTTTTGTAGATTACTATGTGAAAAAATGTCATTTTTTGAAAAGACTGTGAGGTATAAGTCCAAAGTCATTCTTTTGCATACGGTAATGCAGGTATCTTTGTATCATTTGTGGAAAAGGAAATTCATTCCCTACTGAATGAACTTGGTACCCTCATTGAAAAACTATTGATCATAAGTATAGAGGTTTATTTTTGGACTCGCAATTATATTCTTTCTTTGTATCTTTGCTCTAGTATCACACCACTATTACCTTAGCTTTGTCATAAACTGAAATCGGAAATGAGAGTCCTTCCAGTTCATTCTCCTTTGTCAAGAATGTTTTAGTAATTTTGAATAACTTGCATTTCCATATAAATTTTAGGATTATCTTGCCAATTTCTGCAAAAAAGTTAAGTGTGATTCAAATAGGGATTGTGTTCATCTGTAACTCAATTTGGGAGGTATTTTTCCTTTAACAATAGTAAACTCCTGGGGTGCTTGGGTGGCTCAGTGGGTTAAGCCTTTGCCTTCAGCTCAGGTAATGATCTCAGTTCCTGGGATCAAGCCCCATGTTGGACTCTCTGCTCAGTGGGGAGTATGCTTCTACCTCTCTCTCTCTCTGCCTGCCTCTGCCTACTTGTGATCTCTCCATCAAATAAATAAATAAAATCTTAAAAACAAAAAACAAAAAACAAAAGTAAACTCTTGATCTGTGAATATGGAATATTTTCCCATTTATGTCAATCTTCTTTATTGTCTATGAAAAATGTTTTATAGTTTTCAGTATATAAGTCTTACACTTATTTTGTTAAACTTATTTGTAATTTTTTGGGTATTATTATAAATGGTGTTATTTTCTTAGCTTTGCTTTCAGAGTATTCACTGCCAACTTACAGAAATACAATTATTTGTGTACATTGATCATATATCCTGTAACTGTTGAGATTTTAATAGCTCTAAACATTTTCTACTTGATTACTTATGCTTTTTTTTTTTCTTTTCAAAATCACATCACCTTTAAACAGAGATAGCTTTGGGACATCTGGGTGGCTCAGTCTGTTAAGCTTTTGACTCTGGATTTCAGCTGAGGTCATGATTAGGGTTGTGAGATCAAGTCCCACGTAGGGCTCTGTGCTGGGTTTGGAGCCTACTTAAGATTCTCTCCCTCTTCCTCTCCCACCTCCCTCTCAACAAACAAACAAACAAACAAATGGAGATAGTTCTAATCCTACCTTTGAAATCTGTATTCCTTTTATTTAATTTTCATAATTGAAAATTATTTAATTTTCATTATTTAATTTTCATAATTGTCTAGAACTTCATTAAAATAGTCAACACAAATAAGCAGAGTTGACTTTTTTCCTCTCCTCTTTAATTCCTCATGTCAGCAGGAAAGCATTTAGCCTTTTAACATTAAGTAAAATGTTAATTGTGGGTTTTTTGTAGATATTTTTTAACAAGTTGATTAAATTCTCTTCTATTCCTGGTTTGTTAAGTATTTTTATTGTAAAACAATATTGAGTTATGTTAGATATTTTTACTGGGTTCATTGTAATAATCACATGATTTCTATCCTTTATTCTATTGATATGATGTATTACATCAATTGATTCAACTGATTTTCAGATGTTAAGCCAACCTTGCATCCTAGAATAAATCTTTCTTGGCTTTGGTATATAATTCTTCTTATACATTGCTGGATTCACTTTGCTAGTATTTGATTGATTTTTTTGCATCTATATTCATAAGGGGTATTAGTTGGTATTCCTCTTTTGTTGTGATGTTTTTGGTCTCAGGGGAACTTTGGAATTGAGGCCACTTAACTAACTGAACCATGCAGGTGTCCCATTCCTGACTTTAGTAATTTGGGGCTTCTGTCTTTTATTTTGGGGCAGTCTGACCAAATGTTTGTCAAATTTGTTGACCATCTCAAAGAATAAAATTTTTGTTAAATTTTTATTTATTTATTTATTTTTAAGTAGGTTCCATGCCCAGCAAGGAGCCCAATATGGCTTGAACTCACAATCCTGAGATCAAGACCTGAGCTGAGATTAAGAGTCAGATGTTTAGCCAACTGAGCCACCCAGATACCCCTATTTGAGTATTTTTGCTACAATTTTGTTGTCTAATTTACTTCTATTCTAATCTTTATTATTTCTTGCCTTCTGCTTATTTTCATTTTGTTCTTCCTTGTTTTTCCAGTGTCCTAAGTGAAAAATTAGGTTATTGATTTGAGATCTTTCTTTTCAGACATACACTGCTATAAATTTTCCTCTATGCTCTGCTGTAGTTACATGTCCTATGCTTTGTTATTTTTTGTCTTCATTTTTAGTCATCTTAAGATAGTCTCTAATTTTCCCTTGTAATTTCTTCTTTGACTCACTGGTTATTTAGATATATGCTATTTAATTTTCATATATTTGTAGATTTAACAAATTTCTTCTTTTATCAATTTCTAATTTTATTTTATTTTTTATTTTTTTAAGATTTTATTTATTAATTTGACAGATGGAGCTCACAAGTAGGTAGAGAAGCAGGCAGAGAGAGAGGAGGAAGCAGGCTCCCTGCTCAATCCCAGGACTCTGGGATCATGACCTGAGCCGAAGGCAGATGCTTTAACCACTGAGCCACCCAGGTGCCCCCTCAATTTCTAATTTTATCTAATCGTAGTCTTAGAACATACTCTGAATGATTTTAAAACTTTTAAATTTATTGAGGCTTTATTTGGAACTTGGATTTCAAAATTGTATCTATATGTTAGAGCTTATATTAGGACATTGTACCAATTTTGATACTATATCATATGAGAAATTCACATGGTTTAAATGCCAGCTTTATAGTCAAATTAATCTGTATTTAAATCTTGCTTTCATTCCTTTCTAGTTGTGGAACCTGGGTGAAATTACTTAGTTTTCTGAATTTCTTTCCTTATGGACTTCTGTTACCTGCCGTCAGATACCTTTTTATTCTCATGCACCACCACTCATTGGCACCCAGGGTCCTATTATAGACCTTTTAATAATTGTATTGCTCCAGGAGCACCTGGGTGGCTCAGGGGGTTAAGCCTCTGCCTTTAGCTCAGGTCATGGTCTCAGGGTCCTGGGATCGAGTCCTGCATCAGGCTCCCTGCTTCCCCCTCTCTCTCACTGCCTCTCTGCCTACTTGTGAACTCTCGCTCTGTCAAATATATAAATAAAATCTTAAAAAGATTGTATTGTTCCATATATTTATTTACATACTTTCTTGTTTTTATTTCATAGATCATCTCTCCTGTTTGCTTGAACTTAGATAATATTTTCCTACATCCAACTCAAGCATCATCATCTCTGCAACCCAGTAAGGATGATAATTGCTTTTATTATCTCACCATACACCTTATATAGGCTACTTGTTTAAAATATTCATTTAAGATCCCATTTCCTTTCAACAGAACTATTTCACTGAAAAAAGGAACTTTCCTCTTTGCCTAGCTTCATGTCTGCTGCATGCAAGGTATTAAACAAAGGCTTGCTGCATTGGACAGAACTGAATCAAGAGTTATAAAAACACATTCTGAAGCAAAGGTCAAATAAAGTTGTTCTCCTTCGTAATCAGTACATAATAATGCTCAACTTAAGAAACACAGATCTAGGCTGGCAAGCCAGAATGATTGTGTTTTTCATGGGTCGCTGAATCAGAAAGGGAAAGAACATAAGTTTTGTGCTAGGAGTGCCTCTGCAGTCTTTACCAATGTTCTTATTGTTCCTAAGTCAAATTCTTTGCTTCTGAGCCTCAATTTAAATGTTCCCCAACCTTAAAAAGTTATAATGATCTGTCCCACCAGCCCAGCCTCATCTTTTGCTCCTATCTCTTTCATTTCATGTTGTAGGACCAGCAGGTTCTTGCTCATAAATTCTCTCTCACACTTCCTTGAATCACTGTACATGCTGTTACCTCACCTTGGACATCCTCCACCTCAATTCTAAACTTATTCATCTGGCAAACCTGCAATTTATTCTTGAAGCTCAGTTTAACCTACATCATCTGTGAAATAGTTCCTGACTTCCACAGCACTTTTAGGGATTTTTTTTCCTGTGTTTCCACTGGAATCTGTAGAAATGAGGTAATGATACTGTAATTAACTGCATTTATGTAAGTTATTTGAGGTCATATAATGGTTATTTCACTTTTGAGTTCTCATAACACAACATGGCTCCTGGCATACATTGGGAACTTCATCAATATTAGTTAAATTAATGAACTATAAATTCATTAACTAAGATTTTCTTATCCTTGCTTTGCCTGCAAAATAAATATTAACTTAATCATAAAAATTAACTCTTTTTTGCAGGTGGGAGTTAAATCAGTAATATATAAGATAAAAAACATGTCTGAACACATTTATTTTAAAGTTAAGTAATTGCATTAAGAAAGCCTTTTCTTTTTTCTTTAGTATTTATTAATTTGAGAGAGAGCATGCAATCAAGAGGAAGGACAGAGAGAGAGAGAGAAAGAGAGAGAGAGAAGTAGACTCCTTCCTGAGCATGGGCCCCATCAAAGGGCTCAATTCCATGACCCCAAGATCACGACCTAAGCCAAAATCAAAAGTTGGACACTCAGCCGACTGAGCCACCCAGGAACTCCTAGGAAAGACATTTCTAATTTGAGGAAGACTGGGCCCTGTCATTAAAAAACTCAAATTGTAGAATATGAAAAAGTGCTTGGACAGGTTTTTAATTCCTTACAGTTCTTATTTTGGTGTTTAAAAAAAAAAAAGGCAAATGGTGTAGTATTAACAAAGTTTATCTGAACACATGTTAATAACTATTCCATAAATATACACTGAAGACAAAGCCAACTGAGACACTATATTGAGGTAAGGTGGGAAAAGGGTGAGAGTGGGTTATTAACTGGAAATAAATGAAAAATGAATTTTCCATCTTTTTTTTTTTTTAAGATTTCATTTGTTTATTTGACAGAGAGAGAGCACAAGTAAGCAGAGCAATAGGCAGAGGGAGAGAGAGAAGCAGGCTCTCCACTGAGCGGGGAGCCAGCCTTATGTGGGGTTCGATCCCAGGACCCCGGAACCATGACCTGAGCCGAAGGCAGTTGCTTAACCAACTAAGCCACCCAGGTGCCCCCATCTTTTTTTTATATAACAAAAAACCTTTATGTCGAAAGGTCCTGGGATCGAGCCCCACATTGGGCTCCCTGTTCCGTGGGAAGCCTGTGTCTCCCTCTCTCAATACCCCTGCTGTGTTCACTCTCTTATTTTGTCTCTCTCTGCCAAATAAATAAGTAAAACCTTTTTTAAAAAAATCCAGAGCTGATATTATTTAATATAGTAATTCATTTTGGCACTCTAATAGAGTTGATCAGACCACTATATCACATTAAATATAGATTCACTATATTTAACTGTCCTTCTGTGGTTGGATGCTCAGGTATTTCATTTTTGAAATAAAGCTTTTTTACACTTATATTTTGATGTTCTTGGTGCATTAAAATTCGAAGTCTTATTTGAAGATGATATGAATAAATGTTTAAAAATAATAAACATGATCAAGAAAAAAAGACAACTTGCACAATGGGAGAAAATATAATAATTATATATCTGTTAAGGATCTAGTATCCAGGATATATAAATACCCCTTACAATTTAACAATAAGAAGATAAATATTCAAAATGAGTAAAGAACTTGAAGGACATTTCTCCACATAAGATATACAAATGGTCAATAAATGTATAAAATAATTTCAACATCATCAGTAATTAGGATAGTACAAATCAAAACCACAAGATAAGTACTTCACATTCACTAGGATGTATAAGTTTTTAAAAATCAGAGAATAACAAGTATTGGTGAAGACGTTGAGAAACTGGAACCTTCCTACATTGCTGGTGGGAATGCAAAATGGATCAGCTACTATGGAAGACACTGGCTATTCCTCAAAGAGCTAAAGGTAGAAATAGAGTATGACTCAGCAATTCCATTCTTAGTTCTATACCAAGAGGAATTGAAGACAAGTACTCAAATAAATAGGTGTATATGCATGTTTATATTAATACTAGGAGTCACAGCTAGAGGGCAAAAAATACCCAATGCCTATAAACAAATAAGTGGATAAGCAAATTCTGGTATATACATACCATATACTATTCAGCTATAAAAAGGAATTAAGTACTAATCAATCAGGATAAACCTTAAAAACATCATGCTAAGTGAAAGAAGCCAGACATAAAAGATTGCATATTGTTATTCCATTCATAAGCAAAATATCTACAATAAATACATTCATGGAGACAGAAAGCAGGTTGGTGGTTGATAGCCAGAAGCTAGAAGGAGAGAGGAGAAGAAGAAGAGCTGCTTGATAGGTACAAGGTTTCCTTCAAGGATGAGGAAACTCTTTTGGAGCTAGACAGAGATGGTAGTTGCAGTGTGAATATCTTTAAAGTTACTGAATTGTTTAAAGTGGTTAATTTTATCTTATGTGAATTTCACATCAATAACAAAAAAAAATCAAAATGTTTATCATATCATTATGTTAAAAAAACAAAAAGCAAACAGAATTTCCAGGATTATTTTGGCAATGTAAAATATAAACGTAAAATAGACAGAAGATATGTCAATATGTTAAGAGTAGTAAACTATGGATAAGATTATGGATATATCTTTTATTTATATTTGCTTAGAATAGCAACTCCTATTATTGATGACCTATTTCCTAGATGCTGTGCTAGGTTCCTTATATTATCTAATTTAATACTTCCTTATAATTATCTAATTTAATACAACACTGTATTATTATATTTATTTTATAGAGAGAAAACTGAGAGTAAGAGGACTCTAAGATCACCTCATCTGACAGATACAACTAGATAACACTCACATCAGCGTAAATAGCCCCCAAATGATTTGAAGACTGGCAGAGCAAAATGCACAACTTAAGGTAAAGAAGAGGCCACACCCAAGATGGTAGGAGGGCAGAGATTCAGTGGGGACCTAAACAAACTGAAGCCATCCATGGTGAAGAGGGAGCCAGGGGTGACAGAGAAGGGCAAGAAACAGACTTCCACACTGGGGAGCTGAAACAGGAAGATGAATCCTCATAACATCTGGCTTTGAAAACTTTCCTGAGTTCTTATAAGCAGCAGAACTAGAATTTTAAAAATCAGTAGGCTTCGCTCTCCCTATAAAAAGGTCACTATATAATAAAGAAGGGGAGAGTCTAAAAGGAAGATACAACAATTATAAATACTCATGAACTCCATGTGGGAGCACCTAAATACATAAACAGTTAATACCAAATATAAAGGAACTAACCAGTAATAAAAGAGTAATAATAGGGAACTTCAACATCCCTACTTACATCAATGGACAGATCATCTAAACAAAAAATGAACAGGGGAAAAAGGGCTTTGAATGACACATAGGACCAGATTGAGTTAATGGATAAATTCAAAACATTCCATCCTAAAACAGGAAAATACACATTCTTTTAAGCGCACATGGAACATTCTCTGGAATAAATCACATAAACAAACTGCAAAACAAGTTTCAACAAATTCAAGAAGATCGATGTCATACCATGCATCTTTTCTGGCCACAATGCTATTAAACTAGAAGTTGACCACAAGAAGAAATCTGGACCACAAATACATGGAGGTTAAATAACATGCTACTAAACAATGAATGCATTAAACAGGAAATAAAAGAAGAAATTAAAAAGTACATGGAAACAAATGAAAATGAAAGCACAACAGTGCAAAACCTTTGGGATACAGTAAAAGTGGTTCTAAGAGGACGTTTATAGCAATACAGACCTACATCAAGTGGCAAGAAAAATCTCAAATAAACAAACTAACCGTATACCTAGAGAAGCTAAGAAAAAAACCAAACAGTATCTAAAACTAGAAGGAAATAATAAAGTTTAAGTAGAAATAAATGATGTACAAACTAAGACAAAACAAAACAAAAACCAATAGTACTGATTAATGAAATCAGAAACTGTTTCTCTGGAAAAGAAATCAATAAACTTTATAAACCTTTAACGAGACTTATCAAGAATAAAAGAGAAAGGACTCAAATGAAATCACCAATGAGAGAGAAGAAAGAACAACCAACACCACAGAAATACAATTATAAGACAGTATTATGAAAAAATATGCCAGTACACCAGATAACTTAGAAGAAATGGATAAATTCCTAAACATATACTACCAACATGAAACAAGAAGAAATTGAAAATTTGAACAGACTGATAACCAGCAAAGAAATGAATTAAAAAACTTCCCAAAAATAAAAGTCCAGGACCGGATGGCTTCACAGGCAAATTCTGCAAACATTTAATGAAGAGTTAATACCTACTCTTCTCAAACTATTCCAAAAAAATAGAAAAGGAAAACTTCTAAATTCTTTACAGTGATACCAAAACCAGATAAATACACCCCCCACATCCGTCTCACACATAAAAAGAGAGAACTATAGGCCTATACCCCTGATGAACACAGATGCAAAAATTCTCAACAACATATTAATAAACTGAATTACAACAATACACTAAAGAAATCATTCACCATGATCAAATGGGATTCATTTCTAGGTTGCCAGGTGGTTCAATATTTGCAAATCAATCAACATGATGTATCTCATCAATAAGAGAAAAAATAAAAACTATATGATCATTTCAATAGACACAGAAAAATTATTTGACATAGTACAATATACATTCATGATAAAAAACCTCAACAAAATAGGTTTAAAGGGAACATACCTGAACATAATAAAGTCTTTATATGGCAAACCCACAGCTAACAACCTACTCAATGGAGAAAAACTGAGAGCTTTTCCACTAATGACAGGACAAGAATGTCCACTGTCACCACATTTATTCAACAAAGCACTGGAAGTCATAACCACAGAAATCAGACAATAAAAATAAATACAAAGCATACAGATTAGTAAGGAAGAAGTAAAACTTTCACTGTTTGCAGATGACATGATACTATACACAGAAAATCCTAAAGACTCCACTAAAAAAAACTACTAGAACTGATAAGTGAATTCAATAAGGTAGTAGGATACAAAATCAATGTACAGAAATCTGTTGCATTCCTATATACTAATAACAAAGTAGCAAAAAGAGAAATTAAGAAAGCAATCCTATTTACAACTGCACCAAAGATAATAAAATACCTAGAAATAACCCAATCAAAGAGGTAAAAGACCTGTATTCTGAAAACTATAAAACACTGATGAAAGAAATTGAAGACATTGCAAAGAAATGGAAAGGCATTCTGTGCTCATGGACTGGAAGAACAAATATTATTAAAATGAATGTATTACCCAAAGCAATATACACATATAATACAATCTCTATCAAAATACCCATACAATCTTTCACAGACCTAGAATAAGTAATCCTAAAACTTTGACGGAACCAGAGAAGACCCTGAATAACCCAAGAAATGAGGAAAAAGAAAAATGAAGCTGGGAGACGTCACAATTATAGACATCAAGTTACATTACAAAGCTGTAGTAATCAAAACAGAATAGTACTGTTATATAAATAGACCCAAAGAACAATAGAACAGAATGGATAACCCAGAAATAAATCCAGGATTATATGGCCAATTATCTTTGACAGAGGAGGCAAGAATATACAGTGGGAAAAAGACAAATGGTCTTCAACAAATGGTGTTGGGAAAACTGGTCAGCTACCTGCCAAAGAATGAAACTGTACCGGTTTCTTAGGCCCTATAAAAAAAATAAACTCAAAAAAAGATTAAGGATCTAAATGTGAGACCAGAAACCATAAAAATCCTATAAGAGAAAAGGCAGTAATTTCTCTGACATTGATCATAACAACATCTTACTAGATATGTCCTGAGGAAACAGGGAAACAAAAGCAAAAATAAACTATTGGGACTACATTAAAATAAAATCTTCTGAAAAGCAAAGGAAGCAACCAACAAAACTAAGAGACAACCTACTGAATCGGAGAAAGTATTTGCAAATGAAGTATCTGATAAAGGGTTATTATCCAAAATATATAATGAACTTCTACAACTCAACAACAAAAAACCCCAAATAATCCAATTAAAAAATGAACAGAAAATATGAATAAACATTTCTCCAAAGAAGACATACAGATGGCCAAATGACACATGAAAAAATGCTCAATATCACTCATCATCAGAGAAATGAAAATCCAAATGACACATGTCAGAATGGCTAAAATCAGTAACTCGGGTGCTTGGATGGCTCAGTCAGTTCAGTGTTGCACTCCTGATTTTGGCTAAGGTCATGATCTCAGGGTTGTGAGATCGAGCCCCATATCAGGCTCCGTGCATGGCATGGAGTCTGGTTTAGATTCTCTCTCTCTCTCTCCCTCCACCCCTACTCCACCCTGGTTCATGCTCTGAATATACAATAAATAAATTAAGGAAGGAAGTAATAAGTAAGTACGTAAAATCAGTAACTCAAGAAACAACAAGTGCTGGCGAGGAGTTGGAAAAAAAGGAACCCTTCTGCACTGTTGGTGAAAATGCAAACTGCTGTAGCAACTGTGGAAGACAGAATGGAGATTCCTTAAAAAATAAAAATTAGAACTACCTTATCACTCAGGAGTTGAACTAATTTGAGGGGATATACGTACACTTATGTTTATAGCAGCATTATTTATAATAGCCAAATTACGGGAGTATTCCAAATGTTCATTGTTATATGCATGGATAAAGATGATGAGATTATATATACACACACACACACACACACATATATATATATATCAATCATTGTGGTTTTGATCTGCACTGAATGGGTTCATCTTTAAAGAGACATCACTTTTGCAGCACCTCAAAGTCTCAGTCAGTTAGGTGTCTGACTCTTGATTTCCATTCAGGCCAGTATCTCAGGGTCATGGGATCAAGCCCCAGTCCATGCTGAGCATGGAGCCCGCTTAAGATACTCTCTCTCCTTCCTCTTCTGACCCTCCCTGCTCGTGCCCTAAGGCTTTCTCTAAAAAATTAAAATAAAATAAAATAAAATAAAATAAAATAAAATAAATAAAATAAAGACATCACCCTTTGAATGGGCCCTGCTTCATGTGAAAGTCACTAGCCCAGAGCATACATATGGGCTAACGATAGTTTTTAGTCAGAAAACCAATTTCAGACCCTAGTACTTTCTGCCTCTTTGACCCTAGGAAAGTTAGATAAGTAGCTTTTAAAAATTCAGTTTCTTATATGAAAAAATATATTAAGTAACACTCAGGGATTTATGGTAACCATATTTGTAAAGTCTGTAACACTGTGTCAGGAATACAGTAAGCACTATAAAACAGTACATGTGAATTTTTTTTGTCTACACGTGTGCAATATTCTTAACGATCTTTTATATCTTTTAATTTAATAGAAGAAATATGGAGTTAGTTGCTTACAGAAGTGCAGCTTCCCCTTCAGGTCATAAAACCAAGCTTTGGCCCATTTTGTAGGCACTTCCTACTTGATTTTGAATCTCCTGTGTTTCAAGGAGCCTTTAAGTGTGGTCCTGGGGGCTGACAGAGCAATGATTGAACATGATGGGAGAGAGGCCCTTCATCCTCTACTCTCCCTGTGTATACACATCAGCAAGACAAGGATCTGGTGGCTGAGAAGCTTGCAGTGAAACCTTGCCTCATCATCGTCCAAAGTCCTTGACACAGAAACCCAAGAGCATTAAAAAGAAATGAAAAAGGTTGCCCATGCCTGTCTGAAGTAACTAAGTTACAAGGACCTTTGAGGATTTTTGCGAACCATTGAAATAGGTTTTGGAGGGCTAAATTTGTATTTGTCTTTACATTTTATTACATTTCCATCTGACCACAGCCCGCTACAGATGCAGCTTCATGCTCCAAGTGATTCAGCTAGTGAATTTGAAGAAGGCTCCTGGGATAAGAATCTTTTACCACTCAACCAGTTCTACACCGCCCCCACCCCCCCTTTTCCTCTGGCCTCTCAAGGAATCATTTTCCGTGCACTTGAAGGGGCTTTTGCTAAGTGGCGTGAAAGTGAGATTGCGGAGCATCATCTCCGCAAAATTAATCCAGGAGTGAAAATGCCAAAAGGGAACCAGTTGTTTCTATTCCAAATACTTTTTCCCAGTGTCTGAATGAGAAAGCAAAATTCTTCCTGCAAGCCTCTCTTGTAAATCGGCTGAGGGTTATCAATGCCTCTTTCTTCCAATCAAGGCTTTTATCAAAGCTGAAGGAGAGCAACCAGGGGACTTAATCTCACAATGAAAAATCCAGTTGCTGATCTCATCAGTCACATGTGAAAATGCAATTGAATTCTTTAGAAATTATACAAGGGAATCGATGATGCAGAGAAAAAATAATTCATAAGGTTTTCAAAAATGCATACACTCCCTAGCTTGCCTGGGGGATAAAGACATTGTCTTTGGGGTCAGATGATGGGGCCTCAGAGGCTACTTTCCTACTTTCCATTCGTGAGGATTTAGATAACCCAATCTCTAAGCTTCCAGTTCCTCATAGCTAAACAGGATTACTAGTGAGGTGATGTTAGGTACAAAGCATGTAGGAAGAGGGAGAAGTGATGGGGGGTGTTTAGTTAAAATGGGGACAGATTCAAGATAAGGATGGTGCATTGATGAGAACTTACTCGAGATGGCCTCGTTGAATAACAAACTTTGAAAATGAAATGAGGCCCTGTTCTCCTCTTGTGCACTCCAGTGTGACACTGGCACTGGGCTCAGAGCATTGCCTCCCTGCTATGCTGTGTGAGGTCTTTGAGGGCAGGGCTGAGACCTGATCATGCCTTATCTAGTTTTCTATTCTTGGAATCTGCATAGAACTGGAGAAGCCACTTAACCAAAAACTAATTCCATAGATACATTAAGCATTACATGAATAAATATACTCTGTTTTGTTAAACTAACAGAATATTAGAACTGTAAGAGAGCTGCTGTCATCTGATCATTTTATACATAGTTGTAACTTAGTGAGTCTGTTTGTCCCACCATTCAAGAGAATTAGAGGTAGACTCAGAGTTAGAATGCCCACCTCTAGCCTCCCAAATGCTATGTCTTCTTTGCTACATCACACTACCTCCCTTCATTGTGCTTCTTTTTCATTCAGCTGTCAGAAAATGAGGAATTGGGGTCTGCGTGGTTTCTTATAAAGAACTACCATAATTGATTTCTTGTTTTACTTTTTTAAAAATAAATCTTTATAAAGCAACCGCAACCTTTGCAGATTACTTTTATTAGGTCAAGGGGATACTGAAATGTTTAAATTCATTTTGACAGAGTATTTTCTGGCAAAGCACACAGATCAGAGACCTGATAAAATGCTGATTCCAGGCAGAGGAAAGCTAGTGCTTTCTACAAAACCTATAAAAGCGCAGAGAAAAGTGCAGTGTTATATTTAGAAATTGGCTGGATTATTTTATGATGACTGCTTATTTGAAATCTTCATTGGCCGGTAAAATATAATTTCATAGCTTATCTTAAAATACTTATGCAGTTGAAATAGGATGGGCTCCCGTTTTCAGAGGACTGCATGTAAATCATTAACTTCAATCTCACTGAGTCAAGATTTGTGATAAGTATAATTGAGAGAAACTGATATTTACCTTTAAATTATCATAGAAAAAGAGCTGTTAGCAAGTAACTATATGGGTTAGATTGTCAGTGTGGTGCTTAAGTTCCTTAGGTGAAAGTTTATTTTGTCCACTTAACTATTAATATTAGTTTCGAGGGCAAAAGTTCCTTATGCTTGAGTTCCGCTGAGCCCATTACTTAGTAACTATAACTTGGGACACTTAGTGTGCTTTCCTAAGTGTCCACTTCCTACTCTGTAATATGGGGATAATGCTAGTGACTTGGCATGCCTCATAGGATGGCTGTGAAAAATAAATGGGAGAATGTACCTGTATTGTAAATGAAAAGATGCTCTCACACAACGCAGACTGAGTTATGATTATCAGCAGTAATAACACGATAATGGTGACAAATTTTTATCCCTCATCAAGCAGATCTAGCCATGCCATATGTTTTTGCTTGTATTGTGCTTCCGGATATACTTGAAAAGTATTAAAACTATACAGTATATTGTTAATTCAGAGCTATCTCTAATTTATTCTAGTTTATCTTCTAATTATTCATTCGTGAGGTTCCCTCATATCTAAAATATGCCCAAATATGGTCTTCTGTAGTAGACTGAATTCCTGCTCAAAATATTTGCTGCCTCCCTGCTCACAGGGTTGTTTTCCCTGAGAAAGGATTATGTACATGCTGTCACATACCTGAGTGGCTACGTGATTTACTTTGCCAGTAAAATGTGAGTAAATGTAACAAATGTCATTTCCAAGATAAATTTGGTGTACAAGCCCATGGTTTTCAGTGTCCTTTTTTTTTCCTCTCTGTCACCAAACTACCAGAGGACCAGAGAGAGGCTGCTTTTTCAGTTTGGGTCCCAGAGAAATGATGGCAAAGAACAGGGCTGCACAGAACCCATAATGAACATACGATATAAACTAGATATAACTTTGAAATATTAAATCATTCAGGTTTGGAGACAAAATATAGAGCTGGTCAAGTTACTCCCTCCTTAAACACTTCACCATCACCCACGCTGTAACATCCAAATTCCATAATGGGATGTTTTCTGATTCTCATGCCCCTATTCCAGACATCCCTCCCCAGGCTCACTGTCCTAACTCCCACACACATTGCCACATCCAGTAATTTCAGCCTGCATCCAGCTCTTGCAAAGTTTTATGTGGCAAATGGGCCTGTGTGTATACCTCACTTTCTATAATCCTAGAGATTTGCATTTTTTGGCAAAATCTAGCTCAAACCATTCTTTCTTCAGGGAGTTGGGCCCTCCACCCCTTGATCCTGGTAGAGATAAATAATCCATCCCCTATACTCTTTCTGTCTCTGTGTTTTCTTCTATAAATACATTTAGCACAAAATATTAAAAGTACAATGTTTTAACTTCATGAGAGCAGATCCAGGATCATATTTACTTTTCCTTTCTCAGTGATGCCTGGGACAATGCAGGCATTCAATAAATATTGATTTACATTGCCTTCATTTATTTTAAAGCCAGGGAAATTTAAACACAAACCATATGTTTGAAATGGAGGAGCCATATTTTGTGGCCTGAGGAGGATCATAATCTGTAAGTCTCAGTTTTCTCTCAGGAATAATACTTTTTTAAATATCACAAAGTCCTCTAAAGTTATTGTCAAACACTAAAAGTAGAAGTTATTAATCATTTTCAGGGTTATTTACAAACATATTTCATTAGCTCCCCCTAAGACTCACTGGGCAAGAATTAATAGGGATTTTATTGACAGAAATCTTTTAAAAAGAGAGTTGTCTCATTTGAAAATCAAATTAATGTGTCACAATGCAGATGAAATGTTCTAACCTTTTAAAATTCCATTTCATCTATTTTAGTTCAGTGACATGTACCTACCCTCATAATGCCTTTCTGAACCTGGTATTTATATGACCAACTCTCCAGAGTGAAATGAGTCCTATATTTGGGAGAAAAGACAAGAATTTTCCAAGTCACAGCCTTGTAGGAAACCTGCAGGCAAGGATGACTTTTCAAAGTCTACTGAGAATCCCTACTTTTAAATGAAAATGCTACTACTGGCATTATAGTAGTATGCTATATGCTAGGACTGGCATTATAATGCCCACTTTAGAGATGGAGAAACTGAGGCCCAGTTTGTTGTAGGTGCTCAACACAAGTGAGGCGTGCAAAATGACAAATTAGGTGTCAGACACAAGCTAATAAAAGAATGGCACTGGCTCAAATCTCTGTTCTCAGAGGTTTCTAGTGCAGTGGGGAAAGTACCTCATAGATTAAGAAAAGAACTGTTTCAGAGAGAGTGGTAACAGAGGTATGAATCAAGTCATAGAGCTAAAGAGCATACAGAGAAAGTTATTTTGCCTGCAGTTGGCTAGGGAAAAGGAGAGGAGTAGATGAGGTAAAGCTAAAGGAAGCCAATAGTGGATTTGACTTTAAGGGATGAATAGTGCCATGTGGACGTGTCAGAGGACACAGCAAGTGCAAAGGTATGGCCATGTATAAAAACACAGCCTGCTCTTCAAAACTATGAATGATTTATTTCTGAATCAAACAGAAGGAAAGAAGGCTATAGATTGATGATTGATCAAGAACATGATCTCTGGTCCCATGTTGCTTTTTCCTGGTAGTGGGGAGAAATATGAATTTTTGCGCGTCAGTGATGAGGACATTTAAGATCTATTCTCTTATTAAACTCCAAGTATATAATACAGTACTGTTAACTACAGTTACCATCCTATATATTATAACCCCATAACTTACTACTCTTATAACTGTTCCTTTGACCAGGATCTCCCATTTCCCCTGCACTCCAGCCCTTAGCAATCACCAGTCCAATCTCTGTTTCTATGAGCCGGCTTTTTTAGATTCCACATATAAGTAACATCATGCAGTATTTGTCTTTCTCTGACTTATTTCAGTTAGCATAATGCCTTCAAGTTTCATCCAGTTATTGCAAGTAGTTGGATTTCCTTTTTTTTTTGGCTGAATGATATTCAATTTTATATATGTTTCACATTTTCTTCATCCACTCATTTGTTGTCTTGGTTATTACAAATAATGCGACAGTGAACATGGGGGGGTGTAGATATCTCACTGAGGTAGTGATTTCACATCGCTATTATTTGAATACTACCTATGCAACCCCTCAAACCAAAAGCTTCATCATAAGGGATGGGTACCCAAGAAGCTTTCAAGTGTAATGATTTTAGCTTGTTACTTTCCAGTACCAGACAGAAAGTATGGGTTATTAGTCGCAGAAAGCCTGGGTCTCTAACGTCCATCTGACTTCAGTAACAGGAGATAGGGACTTGAGAAAAGGACATTCTCTCCCTTGGGAGGATAAGGGCACTAAAGAGTAAAGCATTCTAAAATTCTGTGGAACCAGGCCTTATTTGTCTATCCAATTCAGTTACCACTCTAACCCAAACTGTTTTGTTCTGCATGCATTATAGTCATCAGGTAATTAAACGACTTTAGCCTCATGGGATGGGGGTCATGTGACCATTTAAATTTTGTTCATAAAATTTTTTAATAACCTGGAAAACATTTATGATACAGCTTTTTTTTTTTAAAGATTTTATTATAGAGAGAGAAAGAGAAAGAGAAAATGAGAGTAGGGAGGGTTGGAGAAGCAGACTCCCTGCTGAGCAGGGAGCCTAATGTGGGGCTCCATCCCAGGACCCTGTGATCATTACCTGAGCCGAAGACAGACACTTATCTGACAGCCACCCAGGCACCCTACGATACAGCCTTTTAAAAATACAGAAATAAAATTGTAAATAGTGTGATTTCAACCAATGAAAAACAAGCGTGAACATCAACTGTTTTAACATTAGAAGGAAGAACACTGGCGTTGCAACAGGTTTCTCTGGGTGGCAGTTTATTTATTTATTTTTTTAATAAATTTCTTCATAGGCTTCTGTGTTCAGCAATTTGTGTAAAATGAGTATATATGTTTATAATTACACACACAGAATATACATATTGCTAAGAAGAAACCTATAAAATATCAAGGTGAGTATCATAGTTTGTCTTTGGTAAGATTAGTTTTGCTTATAGTAGGCAAGGCGGTCCAGTCTCACAGTGGGATATTCTCATTGGAAATAATTGAATCTTATTATCAAGAGTGCTTCATGAAATGCTTATGATTTACCTTGATCAACCATTCAAATATATTTCTACTTCAAGAATTACCTTAACGCCTTACATAATGCAGGACTTGGTTGACCTTTTACATAGGATTAAAGTACTGTATAATTAACTTTTTTATATACAGAGTTAAAACTTAATGAAAACGTGAGGTGAAAAGCCAAGACTTAATTTGCAGACTGACTCCTTTCCTATTTCACATGTGAGCAGCAAAGACTTAGTTTAGTGCTCTCTTTCTCTCAGGCATTTTGATTCTGACGAGGCCAAGACTGGCTAAATGCAACCAGGTAGCTTACTCAGAAAGAAGTAGGAGAGGCAGAGCCCAAGGAGAAGGGTAAGTTTGAGCTCTGAGGCACAACAAGCTCCTTGCTACTCTGACTCAAGAATCAGACCAACCTAAATTCACATCTTAGTCCTCAACTTAATAACAACATATTGTAGGAAAGTTCATCTTTAAACCCCAGTGACCTTAACTTTAAAATGGGAATAAAAATAATTGTATCTCATCGAGTTATCTGGAAGATTGAATGAAGGCAGTACATATAAATCATCACTGACATATTTTTAAGAGTACGGTAAATATTTACTGTTAATTCATTGAGCTCTCTTCCTGTGTGGCCCCTTTTTATGTCTCCAGCTTTAAATCCCACCATTCTCCTTCCCCTCCCCCTTTCCCCTCTCCACTCTCAGTCTAAGCCACATGGAAATAATTGGCATTTCTTGAATATCTTACTATTTTCTGTTTACAGGCAAAGCTGTTGTTTTCCTCCAAAATCCAATCTCCTCTGCTTTCATATAACAGAATTTTCACTTGACACAGGGCCTCAAGGAACATATACTACAAATCCCAGCCTCCTTAGCACCTAGATACCACTAGGTTTTGGGAAATGAGATGTAAGAGTGATTTCTCAGAATATTCTTCAAGAGAGGGTTAGAGTACACCTTTTACACTCTATTTCCTCCTTTTTAAAAGGATCCTGCTCTCTAAATACAAATGTCAATTTGGACCAAGAGAACGAGGGTCATGCCCAGAGATACCAAAGAAGTGAATTAGAAAAAGGCCTGGGGCTGCCTGGGTGACTCAGTGGGCTAGGCCTCTGCCTTCAGCTCAGGTCATGATCTCAGGGTCCTGGGATCGAGTCTGCATCGGCTCTCTGCTAGGCAGGGAGCCTGCTTCCTCCTCTCTCTCTCTCTCTTTGCTTGTCTCTTTGCCTACTTGTGATCTCTCCCTGTCAAATAAATAAAATCTTAAAAAAAAAAAAAAAGAAAGAAAAGAAAAAGGCCTGGAACCCCAAGGTCTTTGACAGACCTGTAACTACATTTGATGCAGAAATAAACATATCTGTAGCTTAAACCACTATTATTTGATATTTTTCAGCTACTTATAGACAAATCCAACCCTATGTGAAAGAGTACCAAACTCTTCATGTATGCTAATGCTATGTAAATCCTATTTTCTGGACCTATTTTTTCATAGATTTCTACTACTTTCCATGAAGATGCAGCTCAATTAGTTCCTCCTCTAGGATTCCTTCTTAAATTCCACAGACCAGATATCATCTCTATTAAAGCAATTATCATTGTGCACTTTGATGATTTACTTTTCTTGTTTGCCTCCCTCTCTATGCTAGGTATTGTATTTCATTTCTTTCTTAATTACACACGCTCTATAGAGAAGCTGACCTGGGTAGACACAAGAAAACTATTGAATGAATGAACCTGTGGATGAACGAATGATTGGAATAAATGGCAAAAAAAAAAAGAAAGAAAAAAGAAAAGAAAGGAAGAAAGAGAAAATAAAAGAATCTGTGAGAATTTCTCTTACTAGTTAGCCAATGCCCTCAAATCACTCGATTTTTTTCTCATCTGTTCATCCCCTCCCCCAGCAGCAGAAAGGAGCTGCTTCAACACTGAGTAACAATTGCCTTCAGAGTTCCTTAGTCACATCAGAATGCCCTCCTCCAAGGTTCACCATAAATTCCTATTGATTTTTCTAAACAGAAATCTCATTCACTGATGTGGCTGCAAAGGAAAGTAGGAAGAACAGTGTGAAATCCATTCCCTACCTAAATCTTCATTACCTTCTGCTGTTCTTGTTCCAAGATGATTCAATTACATATTATGTTCTCAAGTTCTTTTTTTTTTAACCTTAGGGCTGCTTATGAAAAATTAAACTAGTTACATAAAAGAGATTATATTGCTGTTCTTCCACATCTCAGGGAAAAAAAAATGAATCATCAGAAACTAGAATAGACCAATACAAGTTATTTTGATTTAAATTTCAGATTAGTTCACTGGTGGGGTTTATGTGCTAGTATATTGCTACTACAAATTTTCCTAAAATATCAATACAAAATGTGATTAGATCTTTTTTCACGGTCTTATTTCCTCCAATCTACAAAATATAAATTGCTTTCTAAAGACTCTCTTTACCTTACTAAATAATCCATATTGCTTAAATTTTTGTATGTGGTAAACACAGCCCTGGCAGTATTATCACAATTCAGACATGTTTAAATTCAGATTCAATTGGCTCCAATTATGGTGACTTCAGCCAATTGAAAAGGGATTTTAATCTAAAATATACTTTCAATGGTTCAGAGGATTTTAGAATCTAAACCCTGCTTTCTCAGTTAGCTTCTTTAAGTGATATGGGAATGGGGAAGGGGAACAGAGGCTCACCTTGATTATGACAGAATTCAAACTAAACTACTGGTAACAATGATGCACAAAGTCCTTAAGCAGTTTGAACTGTTTAGTGTTAACTCCTTACAGATCAGGTACCAATCTATTTGCACAGTTTTATATTTGGGGGACTTCTAAAGCCATTCAGGTCAACTTAGTAGTTTTTCTTGAGCACTTGTCAGGTGCCAGTCACCTGCAGGTAGTTGGGGAAGCTCCCTCAGGCAAACACAATGCAATTCAGTAGGCACTTAACAACAGTTTGTCAACTTAAAGGGGGGAAAACACAGAGCTCAATGAATAACACGGAAGGGACACCCAGCTCAGTCTTGACCAAACAAAAGCATCCTTCACAGAGGACCTGGTATCTAGGTTAAAATTATAAAGACACCATGTGATTAGTCAAGGAAAATGGTGCAGGGAAAAAAAGTGTTCCAGACAGAAGGGGAATTTTGGGGGAAGAGTTGAGGTAGAAGAGGTAAGGACAGGTTAAGTTATCTCCCATCGCTTCTATTTCATAAATTTGGATCAGGATCAGTTTAGCACATTGGCCTCCTGCTGACTGAGGAGCAAGAATCATTTTTCATCCTATCCTGAAAGGAAGTAGAGTGAGGAGGCAGGGAGACTCAGGAGGCAGGCAACTGGGTTTGAATCACAGCTCTGCTACTTCACGCATTCATTCCCTTGTTCATTATTAAATCAGGAATCTTCTACTGAATGTGCACTGTGTTTCAAAGATTGTTCAAGCACATAGAATACAATAGTGAACAAAACTGACAAAACTCCTGCCCTTGTGGAGGTTATATTCTAGTAGGGGCAGATCAACAATATACATAAGCCGAGTATTTGGTCCTTGAGAGCAGGAAATAGCTGGGAGTGCAGTGGAGAGAGGCTAGGCTTCTAATCTTAAATAGAATGGTTAGGGTGGGCTTTAGTGGGGAGGTGACATTTGAGAAAAGACTAAAGGGGGTGATAGGATTAATCATGCAAAGGTCTGAAGGTGAAACTGTGCCTAGCTGTGTGGTCTTTACCAAGTTTACATCTCTCTGCTTCAGTACCTTATCTGTAAAATGAGAATGATGATAATATTGTAGTCATAGAGTTGTAATAATTAAATGAGTTAATGTGTGTAACTATGTTTAGAGCAGTGTCTGGAGCAGATTAAACATTTATCTAAGTGTTTGCTACTATTACTGTTGTTATTGTTTAATTTGGGTGCCTTAAATTAAGCCCATTTCCCTCTTTCAGAAAATCTGCAAGAGGTTATCTTTGCTTCCATCCTCACAGAACTGATAGAACAGCAAATCTTATCATTCAGTGTCCTAACTATGTACTCTGTCTTCCCCTACCTTCTCTGCTGCTACTATTGTGTTGCTGTTTTTTTTTTTTTTTTAAGATTATTTATTTATTTATTTATTTGAGACAGAGAGAGAGAGAGAGAAAGAGACTGCCAGAGAAGGTACACAAGCAGGGGAGTGGGAGAGGGAGAAGCAGTTTTCCTGCTGAGCTGAGAGCCTGATGTGGGGCTGATCCCAGGACCCTGAGATCATGGCCTGAGCAGAAGGCAGACACTTAATGACTGAGCCACCCGGGCGCACCTCTGCTACTACTGTCTTAATCTAAGGTGACTGGGATACTCCAAAGTCTCTCAAGTTGTCTCTTTGCCTCCTTTCTTGTTCTGTGACAGTCTATTTTCCATGAGTGTACTTTTAAAAATATAAGTCAGATCATATTACTTTCCTGTTAAAACCTCCAATAGTTTTCTATGGCACTAATAATACATTTTAAATTTATTCTCCCAGTCTACAAACCGAGAACCACATGGGTGGTTTGGCCTCTCTCTGCTCTTTTTCTCTGGTCAAACTGATCTTCCCGTTGTTACTTGAAGAAGCTGAGCTCTCCCTCAGGAATTTCTCCTTGCTTTTCCCTCAACCTAAAAGAGTCTTCCCACTTACCCCTGAAGGTGGCCATATCTTTGATTCAAGTGTCAGCTTAAAAGCCATCTCCTCAGAGAGGCTTTCAGTGACTACTCAGACTAGAGTCAGCCTCCATTCACTCTCCCACACATTACCCTGCACTGTTCTCTTCACGGGGCTATTCTCACATCTGTGTAGTAGTACCTGTCTCAGAGATAAATACGATGTTGAATCTTCTCTTGATCAAACTATACATGAAAACTGAGGCTGGTGGTTATTATCCAGACAAGGAGGACATCCTAATAGATCAGGGACTGAAGCTTCATGGTCTTTTTAGAATCCTTAGGGCTCTGCTACTCTACAAACTGCTGAGGACAGTTTTCTATTTTAAATTATTTATAGTTTCCAACTATGTTCTGCTGATATCACCTCCTCATTCCTTCACCTGTACAGCACACATTTTCTACCTTACCCAACTGGAAAATTCCAAGTATCACTTAAAAACCAACTTAAACATCATGTGCTCTAAAATCATTTTTCTGAACCACCTGTTCTATGTCATCCATTGAAATCCATGCACACTGCAATTTTATTATTTGTCATGTTGTTCTGAAACTATTCATCAATATACATTTCCTTCCCTTCCAATCTGGGAATTCTTTGAGAGAGGGGAAAATATATTAATAATCTTTGTACCATATCGCTCCATGCATAGTAAGTGTTCAGTGCTTGGTAAAATGAGCTGGAAGGGACAGATTACCTGCTGTTCATCTCATGAATTATGGGGGTGTTGTAACAATTGTGCTTATGTTGTCATGAATCTAGACTCAAAATCTGAAGTTTCAACAGGTTTACCCTTTTTGTTTTTTTAAAACAGAAGACTGTGCATTCATATTTGTGGTAGCCTGGCTCTAAATAGAACTTTGGCATAAAAATAGGCTTGACAATAAAGATCTGTAAGACTGAATTCATGTTTCATCTCAGAATGGGGTAATGTCCACTCAATTATTTAATCAATAAATGAACTGAATTGCTTCAGGAAAATTGAAATTTATCCTAAAACTAAAATTAAATATTATGGAATAAAATGTAGCCTTGTGTCACAAATGTTTATATCTGATGTAGATAAAGACAAATAATTCTCTCTCAATCTTTTGAATGGGTCATAAAAATATGGAGTTCAAACCTAAATGACACAAATGGGCCAAAATTTATGATATAATTAGTTTGTAATATAATTTTAAAATTGTTTTTCAAAGTTATTTATGGAAAAGGGTGAAGTCAGTTTTGTGCAAAACAAAGAATAAATTATGCCAATACTCATCAATTTTAATCATGTTGTGAACACTTTCATTTAATTAAACCAAATGTCTTTCCACAAAGAATTTAAGGTGATTTACAAAAAAGTCATACTACAGGGGCACCTGGGTGGCTCAGTTGGTTGAGCAACTGCCTTCGGCTCAGGTCACGGTCCTGGAGTCCCGGGATTGAGTTCCGCATCGGGCTCCCAGCTCCATGGGGAGTCTGCTTCTCCCTCTGACCTTCTCGCCTCTCATATTCTCTCTCACTGTCTCTCTCTCAAATAAATAAATAAAATCTTTAAAAAAAAGTCATACTACAAAAAGAAAAAATATGTAACTAGAAAAAATTAGAATTATGAATTTTTTTAAAGAACCAATTTTAGTAATTTTGGGATTATCGCTAGAGCTCTGACCTAAAATATTATACATATCTCTATCAGCACAGAGGTTCTTTGCTTCAGGAAAAGGAGAGATTTTTCCTAGCCTTCATTCTAAACTAAACCTGTCACTTACAAACTTGACATAAGGGAGATCACACGATCTAGTGGGAAATAGTTCAGGAATTAATGATTAAAAGTCTAAGAATAGGGGCACCTGGGTGGCTCAGTGGGTTAAAGCCTCTGCCTTTGGCTTAGGTCATGATCCCAGCATCCTGGGATGGAGCCCCGCATCTCATCTGCTGAGCAGAGAGCCTGCTTCCCTTCTTCTCTCTCTCTGCCTGCCTCTCTACCTACTTGTGATCTCTGTCTGTCAAATAAATAAATAAAATCTTAAAAAAAAAAAAGAGTCTAATAACAGAAATAATAGTAATAACAATAACAATGAGAGCATTCTAGGATATTTATGGGATACTCGGCATATATCATGTTACATTTTTCTCTACAGTTTCAAGGTCACTATTTTATAAATGAGTAAAGTGTTCAAGATAACATGATCAATAACACTTCCAACACTCTTTAGTCTGGCTCCAAGATTCATACTTTTCCCACCATAATTCTTCTAAAATAAAAGCAGAAGTGGTCAATAACCCAGGTTATAATATTTTAAAAAGTCATCAAATGTGATTTGCTTGGAGATGAAGCAGATATACTGGCTTCTGGTTTAAGTTGATTATATGGATAAAACCTATACTCCTATAGGAGTAAATGGATCAGGTTCACCACACTATCTTTCTTCTGTTTTTCTGAGTAGTTGGATAAGCAAATAGTTTGCATTTATACTCTAACAAGGGCATGGTATGCCTACAAATAGATTCAAATCCAGTGATGAACAACCACTATGTTAGGTGCTTATATCACATTTGATCTTATTATGAAGTCTCATTATTTATCTTATGCTTACTCACACAACAAATACTACTTACTGAATACCTAATATAATCTGGGCACCATCCCAGGCATGTGACCCTATACTTTGATTACAAAAATGCAGATAAAAGAGTCAACATTTCTGATGAGATTGAAAATCCCACCCAATAATCTGGTCACACATCTCTATAACTTATAAGAGCTGTGGGCAGTTTTATCTTTATTGGGCATATTCCATAAAGTTTTTCAAATTTATAAACTTCTGAATAAAGTGCCCAGACCAAATACTAATGAATTTTTAATGCATGAAGCCAAACTTCCATCATTCATGCTCTTCCCAAACCCCTAAGTATTATAATGGCCAAATCAAAGCCACTTGTTTTCATATGCTAGTTGGACAGGACAAGTTAAACCTGTCACTCATTTGGGGAAGATAACTTAGTGACACAATGCAACAATTAGCATGCTCCCGAGAAATAAAAGGGAATATGAAGGCACGAATAAATTTCTGATTTATTTCTTTGAAAAAAGCAATGCCCATCTACAACATAAGCTCAACAATTTTCTAGCCAGAAAAGAAATCCTAAATTGCATGGAAATTGTACTTCAAATATCATCTACTCTAGAATGTTACAATTTGTGAAAATTGCTTTGGAGTTTTTATCTCTGGGTGTGCAAAGGAAATGTCTTATTATAATCAGTAGTAGAAATGTGCTTCCATGCAGCATTATGGAACTTATGCTCTCAGGGATATCTTGGAACAGGTAAGCAAGCTCCCCAAATGCAATTATCCAGCATTAAAGAGCATTATTACTGATGTTTTATACTTTACCTGACTAACCACAAAAGGTAAGAATCATGCTACTGAAATTACCAGTCACTCCTCCTCTGCTCTTCGCTTTCACATACCTGATGTGTGGCTTTGGAATTTAAGTCTAATTGTCCTCAGTTGGAAGTAAATAGCAAATTCTTTCAAGCAGGCAGTAACACTCAGATTTATAAATGCCTAGAGTTTGCACTCACCAACTCCTGCTGCTACCCACAGAAACTCTGCTCTGTCTGTAATGGGTAGTTTCCTTTTAGAACTAGTATGCTTGTTGCATTCTTGAAACAGTATTTTTAATTTATTTATCCAAAAAGAACTAGGTGGCACTGAGTTACCATTATACATAGATCAGCAAAAAGGTTATTTCATAGCAGGGATTTATTTTATGCTGTCAAAAGGAGAGAATACTTTAAATAAATTGAAATCAGACTTTATTGGTTTCTCTCGTCCAAGAAGAGGAAATTATTTTGCTGAGGTGATGTAGGATCATGAAGACAGTGTTATTATTCCTCTAGATGTTTTGTTTAGTAGGCAGGGAAAGGAATGAAATTAACATTTATTGAGTTCCTGTATAGAAGCTGGGTACCATACTTGGCACCTATGTGGATGATATTTAATTACATTTCTGATAACACTGAGAAGTAGGTGTCATAATTCTAATTTCCCAAAATAAAATAATAGAATGTCACATTTATTGAGTGCCTTCTGTGTACATGCCTGTCAGTCATGACAGACAACATGCTAAATCCTTCCTATGCGCAATCACATTTAATCCTTAAAACAATGCATTCTGGGGGCTCCTGGGTGGCTCAGTGGGTTAATGCCTCTGCCTTCGGCTCGGGTCGTGGTCCCAGGGTGCTGGGATTGAGCCCCACATTGGGCTCTCTGCTCAGTGGGGAGCCTGCTTCTTCCTCTCTCTCTGCCTGCCTCTCTGCCTACTTCTGATCTCTGTCTGTCAAATAAATAAATAAAATCTTTAAAAAAAAAAATCCATTCTGTTGAGACTACATGGAGATAACAGTAAAAATGTCCTTGATGAATATGGAGGTAAATGAAATAAACCAAATGATTTGAATTAGCTAGTAAAATCTGTATAGTTTATATAATTACCTTTCTGGATAATGATACCAGGAGAAGGGATCACTTTTAATTCTAACTAAAATAACTTAGGAATAATTCCTGAGACCGGCAAGTGACAGTTTAAATCAGTAAGCAGAAACCAAATCAAGTACACTGTAACTCCTCTAGACAACACCTATGTGAACAACCACAAATCGATTAATCTAGAATAAAGTATCTCCAATGCAGAACCTAAATGGAAAGAATAGATATATTTTTGCTATTTGATAAAATATTCTATAGTTCTTAGAAGCCCTGACATGTCTCCCAAAAGATATTAGGTTTCCTAGAGCATATTTAAAAAAAAAAATAACTGAATTTGAGATTTAAAAAAAAAAAGTACGTGCCAAGGGCTTTCACTCTTTAAGATTTGTGGATACAAACATCTCTGCTTCCTTGAGAAGTCTACTCTTTAAGGCTTAAGGATCCTCACAGATACACTCAAGTCATCTTTGGGGGACAAAACAAGAAATTTCCTTAAGGTTAAATAATGAGCCCTGAGTTCTGGTGTTCTGAACAATATTCTGATGACAAAATCCTGGGATGAGAGTCAGAACAATGCTAAAAACAGCAGCATTTCTGTTCACAGTACAATTTATAGTTGTCATTGTAAATTTTGTAAAATAGTTAGATTTTTATTATATTTTATTTTTTAATTTTTTCATTGTTCCAAGATACATTGTCTATGCACCACACCCAGTGCTCCATGCAATACATGCCTTCCTTAATACCTACTACCAGGCTCACCCATCCGCCTCCCTCGAAAACCCTCAATTTGTTTCTCAGAGTCCACAGTCTCTCATGCTTTGTCTCCCCTTCCGATTTCCCACAATTCACTTTTCCTTTCCTTCTCCTAATGCCCTCCATGTTATTCCTTATGCTCCACCCAGTTGTCACTGTAAATTAATAATTTATTATTTTTCACATCCTCACTTCCAACACACACCCCACAGACCTCTACCTGGAGGTAAAAGTATCCTTGGCCTCCTACCAAATAATCTGTTTCACCCTTGACAACAAGATCTTTTCTTTTCTTTTTTTTCCCAATAAGATAAATGTATTTCAAAAGGGACAATGGGTGCCTCCGCAGTCCCATAGGATGAACCTGGATTAGTAGAAATCAGTCTTAGTAACTCCAGTTCCCCCAAAGTCTACTGATTGCATTAGGCCTGGCAGGGCAATGCAAATCTGGCCCATACTTTGTGAGAGGATGACCGGTAGGGTTTATCAAAACTTTGTCTACTTTCTTAAAAATATATATTAAACAGACTCTTGTTTTCCACTTCTGGTCAGTGTCACCTGTTCATCATAGTGGGAACGCCTACTGTGGAACTCTGAGGGGAACCACAGTGAAATGACAAGAAAATAAGTCAAGAAATGTACAGAAAGACAGGGAGAGTCTGTTCAATAAACAATCCCTGTATCAACTCTACCATCAACCACTTGTTAGGTAAGCTAATAAATTTCCAGTTATTTTAGTTGGTATTTTCTGTTGCTTCAAGCTACATGAGAACTGATAGAAGGTTTATCCAGCCTTCTTCAGGCAACCTCCCTTTGCAACACAAATACAAAGCAGTTCACAACTGATACTACTATCTTCTGGTTTTGGATGAGTGAATTAAAGAGCCAACATAAAGGAAAGTTGTTAACATTTCGTAAGAGAGGTGGTACAGCTAAGATTCTGACATGTCTCTGACTCCAGAGCATTCTGACTCCAGAGCAAGATCTTTCTGCTACATCAGTCTTTGATGGACAGTGAAAGGGCTATTGACTATTTGAGGAAGCTGTAGATACAAGTCTTAGAATTCACAAATATATATATGTAAATTGGATATAAATATATATATCTTTTGGAACTAAAAGATGAAATCATTTAAAAAAATCCCAGGAGTCTCCAAATACTCAGGAGATATAATGTATGTATCAAGCCCTTGAAAATTGTGTTGTGGGAGTGCCTGGGTGGCCTTAGTCGGTTAAGCATCCAACTTTGGATTTGGGCTCAGGTCATGATCACAGGCTTGTGGGAGCAAGCCCTACTTTGTGTTCTGCACTGGGCATAGAGGCTTCTTAGGATTCTCTCTCTCCCATTCCCTCTGCTCCTACTCCCTTTCCCTCTCAGAAAAAAAGAAAAGAAAAGAGAAAAGAAAATCATGCTGTGGTAGGGTAATGTTATATGTATACCACATCATTTTCTTTTCCAGCACTAGGAAGACTACACACTTCAGTCTTTCTTTTCTATCTCAAGAGCCATAGTAGATAAATGGAGCCTACAATATAAAAAGTTGTGAAAAGGCCAACTGCTTTAAAGTTCTCAAGTGGGTATGTAAAGATGTCTTAATACAATCAGTATTAGAAATGTGGTTCTTAGCAGAATTATAGGATTTATACTTAAAGAACAGATAAGATCTCAGAACAGTTAAGACAAGCTTCCTAAATATAATTACCTAGCATTAAAGAATATTTTTATTGATATATTATTATCCAATACTCCATACTGAATTGGTTCTCAAGCTTTCTGTTAAATAATAAGCTGATTGACTCCACAGACCTTCTATTCTAGTAGTATACACACACAATAAGGAGGAAATAAGTAAAATGTTGAGCAAATTAGTGACAGTTATTAAAGATAAACATGAATGGAAACAAGTGGGATGTCGTGTGGAGAGCGACAGAGAGTGACCATTTTTTATAGGGCTGCTTGGGAAATATGCACATTGAAGTTCGTTTTTAAAAAATTAATTATATCAGATTATAATTCATACACAATAAAGTACACCTATTCCAAGTGTATCATTTAGCACATGTTGACACGTGTATATTCCTATTAGCACTACTATAGTAACACCTCTATCACCTTAAAACTTTTTTTGTGCCCTTTCTTTTGTTGATCCCTGATTTGTAATTCCAGGAAACCACCAATCTTCTTTCTGACACTATATATCAGATTTTCCTTTTCTAAAATTGTATATAAATAGACAGCATATACTCTTTTGTATCTGGTCTCTTTAGCTCAGTATATTGTTTTAGGAATTCATCCAGTCACCTGCATGAATTTTTTTTATCAGTTTGACCCTACTTATTTATGTAAAGTTTGTAAATTTTATTTTTATATGTTTCCCTTTTAGGGACATACTGCACTCGGTTTTCCATTCATCTTTGATGGACATTTGGGTTGTTTCTATTTTTTACTGTTATGGAATTTGTGTACTATTTGATGAAAATTTGTGTACACGTCTAATAGTGGGCATACATTTTCATTTCTCCTGGGTAAATATCTAGGAGAATTGCGGGGCATATGGGAGGTGTTTAACTTTATCAAGAAAGCTACCAAATTGCTTTCCAATGTGACTATAATGATATGTTCTTCCATTAACAAATGCAGGCTAGATCTAGTGGGTCCATGTCTTCACCAACACACGGTGTTGTCAGAGTTCTGTTATGGTAGTTTCAATTTGCATTTTTCCAAAAATGAATGATATTGAACATATTTTCAAGTGCTTATTGGTACACACACACACACACACACACACACATTCACACATATCATACATACACACACATGCAGTTAGCTCATTTTTAATTGAATTATTTGGTATCAAATTTGTGAGGTCTTTATATATTTTGGACTTAAGCCTTTTTCAAAAATATTCACTGCAAATATTTCCTCCCAGTTGATAGCTTATTTTTTGTGTTCTTAATGTTGCTCTTTGAAGAGCACAAGTGTCATTTCTTGAATAATCCATGCTTTTTTGTCTTATCTAAGAAAACTCTGCCCATTGCTAGGTCATGAAGATTTTTCTCCTGTGTTTTGTTCTGGATTTCTTATAATATATTAGCATTTATATTTAGGCCTACAATCCTATTAGATGTTATTATTGTGTGATGTAATCTAAGGGTTAAGATGCATTTTTTTCCTATAGGGAAATTTGGTTGTTCTAGTATCATTTGTTGAAAAGACCAACATTTCCCCATTGCATTGCTCTGGAAAAGTAAAAAAAAAAAAAAAAAAAAAATCAGTTGACCATTTGTGTTGTCTTTCTGTGGACTCTTTATTCTTTTCCATCAGTTAACCTCTCTCTCCTGAAATAAGGAGAGATACCACATTGCCTTGATAGTGACTTAGAATAACTTGAAATTGGGTAATGTAAGCTCTCTAACTTCTTCTACCTTACATTTTTTTGTCTTTCCACAATATTTTAGAATGATTTTGTCTTTTTCTCCAAAAATTTACTTTTTCCTTTGTTAAAGACTTTATTATTTATTATTTATTTGACAGAGAGAGTGACAGTGAGAGAGGGAACACAAGCAGGGGAGTGGGAGAGGGAGAAGCAGGCTTCCTGCAGAGCAGGGATTCCAATGCAGGGCTTGATCCCAGAACTCTGGGATCAAGACCTAAACTGAAGGCAGATGCTTAAGGACTGAGCCACCCAGGTACCCCGACAAAATTTTTCTATTGGGATTTAGATAGGAATTGTGTTTTCTAGTTATTAATTGACATTACATGGAAATAAAATTGAATTTTATATATTGATTTTGTTTCCTCAGATCTTGCTTATTTCACTCATCATTTAAAGTAGATTTCTTTGTATATCACCTAGAATTTTCTATGAACATGCTCATGTTATCTGCAAATAAACAGCATTTTATTTCTTCATTACTGAACAACCGATCTCTGTGCTTTTTATTTTAATTTTATTGCACTGGTTAGAACCTCCAGTACAAAGTAGAATATAAATGGTCACTCTTTGTTCCTGATTTTAAGGGAAACCATTCACCCTTGCAGTAAGTATGATGTTAGATGTAGACTTTTCATAGGTGTCCTTTATCATATTAAGATGGCTTTTATAATAAATAGCAGCCAAGTATTATGAAATTATTCTTCTACATCAATTAAAATGAGCACATTTCTCTTATTTTGTTATGAATTACAATGAATGATTTTCAGACGTTCAACCAAAATTACATTCATGAGATAAACTCCACTTAGCCATGATATGTTATCTCATATTTTTAGGTTTCTCAGGTTAGTTTGCTAATATTTTGTTAAGGATTTTTTAAGTATACATTAATGAGGATTTTGGCATGTAGTTTTATTTTTGTTCACTGTCTTTGTCTAGTTTTGGTGTTAAGATAATGCTCAATTCATAAAATTAAGTGGCACGTGTTCCTTCTGGCCTCTGCAAGAGAGTTGGCAGTACTGTTATTGCTTCTTTCTGAAATGTATGCTAGAGGACACTGATCCAGCCATCTGGGTCTACAGTTTCCTTCATGAGAAAGTATTTACTCATAAGTTCAATGCCTTTAATAGGTTTTTCAGTTTTTCATATTTCTCCTTAAAACAATTTTGGTATCTTGTATTTTCTAAGGAATTTGTCCTTCTCTTCTATGTAGTTAGAAGTATGTAGTATGAGAAACTATCAATAATGCTTTTTTTGAAATCCTTTCAATGATTCTATATTCTATAGAGATGTCCTCTCTTTCTTGTCATTGACCAATATGCTTTCTCTCTCTTTTGTCTTGATCAGTCCAGCTAAAGGGTTAGAAATGTTATTCATCTTTTCAAAAAACTAACTTCTGGACTCTTTGGATTTCTCCATTGTTGCTTCCTATTGTACTTATTTTTTATTCTTAATGTTATTGTGTGCTTTCCTCTGCCGAATTTGGGTTTAAGTTGCTTCTTTTCTTCATTTTCTTTCCTTTTTCTATAATTTCTATTAGTTTCTTAATGTATATGCTTTGATTTAAAAATTAAATTAGTATAAACAAAATTATATATTTCTCTCTAGGCAGTATTTTAACTGTCTCTCACCAAATTTGGACATATTGTGGGGCTTTTCATTTTCATTTAGTAAGAAATATTTCCATTTTTCTTTAAGATTTCTTTTTTTTTTTTTTAAGATTTTATTTATTTTGACAGAGAGAGTCACAGCGAGAGAGGGAACACAAGCAGGGGGAGTGGGAGAAGCAGACTTCTGCTGAGCAGGGAGCCCGATTGGGGCTCAAACCCAGGACACTGGGATCATGACCTGAGCCAAAATCAGGCACTTAATGGACTGAGCCACCCAGGTGCCCCAAGATTTCTTTTCTGATGCACGTACTACTTATACATATTTTGTATATTCCCAAATATTTGGAATTATGCATATATATTTCTTTTTTTAAAAAGATTTATTTATTTGAGAGAGAGAGAGAGAGAGAGGGAGCATGAGTAGGGGAAGGGTAGAGGGAGAGAGAACCTCAAGCAGACTCCCCACTAAATGTAGAGCCCCATGTGGGGCTCAATCCCACGATCCGAATCATGACCTGAGCTGAAATCAAGAGTTGGATGCTTAACTGAATAAGCCAGCCAGGGACCCCTATACAGATATATTTGTGATACTGATTGCTAATTTAATTTAGTTGTAACCAAAGCTAAATATATATAATTTTAGTACTTTAGAATATATTTTTAAAACTTTCATGACCCAGTATATGGCTTATTTTGATACATCAACTGTGCGAACTTTTATTTATTTTTTTAATTTTTAAAAAGACTTTTAAATTTATGAGAGAGAGAGAGAGAGAGAGAGAGAGAGAGAGAGAGCAGGTGGAGGGGCAGAGGGAGAGAATCTTCAAGGAGACTCCCAGCTCATTGCAAAGCCCCAAGTGGGACTAGATCCCACAACCCATGAGATTATGACCTGAGCTGAAACCAAGAGTCAGACACTTCATCAACTGAGCCACCCATGTGCCCCTCTGTGTACTTTTAAAATAATGTGTGACTCTTTTGTTGTTGAGTAGTATGTTCAATAAATTATTATTAGGTCAAATTAGTTGGTAGTAGTCATGAATCTTCTCTACATTTATTTTTTGTTTGCTTGTTTTTCTCAATTACCATGAAAGGAAGTATAGACATTTCCAACAATAAATATGGATTTATCTATGTCAGTTTTCAGTTCTATCAGTTTTTGCTCCATATATTTTGAATTTTGCTATGGCCTTTTGATGACTCACCATCTTCATTATTAAGAAAAGTTTCTTTTCATCCTTCACAATATTTCTTCTGAAGTCTACTTTGTTTGATAAGAAATAGACATTCTATAAACTCCAACTTTCTCAGATTTAGTGTTTACATGTTATGTATTTTTCATCAAGTAACTTGATATTGATGGGGCTTATTATTTTAGTTACAAAATGTTTAAGGCAAATCTTTAAAAACAAAATGTTTAATAAAATAGTATTATTATTCAATTGTTTTCAACTGTGCTCTATTATGTTTAACCTATTACTCTGTTTTTTTTTTTCAGCTCTACTGAAGTATGACTGAAAAACACAATGTATACAAATACCAAATCATCACATTGTCCATCCAGTAGCTTTAACCTGTGCCTTTATAATTAAAGCAAAATTTTTATAATAAGTGTTTGATTTGGCCACGCTATTTATTTTTATTTTTAAAGATTTTATTTATTTATTTGAGAAAGAGCTAGAGTGTGTATGTGCAAGAGAGCATAAGTTGTAGGGGGCGGGGCGGCAGAAGAGAGGGAGAAACAAACTTCCCTCTGATGAGGGAGCCCAACAGGGGACTCAATCCCAAGATCCTGGCATCATGACCTGAGTCAAAATTAGCCACTAACCAACTGAGCCCTTCAGGTGCCCCGGCCCTTCTTTTTAATTCAGTCAAACAATTCTTTTATTTAGGGTCTTTAGACCACTTAAGTGCAAAGTAATTATTCATATGGTTGGATTTAAATCAACCATCTTAGTAACTAATTTCTATACATCCCATCTGTTCTTTGCTCTTTTTCCTTTCCATTTGCTTGTTTTCTTTTGGATTAACATATACATTTTCCCAATAGGATTTAATCTCCATGACTGCTTTATTAGGTAGAAATCATTGCTATTATTTGAAATGGTTGCAGTATGGGGTGACTGGGTGGCTCAATAAGTTAAGTGACAGACTCTTGGTTTCAGCTCAGGTCATGATCTCAGGGTTGTAAGATTGAGCCCTGTGTAGGGCTCTGTGCTCAGCGGGGAGTCTGCTTGAAATTCTCTCTGTCCCTCTCCTTCTGGTCCCTCCCCCCATACTCTTTCTTTCTCTCCCTAAAATAAAAAAATAAGTCTTTAAAAAATAAAGTTTACAATATATATCTCTAAATTATCTATAGTCTATTATTAAATAATATTATATTACCTCATGTATAATGAAGGGTCTTAAAATATTAGTCTTCTAATCTCCATTTCCCAACTTGTGTACTTCTATTGTATTTTATTTACCAATTCATATACCATCATTGTTATTTTCCCTTCTTTGTGCATTTCCTAGCTTCTACTTGAGATCGTTTTCCTCTGGCTGAAAATTTTCTTTAACATTGCTTGTAGTGTGGGGCGCCTGAGTGGCTCAGTCGTTAAGCATCTGTCTTCGGCTCTGGTCATAATCCCAGGGTCCTGGGATCAAGCCTTGCATTGAGCTCCCTGCTCTGTGGGAAGCCTGCTTCTCCCTCTCCCTCCGCTGCTCCCCCTCCTTGTGTTCCTTCTCTCACTGTGTCTCTCTCTGTCAAAAAAAACAAAACAAAACAAAAAACACTGCTTGTAGTGTTGATGATAAATTCTTTCAACCCTTTTTTCCCAAGAAAAAAGTTTACTTTTGCTTTTATTTTTATTTTATTTTAATTTATTTATTTTGACAGAGAGAGAGAGATCACCAGTAGTCAGAGAGGCAGGCAGAGAGGGAGAGGGGGAAGCAGGTTCCTTGCTGAGCAGAGAGTCCAAGGCAGTGCTCAATCCCAGGACCCTGAGATCATGACCTGAGCCGAAGACAGAGACTTAACCCTCTGAGCCACCCAGGCACCCCTATTTTTGCTTTTATTTTTAGAGGATGTCACTCCATATATAGAATTCTAAGTTGATTTTATTTTCTTTAACTGTTGTAAAGATGTCCCATTGCATAGTTTCAGGAAATGTCAGTATTATTTATTTTTCTTTCTATCTTCATAATGTGTATTTTTTCTCTGGGTAGTTTGTTTGCTTTTCCTTGTCTTTCGCTTTGAACAATTTGACTATTAAATGTCCTGGTCTAGTCATCTTTATGATTATCCTACTTATGGTAACTTTAGTTTTTTGTATCCATGGGTTTATAGTTTTCTTCAAATATGGAAAATATTTCAGGCATGGTTTCTTAAAGTATTATTCAGTCCTAAGCCCTCACTTTTCTTCCAGAAGTCTAATGTTAGACTATTTGATCTCACAGACTACTGAGGCTCAGGTTTTTTTTTTTTTTTTAGTCTTTTTTCTATGTATGATTAAATCTGAATAGTTTCCAATCCTATGCCTTCAAGTTCACTGATTTTTCTTCTGTAGTGTTTAATTTAATATTAATCCCAGCAGTGGTTTTTCTTTTTACTTTTTTTTTTCTTTTCCTTTAAATATATGTCTACGACCAAAAGTTCCATTTTGGGGGTCTATTTCACATCTTTCATTTCTTTCCTTATTATATACACATTTTTCTTTAAATTCTTGTGCATATTACAATAGCTATTTTAACATTATTTTGTATTAACCGTCATATATATCCTTTCTGAATCTCTTTTAGAGACTAATATTTCTCTTGATTATAGATTGAATTTTCCTGTTTCTTTACATGTCTGGTAATTCTTTGATGAAAGGTAAACATTTTCACATGCTTAATTATGTTTTCTTTTTAAAAATAATGTTATAAAAAATTTAAAAAAATAATGTTAGACTTTGTTCTTTTTTTTAAATTTTTTTTTGAGAATTTTTTTTTAATTTTATTTATTTATTTGACAGAGAGAGAGAGATCATAAGTAGGCAGAGAGGCAGGCAGAGAGAGAGAGAGGAGGAAGCAGGCTCCCTGCTGAGCAGAGAGCCCAATGCGGGACTCGATCCCAGGACCCTGAGATCATGACCTGAGCCGAAGGCAGCAGCTTAACCCACTGAGCCACCCAGGCGCCCTCCCTGTTATACTTTGTTCTTGTAGGGGCTAACTTGAGAATCAGCTTAATTTTTCAGGCTTGTTATGGCGGGTTTAGAGTAGCCTTTAATTGATGGCAAGTTTAGCAATACTATTAGGATATGACCCTTTGGTGTCTCTACTTAATCTTCCAGGCATTTAGCAAGGAATTTCTTCTGTCTTGTTAGAACAAGAATGCCTGCCAGCCTTGTTCAGTTTATAACTCCATGGTTTTTCTTTGCCATTCTCATGGAGTTTTATCCAATGTATGTTAATAATATGTTACTAATATTTATTATGTGTAGTAATCCTATATATGTATAATGCTCTTTGTACTGTTCAGCCAGAGTCAAGAAACTCCTAACTAGATTTCTGGCGCATCTTTGGACACTTCCCTTCTTGCTGGCACTCTACCCTCAAATTGCTATTGCTTAGTCTCTCCAACTTCTGATCTCAGTCTCCTCAACTTATCTAGACCACTCTGCTATGTCTAAGATTCCAGTCCTTATACCTGAGTATACAAAATGCCTTTGGCAGAATGCCAAGGAAACTGTATAGCTCATTTTTGTTTTGTTTTGTTTTGTTTTGTTTTGTTTTGTTTCCTTTCTCTCAGGGATCACAGTCTTTATGTGCTGATTATATCTGAAACATTTGTGGTTTTTTTTTGTTTTGTTTTGTTCTTAAGAAAAACATATTTGTTCTGGCTTTCTATCTATTAATTGTAGGAGAATAAATCTGATGCCAGGCACTCCATAATTTCTAAAAGCAGAAGTTAGAAGAAGTTGATTTTTGAGTAAAAACAGGGAGGAATTGAGGGAACTAATATGTAAATAATTGGAGAAAGAGATTTCTAGGAATAGTAACAGCGACCACTGCAATGAATCTAAGGCATCTCTGTGTCTGGTTAGCATAAGAATCAGTAAGCAAGTCAATGTGGACGGTGTAGAAAAAAGTGAGAGAGTTTACTAGCAAGAGTTGAACTTAGAGATTGAATTGGGGGCCAAATCATAGAGAAATGAACTTTGGAAGCTTTTTGTTTGTTTGTTCGTTCGTATTTTGTTTGATTGGTTGGATACAGGAGTGATATGATCTGATTTTAACAAAATTATTTTGCTACTGAAGAGGTGGGTGGTCAGGGCAGAAGTAGGGACACAAGTAAGGAGGCTATTGTAATAATCTTGGAAATGCATAAGAATGATTTGACCAGAGTGCTTGACTGTCATTAGTTATGAGAAATGACATACTTTAACATATTTATGAGCTTTTTGTGATATATGTGCAACACTATCCTATGTCCCTCTTGCAATCAAAACAAAGATAAAATATGTTGAATAATAAAATAGGTAGAATGTCTTTAAACAGAGTACAATATACAGAATTCTCTCTCATGGGCTCAATTTTTTTCTCCCGTCTCCTGCTGTGAAACCATGTGGCTGCAGGGAGGTAACATTTTGCTGGCAAAAGTTTCCTTACCTAATTTCCATTTGGCTTATATGAATTCTTTCTAAATGTACATAATTAATGCTTAAACCAATTTATGTTTCCAATCCACTTACTCCTTTCAACCTGTAGAGTTAAACCATTAGTAAAGGTCCACTACTGAGATCTGGCTCTCAGAGGGCAGAATTAGGGCAGGGAAGTCTACCACAAGCAGCGCGGACTGCAGTGAAACCAGGGAAGGAGACAAGTGACAATCTGTTAAGGAGAATTGAGGATCAAATGCCAGGGTGAACAATTACAAAAGTGATGGCCAAAGGGCCAATGTCAGATGCTTAATTTCAGATAAAAGTTGTAGATTAGAGGAAATCTTAATAAGAGAAAGAGGAAGTAGTAACTGATAAACAAATTTAATCTGAGGTCATAGAAGCAGTTGTTAAGAATAACCTTTGGGCAGTCCCTGTTTCAGTGGATATATGAATACCTGCGGGGAAGGTGTGTATGGGTGTGTATTTCTGTGCGGGTATAAACTGCTTGGGATTATAGTGACAGAGAAGGGCTCATATTAGAGATGAAAGAGATACAAGTACAATCCTGGCTGTTAATGCGTTAGTGAGTTATTTAAATAGAATGCACCCCAAGGAGCAAAATCACACACCTTTCACAATGCATAATGTGGCTAGATGTATTTCCATATTGGAGTTATACATATCTAACATAGCACATAGAAAAAAAATCAGTGTAAATGGGTAGTTCACTCATGCAAATATCTAAAACAGAATTTTCTTATGGAATCAGGGTGCGGGTGGGGGCTGGAATCTACCGCCTGCTGTTTTTCTGATTTGTTCCTAAACTCATTAGATGCTCAGCACCTCCTCTGGGGGAAGAATCTCATCTTCTGACAACGTTAAACTCATTCTCCTGAGCAGAGGTGAAAAAGCTATTTCCCCACTGGAGTTTTCAAAGGCAAACATTTCCTGTAGGAAATCAAACAATTCTAGGGCTTGATAAGGTAGCTAAGTATATTCAGTTTGTTGCCAGTGGAAACCTCTGTATACCTCTATGCAGGGCCTCAGCCACCTCGGGGGGGGGGGGGATGACAAGGTCATTAGTTTAAGAAAGAGGGAAAGATCTTGACAAATGATCTTGTAGCAAACTCTGACACTGCCAGAACAGGAATGGATAACCTCACTGATGGAGATTGGACCCCAAATTCCTTCATTTCATGATTAGCACATATACGAATATGTATATTTTGCCTTCCGAAACTAACATATATGCTAATGTAGGCTCTGAATTCTGGGTTCCTGATTTCAGCTGTCTATGTTTGTGTTTTTTTTTCTTTTTTCTTTCCTTTAAATTTCACTTCTCCAACAAATATTATTTGAATACTAGTGTCTGTCAGTTACTTTGATGGGGGTTGGCTATACCCAATGGACAAGGAGGCACAGCCCCTGCCATGTTGGCCCCCAAACCTAGTGCAGAGGACTGAAAATAAGTCAGTCAATAAACACATCACAAACTGCACTGAGAACTAAGAAGGAAATGACCAGTGTGATGAAAGACAAATCGGTAAGATTCTGTTCCATACAAAGGTCAAGAACAGTCTTTCTGAGGTGTGACACCTAAACTGAGATCTATAGCTGAGAAGAAGCCAACTTTGATAGCAGTGGGGAGACTGTCTTATACCGGGGAATAACGGCAAAGGCTCTCAGGCCAGAAGCTAACAGTCTCTGTGGCAGCATCAAGCAAGGAAGGGGAAGGTTGGCCTATGAGGAGGATGGGCAAAGTTCAGAGAGATCACGCTAAACCTTTTAGTGTAGAATTGTTGAGATTATAAACAAAAGACAAGAGCAAGTAAATAGGAAGTAGACAACCAAGACACTTTATTCATTCATATGATGCTTTATTTTGCTAAAGATCCTTTTTCTATTACTCCCCTTTCTTCTTTGGCCCAACCAGTCTTTCGGAATGAAAGAGAAAGACAAAGAGAAAAAAGTCTGACTTTCTAAATAAATCTGGACTAAGATGAAAACTCCCATTCCAGAAATGATGACTGGAAATGTGTACAGGGAAACAACATGAGTTGGTAAAGTTACCATCTAAATCTGTATGATTTTCTGAAAATTAAACACAGAAAATCTTTTTTATAAAAAGATTTTATATAAAAAGATTTTTTATAAAAAGATTATCCTAATGGAATTTCTCTCCATTACCCATGTACCATTCTGTTACTGCTTTCTTTCCTGAGCATTCCAAAGATTACTTGGATTGCTGTAAGTACTGTCCTTGCTCAGGGATACTCTTACTTGACTGATCACCAGAATTTCCTGGGTACCTTAAAATTACATATTACATATTCATGTGCATACACACATACATAGATCATTGCTGGTCCCTCTTAGAAATTCTAATTCCTGACAGGAGTCTCAATAATTAATACTTTATCTTTAGCCTAGTTTTTCTGAGGCATACTCAAGGGACATTCACTGTCCTAACTAGTCCCTCTACTTCTAGTCTCTTCTACCACAATCTACCCTCTGCTCTAACAACAGATCAGCTCGTAAAGTCTAAATGTAATCATATTTCTCCTCCAGTCAAAAGTTTTATTTTATTCCACATGGACTTAAAACCACTTAAGAGGGCTATCTGCAAAACTCTTGTAGATAGGATAATCACCATCATAGTCAATTATTGTAATAGTAAGTTTTAACATTGCTTGTTTGTTTAACGACATGGTAGATTGAACAGTGATTAGGACATCTGAAACTCACAAAGAAAGAAGTTATCTAGAAAAAATATGTTGATATGAATCTGCATTTGGCTACCTGAAAAATATATTGGCCCCAGAGTTCAACTTTTGAGAACTACACACCACTTAGATAAAGGTACATAATATATTTTTATTATACAAGTAATATTTGAATACTCCTTCATTATGAAAATGCAAAAAATAGAGAATAAAAGGTTACCTCATAGTCTTGCCAATTATTTTATTCTTCTTAGAAAAAATAAAAATTAGCAGTTAGCTTATATCTTTACAGATTTTTAAGAATTTATGTGAGAAAATATATGCAATACAAATATATAGCTTTGACTTGCTGGGGCTTCTTTTTTTCTCAAAATTTTTACATATAGCAGCACATCATTATTTTGCTATTTTCTTCTTCCAGTTAATATAAAAATGTATGTGTTTATTTATTTTCCCTTTTTAACTCATGTAATATTTCATAATATGAAATACCAACAGTTATTTACCTATTCTTTTACTGATTAGACATTTAAGGTTGTTTCTAATTACTCAGTATTATCAATAATAATGTAGTAAAAATCCTTTCACATCTATTTTTATTTACACTGAAATTTTTAAAATATGTAAATTTCCTCCATAGCTATAGTCATTCCCCTTTGTTATTCTTAATTTTATGTATTTGAATTATCTTTCTCATGCTCTTTCTCTCTCCTGTCCTGTCATTTTTTAAAATAATTAAACTTATCAAAGATACTCTATTTTATCATTTATTTAAAAATACTCCTTAAAAATTACTTTATTAATGGGGCACCTGGGTGGGTTAGTTGGTTAAGCCTCTGTCTTCAGCTCAGGCCATGACAGCAGGGTCTTGAGATTAAGCCCTGAGTTGGGTTCCCTTCTCACAGGGAAACTGCTTCTCCCTCTCCTCCCTGGTCATGCTCGCTCTCTCTCTCTCTCTCTCTCTCAAATAAATAAATGAAATCTTCTGAGGGTTGCTTGGGGGGAAGTGGGGGTAGGGAGAAGGTGGTTGGGTTATGGACATTGGAGAGACTATGTGCTATGGTGGGTGCTGTGAAATGTGTAAGACTGATGAATCATAGACCTGTACCCTTGGAGCAAATAATACATTGTATGTTAATAAAAATAATTTTAAATAAATAAATAAATAAATAAATAAAATATTAAAAAATATATTAATTGAATCTACTTCTATTTTTTGTGTTTGGTAATTTTTTTAATAGCTTGAGTTTGGAGCTTAGATATGATTTACCCTTTTTGCTTTCTAATAATTTCATTTAAGTCTATATATTTTTATTTGATTATTATCCAAAGCATATGTAGTGTGCTCATTGCTTTCCATTTCTAAAGAGTGGATAATTTCCGTTTTGGCTTTTTTAAAAAAATTTTTTAACGGTTTTACCTAATAATTATGAAGAGTTTGAATAGAAAAAGTAAAGTTGTTTTTCTGAACATTGTCTTGATTTTTAATTTTATAAGCAAAAAATTCTTACATTAAATAACATGGCCCTATTGCCAGAGAGTCCCAATTTGTGACTTCATCTTCAAAAAACAAACAAAGAAGCCATACTGATGCTAAAGAATGTTGATTTTACTAAGACCTACCTAATCCTAGAGGACACTAATAGACGAGATATTGATGTTGAGATCAGTTTTCCATACTAGATTACAAACAACTTCTTATTTCATTTTAAACAGAGCAGAGGATTAGAATTAACCTAAGATCTGGGCAGGATTATGGTAGTCTAGGAGTATATTTGTGGAATATCATATATGAGGAAATTTTGTTATTGTTTTAGCAAATGTTTATTAAGAGCCTACAATGTGTAAGGTGTGTTACACGTGGGGCTCATTAGTGAAAATAGAAAGATAATCACTGTCCATATAGAGTTCATGTTTTCTTAAGAAAGCCAGATAGTAAATTATAAACAGAATACATAAAATATATTTTTGAAATTGATAAGTACTATGGGTAAAATTAATAAAATAAGTTAAGAAGCACTGGGAATCTTAACTGCAATTTTAAAAATAAGGCACTCAGAGTGGCATTAAGAATTGAGGAGGCAATTCTCTGGAGAAAGAGAATCCAGGGAAGAAAGAAAAGAAAGTGTAAAGGCCCTGTGGTAGACAGCAGTTGGGGGACTAAAGAGTAAACCAGAGGGCTTTGAAAACTGAGCAAGGTGAGAAGCTGTGGGAGGTGAGATCAGAATTCAAGGGAAGGTGATAAGGTCATCTAAAGCCTTTGTGGTTAACAACAGTTTGTGATCCCATAAATATTTTGAGAACTAAAATCTTTTCTGAAGATTTTATTTTGGCTCAAGCCTTCCTCCTTTTGATCTAAATTATAAAAATGTCTTCATCTTTAATGAATAATGCAAGAAAGCTTTGTCACCATCTACTCCTGCAGTCTGGGTTTTGCTCCTTCTCTTGAACACCCTAGAAGTAGAAAAAATATCAAATTCTATAGATTTACAAATGCAAGTTTACAGCTGTAGCAAAATGCCCAGGTATTTAGAGAATGGATCAGTTTTGACCAAGAATGCTTTTCAGGACTCTGGGTACCATTTTGCCTTCTCTCTTTGTCTCGCTATCTTCTCCTGTCCTGTAATCATCTGAAGGTGTCATATTCTGAAGTGGTGTCAGACATCAATCTGGCCTTTTAATTAAGCATGGACAATGGCTTGTTTCTGGCAGTTGCACAGCAGGCAACTATTGATTTGCATTTCAGTGTAGCATTTGTACAATATATCAGACTGATAGCCACATGAAAGTCTTTTTTTTTTTCCCCTCTAAGTTTTCTGCTATGAATACTACCTTGCTGGAGCTTCAGCAATCCTACCTTTCCTTAATCCAGAACACATATGATTCATGCTGGATGAAACAAGGTATTCACAAGTACAAAAATAAAAAATAAAACAATGATCACATACAGGGATGGTGTGGATCAGAGACAGCCCCATAATGTGAGGAACTGTGACTGTTTTGTTTACAACATACACGTGCTTCCACAGAAATTAGCTAAATATTTGTGGGATAAATGGATAAACGGAAACTAGATATGTTTTTGTAGTAAGAGAAGTGACTAAGTACCATTTTCTACTTACTAATTCTGTGTCCTTGGCCATGGTATATAACCTCCCTGTGCATCAGTCTTCATCTATAAAATGGGCATAATAGTGTTCACTCATTGTTATGGTGCTAACAAAATAAATAATAGAAAGCATGTAAAAATCATCCGTTACATCCTCAGTCCTTACATTTTATTTTTATCATTCTCATGCTCTCGCACAGTTTCCTTGAACATATACCCAAACATGATTGTCTTCCCACCCAACTCTGTGCTTGAAATATTTCACTAAGTACCTCTAATGGGCCCATGGTATCTTGTTGATTATTCAAGGCCTGACTCCTTTGCCCATCTTCTAGTCACCCTCTCTTCTAAGTAGAGCTTCATTTACAGCTGCCTTTGTGGCTTCTTGTCTTCTAGTGCCTTCTGAATATGAAAATCCTGAGGGCAGGGAATTCCAAGAGAACTTCCCATCAGGACTTTTTCCTTGAGTCTGCACTCAGTAATAAAGATGTGGTATGTGTTCAGATTTCAGACTATTGGGATTTTTGTACATTGCACATTGATATCCCAGCCTCTCCTATCCACAGCAGGCTTCCATGAATTAGTTGACAAACTAGAATATTTAGAACATGGAAGAGTGTTCTGTAACCTGGACATTTACTTTTGGTATGGTCACTCTTAGGCCAATGAATTCAACTCCCTATTCTACAACTTATTCTTTTTCAAATGAGACAAAAAATATACCTAATCCATAGGGTTTCTGGGAGGACTATATAAATTAAATATATAAACTACTTTGAACCATCCAGGCCTTTAGTGATTACTTGTATATTACTGTTTTGTGTGTTTTGTAATTATTTTCTTTATTTGCTATTATCTTCACACTGAGGAGAGCTTAGTATTTTTCGTTTGTGTTTATTTGTTTGTTTGTTTGTTTTTGTAAGTTTGCTCTCTATCCTCCTTATTCAAATCTAAGTTGTGGTTCTCTGTAACTTGTGGTTCTCTGTAAATAGGAATTGTCAGTATTTGGTTAAGATGGAGAAAAGGGGAAATATTTATTAAACAGCTGAATGCCAAGCCTAACATTGTCTGGTTTTCTATCATTTTTTGTTCCCACTTCTTGCCTCTCTTGCCCTATTCTTCAGAATGGCATTTTCTCAAGAAGACTCTTCTCACTTCCACCATCCATTTTGTTCATCTGCTTATTTCCTAGTTGCACTACCAAGTGTAATTCAAGGGACTTTCACAAACAAGCTTCTCTTGGCCAAATGTATTTACCCAGTGCCATTTTAGTGGACATGTATGAGCTCAGGCTCAGGCTCTCTCTACCATCAAGCTGACTAAGGCTCAGGCTCTATCTAGTATTAAGCTGACTAAGACCCTTGTCCTGACTCTGCCACGTATCACCCATGTGCAGTGGTAAAAGTTTCTTAACAACTCTTATGGCTCAGTTCCTTCATTTATTAACTGTACCTATTTCAGAGGGTCGGTATGAAGATCTAGATGCATTAGAGAATGCATCTAAGTGTTCAATGCAGTATTTGCATAGAGAAAACACTTTTATAAATATTGGCCATTTTGTTGTCATTTTTACTGTTCGACTCACTTCCTAACTTGCAAATATTTTCCACTTTGCATTATAATCATCAATATATACATCCATCTCTAATCTTGTCAGAAACACAGTAGGCCCTCAGTAAATATTTATGCATAGGAGCAATAATAAATATGCCCCCAGAGGGCAGAGTCTGTCCCAGTTCTGCAAAGCAAAGTTGGTGATGCCAAGCAAAAGGACTCTGAAGTAGGGTTTCCAGATTTGGCAAACAAAAATAAAAGTCACCCAGATAAATTAAAACTTCAGCTGAAAAAACAAACTATTTTTAGTAAAATTATGCAATATTTGAGATAGACTAGAAATGTTTCTATTGCTTACCTAAATTCAAATGTAACTCAGTGTCCTACATTCATCTGGCAACCTTTACCCTGAAGCTTCTTTCAAATCCATAAATCTTTCTCTTCCCACTCCAAGACTGTGAATGGGCACCCAAGACCATCCATGGGACACCCAGTCAAGTTGATGATAAACAATAAACTGAATGAAATTCTGTATGATTCATATTCAACTTAGCTGTATGTAAAATTTGTTATTTTGAAGTAGCCACTACTACTAAATTAGCTTTTGTTCCTCAGAAGGATATACTGAGGTGGACCATGATGTCCTTTTTTTTTTTTTTTAAAGATTTTATTTATTTATTTGACAGAAAGAGCGAGATCACAAATAGGCAGAGCAGCAGGCAGAGAGGGGGGAACAGGCTTCCCACTGAGCAGAGAGCCCAATGTAGGGCTCTATCCCAGGACCCCGAGATCATAACCTTAGCCAAAGGCAGAGGCTTAGCCCTCTGAGCCACCCAAGTGCCCCATACCCTTTTTAAAAAGATTTTATTTATTTAGTTAAAAGACAGAGATACAAGTAGGCAGAGATACAGGCAGAGAGGGAGAGAGAGGGGGAAGTAGGCTCCCTATTGAGCAGAGAGCCTGATGTGGGGCTTGATCCCAGGACCCTGAGATCAGGACCTGAGCCAAACGCAGAGGTTTAACCCACTGAGCCACCCAGACACCCCCTATGATGTCCTTTTCATTCCTTTGTGGTAGTAACAACTCTGTTAAAGTTTTCAAAACTACTTGGAGCTACAGTATACAGGTCTAAGGCAGCAGTAATTCAGTCCTGCATTTACCTCCCTTATTGGATCAATTCTAGGGAAGAAGTAGAGTTTATGGGTTGGCCTATCCCAAGTCATTTTATTTCAGAAGTTAATTAGCTGTTGAGTTTATAGTTTATATCCCTGACATCAATGACACTTTTCCTATATAATTTAGTACTTGGACATTTTCTATCTGTAAACAGCCAGCATGGGTTACTGTTACATGAAATATATAAGTTCCATATATGTCTTGTTTAATTCTTTACCCCTAGCTCCTAGCAAAATTCTCAGAGTTGCAGGTCAATATACAGTCAGTGAATTAATAAGCAGTTACGATCACAGGCTTTGAAGACAGACAAAACTAAATTCAAACTCTGACTTTGTCATTTATGGGATAGCTGTGTGATCTTGCAAAGTTACTTATCCTCTCAAGACTTAATTCCCTTGTCTGTAAAATGGGGATAAAGATGTTTGTTTGGACATGGGTATGCTTTGAAAATTACATGAAATCTTGTACTTAAACCACTTAGCAGAGGATGTGACCTAGTAACAAGTGCTTTAAAATGTTAGTTAATATTGTGTTACATTTCTTATTTCTAATATAGGCAAAATGTCTATAAAATACCACCACTGTTGCATGAACTCAGTTTATTCTACAGTTCTTCTCTCCTGAAAATCCTGATACAACTAAGAAAGTCAACATGTTACTAAGCAACAGAGCTAACAAAAATCCACCCCTGAGTGGTAAACTAAATTTGGTCTGTAAAGAAGTATAACAACTCTCTATATATGATGGATACACCATGCTTTAGCATTCTCTGAGTGTTGGATAACATGTATATTGCAATGAGTGTGTCCCATGTGTGATTCTGAAAGCATTTCTATGGAATACTAAGAGAGATATTGGCCCTTCTGGGATATGGAGCTTCTAAGCACAGCAGCCTTATACACATCAGTCTTGTCTCCTTGGACCTAAAAGTGTTATTAGGAAATAAGACAGCCTCTGGATGACTGTGTATACTGCTACCTGGGCTACCGTGAAGTGGAAGGCTTGGCATGGTCCTGATAGCAAGTTGCAGCCCCTCTCTTACCATCTTCTTAGTAGACTCCTAGTGTGACCTGTTATAGTCTCGAGGGTCTAAAGCTTATGTAAGCCCAAGGTGATGCCTGGTGGGTTCTGTGCTGTCTGGTGGAAGGTACATCTGTTTTTGTATCCTCAATAAATTGCCCAAGGATCTTAGAATCTTAAAATTAGAAGCAGTCCTACATGTCATCACCTTTGAAAATCTCTCCAGTGTGGGAAGCTTTCTGCAATATTTTCAACAACTGGCCAGATGACCTCTTTTCCAACACTTTTGGCTGTAGGAAACAGATTTTCCCCTTAGAAGTTCATTGCACTGCCAGCCAGCCTTCATTATAAAGGGCTTTGTTCTGGACAGAAATCTGCCTATCTAAAATATCTTACTCCAGATCTATGCTAGCTGGAGAGCTATATAGAATGTTTAGATTCTTCCCCATGATTAATCTTCACATATTTTCAGACATAATTTTTTTTTAATTTTTTATTTTTTATAAACATATATTTTTATCCCCAGGGGTACAGGTCTGTGAATCACCAGGTTTACACACTTCACAGCACTCACCAAAGCACATACCCTCCCCAATGTCCATAATCCCACCCCCTTCTCCCAAACCTCCTCCCCCCAGCAACCCTCAGTTTGTTTTGTGAGATTAAGAATCACTTATGGTTTGTCTCCCTCCCAATCCCATCTTGTTTCATTGATTCTTCTCCTACCCACTTAAGCCCCCATGTTGCATCACCACTTCCTCATATCAGGGAGATCATATGATAGTTGTCTTTCTCTGCTTGACTTATTTCGCTAAGCATGATACGCTCTAGTTCCATCCATGTTGTCGCAAATGGCAAGATTTCATTTCTTTTGATGGCTGTATAGTATTCCATTGTGTATATAAACCACCTCTTCTTGATCCATTCATCTGTTGATGGACATCTAGGTTCTTTCCATAGTTTGGCTATTGTGGACATTGCTGCTATAAACATTTGGGTGCATGTGCCCCTTTGGATCACTACGTTTGTATCTTTAGGGTAAATACCCAGTAGTGCAATTGCTGGGTCATAGGGCAGTTCTATTTTCAACATTTTGAGGAACCTCCATGCTGTTTTCCAGAGTGGCTGCACCAGCTTGCATTCCCACCAATAGTGTAGGAGGGTTCCCCTTTCTCCGCATCCTCGCCAGCATCTGTCATTTCCTGACTTGTTGATTTTAGCCATTCTGACTGGTGTGAGGTGTATAATGCTATACTTGAATTCATGCTTCAGAATAATTGCACTTGTATTCACATTCTGGTACCACAAATTATTAGACACGAAGATTTGGGAAAGTTATTCAATTTCTCTAAGCCTCAGTTGACCCATCTTTAAAATAGGGATGATACTGATACAGACCCCATTAGTTGGCTGAAGATAAAAACAAAACAAAACAAAACAAAACAAAACAAAACAAAACAAAACAAAAACAAAAACAAAACTATGTAAAATATTCCAGGTAAACCTGGCTGAGTGTAAACAGGATAAAAACCAGTACTGCATGCTGGTGAGGACTGTGGACACTGAGCTTGGATTTCTTTTCTATTGTTTACTAACTGTGAAATCTTGGACGGATTATCTAACCTCTTTCAACTCCATTTTCTCAAATGAGAAATGGAAGTTGTAATAGATTATATTTTATAAAGCTAAGCACAAAAATATTTCCTGGTTGACATCTCAACACTTGTCAACTCCTTGATCAAGAGGTGGTATTTATACCCTCTCCTTAAAACCCGAATATGTCTCTGTGACTGCGTGAATGGTAGGAAGGACAAAGTGATGCCGTGCGACTTTCAAGGCCAGGTCATACAGTTGATACAACTTCTCCTTTCTCTCTCTCTCTCTTTTCCCTCTCTGTATGTGTGTGTCTCCCTTAACTCTGCCTTTGGGAAAGTCCTAAGAAGTCTGGCTACCCTAAAGCTGCCATGATGGATAGAATACATAGAAAAAGAAAGAGATGTCTCAACAGTTGCATCTGTTCCAGCTTCCAGCTATTTATGTCTTCCCAAAACAGGCCATAGGTGTGAGTAAGCCTTCAGCTCATTCCAGCCTCACCAGCTGACTGAAATCATATGGGAGACCCTGAATGAGAACATAGTGCAAGGTTACTGAACCTCCAGAATCCTAAGAGATAATGACAAAACAATTTTTCTTTTTAATCACTACCTTTTGAGATGATTGGCTAAGGAGTAATAAATAACTAATGAAAAGGATGAATTGTGTTTTATTAATAAAGTTTATGAGGATTAAATGAGATGACCCAGAAAACTTTTAAACATAAAGGAGTGGTTCTCAAACTTTAGTGTCTGATATTGTCATCTGGGGGCTTATTACAAAATGGATTCCAGGGCCCTTCTTCCCAAATTTCTGATTTAGTAAGTCTGTAGTGAAGCCTGAGTACTTGCATATCTAACATGTTATAGCTGATGCTGATGCTACTGGTCTAGGAACCACATATTACACATCATTACAGAGCAAATACTCAATTTATGACTTTTATTCTTACTATCATTTTTAGTACTTATTGTTTATATTTCATGAAAATTAAGCACTGTCAGTTCCTTTGGGTACAAAGGAAATTTATACACAGCTTCTCTCCATAACTCACAGTCTAATTCATCTTTTTTTATCCCTAGTGTGGATCACAGTGTCTTTAACATATGTGCTAGCAATTGCTTATTAGAGGAAATATGAAGAGATCCCACATTCATTTATGGGTCGATGATGTACTGAAGGAAGACGGTTTAAGAAAAAGAGCAAGAGAGAGATAAAGGGGGAGTGGGGATGGATACGAAAGGGAGTAGATGGTAGGAGAGGAGAGGAGGGAAGAGGATAGAAGGGAAGGGAAGATAAGACAAGACGAGGCAGGGTGGGAGGAAAGTGTCATGTTCTTTGCTCTAAAACTTTTTTCTTTATACTATTTATACTATTACAAGTTTTCACATTGTCTTTTCCTAATTTTAGGATGTATGCCTCAAGACAGGAACATGTTGCCTCCAAATAGCCCTTTCATTTCTTCAGTTCCTTTACAATGGAGTGGTAAAATTATTAAACAACTCTGTATCAGAACTGGTAAAAAGAAATCTGTTATCAGGTTTCGCTTTGATGTTATTTTACAGCTATTGTTTAATCTGATAAAAATGCATCAATTTCTTAGATGTTTGTGCACTCTCTTTAGCTCAGAATGCTGGTACACTGGCATTCATCTTATTGACAAGATCCTGTGGATATGAATGTATAAAAATATGTCTGGTCAGAATAAGACTTGAGGATTTCCCAGAGGCCTTTGGTTTCCATACAGTCCATGTTTTAAGGGTACTTATGAGGTTGGTCATGTCCATGAAACCTATCAAGATTTCAAAGTACATATTTATGTTTGACAACCTCCTTTCTTTACCCATCTAGAGGAATGTCATGAGAACAAATGACATAATCTATATAGGAACTCTCCAAGCCTGTAGAGCACTACTTATAAACACGCTAAGTAATTAATACCTTGTTCCCTTATTTCTAATAGCTTGTAAGTTATTGGGAATTCAAATGTTATTCTGCATACTATACAACTTATGTTTAATGTATTGAGAACTATTTTGTACCTATCAATTCTTACATGCACAAAAGGAGAAAATGTCACTCTTGCCTTAATGGAAGACACAATTTTGAGAGGAGGACGATATCTGTAAGTGAGACAACCTTTGCCTTTCTTAAACTGACATGGAATCATGTTGTTTTCCTGCTAAAAGACTTTGTTATTATCATATTGCCTTTAGGTAAAAGCAGAAACTTTACAGAATGACTGGCAAAGCCCCTATGACCTAGATCATCTTTCCATCTCTGATTGGTCTCAGTGTCCTCATTTCTTCCACACACCCACAGTATCCAGGCTTGTGGACTGGGCAGCCATTCCAGCACTCACCACTCCCTTTCACATTACCATGCTTTTGAACTTGTGATTTTCTTTTACTGAAATATATCCACCATTGCTATTTACACAGTATCTGAGACACAATAATCATACCATGCAAAGAATTTCTAGAATTTCGGATTAATATTGTTTTTACCATGTTATTTTCACTTTTACCTATGCCAATAGACTGCAAGATGAATGCTTTCTTGTGCTGACCGCACCGTCTTATCACTCCATAAATCCTATCAAAATTCCTTTAATTAAACAAAGTAAGAAAAATTAGGATGAAATGAAAAAGAGAATTAAGAATATACACTGGGGCACCTGGGTGGTTCCATGGGTTAAGCCTCTGCCTTCAGCTCAGGTCATGATCTCAGGGTCCTGGGATTGAGCCCTGCATCAGGCTCTCTGCTCAGTGGGGAGCCTGCTTCCCCTTCTCTCTTTGCCTGCCTCTCTGCCTACTCGTGATCTCTCTCTCTCTCTGTCAAATAAGTAAAATCTTAAAAAAAAAATACTAAACCATGTGATATTAGCAACAGAGACTAAGGACTATGATTAAACCAGCAATCACTTTAGCTTAGAATAACTTCAAGGAAGAGATAAAACTTTTGCTCTTGGTTACCATGTCCAACTGAACATCTGGAAGCGGGTCCATGCTTGAGGGGCAGTAAGTGCACCACCAACTAAGAAAGCCTTGCATACTCATCAAACTTATTTGTAAGAAGGAAAGTATGGGTGTAAGAGTTAGGGAACTCTTATTTACTAATTGTATATAATATATTGATAGCTCATTAAGAGTAGGAACAATCCTATGAGATATGAATTTACATCCCTTTTAACAGAGGAGTAGAGAGTCTCCAAGAAGTAAAAAAAAAAAAAAAAAATGGCACAAAATCATCCACTTTAAGTGGCAGAGCTAGGATTCAGACCTAGGAATACATGGAAGCTCGTGATCTTTTCAGTATATCAGGAGATTACTCAAAGTTACTAAAGGAATAGAAAGAAAAGGAACACCTTTCTATAGCACATTTTCTATGAAAGGAAGAAAAATATCTTGAAACTACTACTCATTAACTTAAGCTTTTAGTAAAGCTATGCCCTGGGGATACAATGGTAAGCACCAAAAGAGAAGAAATGTATAGTTCTTGTTCTTGTGGAGTTTATGAGAAGCAGGCTTAAGTACAATGTACATGGAAAGTACATGAGTAAATGGAAAATTACAATAGTAATAAATATTATTTCTTTTTAAAAAGAGCTATTTGGAATATGCTGTCTACAAAAAACTTATTTTAGACCCAAAGACACCTCCAGATTTAAAGTGAGAAGGTGGAAAACAATTTACCATGATAATGGACATCAAAAAAAAAGCTGGAGTGGCAAACCTTATATCAGATAAATTATATTTTAAGCCAAAGACTATAATAAGAGATGAGGAAGGATACTAGATCATACTTAAAGAGTCTGTCCAATATGAAGATCTAACAATTTTAAATATCTATGCCCTTAACATGGGAGCAGCTAACTATATAAACCAATTAATAACAAAAACCAAAGAAACACATCAACAATAATACAATAATAGTAGGGGACTTTTACACCCTTTTCAAAGAAATGGACAGATCATCCAAGCAAAAGATCAACAAGGAAATAAAGACCTTAAATGACACACTGGACCTGATGGACATCACAGATACATTCAGAACATTCCATCCCAAAGCAACAGAATACATATTCTTCCCTAATGCTCATGGAACATTCTCCAGGATAGATCACATCCTGGGTCACAAGTCAGGCCTCAAGTGGTACCAAAAGACTGGGATCATTCCCTGCATATTTTCAAACCACAGTGCTCTGAACCTAGATCTCAATCACAAGAGGAAAATTGGAAAGAACACAAATACATGGAGGCTAAAGAGCATCCTACTAAAGAATGAAATGGGTCAACCAGAAAATTAAAGAAGAATTAAAAAAATCATGGAAAAAATGATAATGAAAACATAATGGTTCAAAATCCATGGGACACAGCAAAGGCAGTCCTGAGAGGGAAATATATAGCAATACAATCCTTTGTCAAGAAATAAGAAAGGTCTCAAATACACAACCTAACCCTACACCTAAATGAGCTGGAGAAAGAACAGCAAAAAAACAAAACAAAAAACAAAACAAAACAAAACAAAAACCTAAACAGAGCAGGAGAAGAGAAATCATAATGATCAGAACAGAAATCAATAAAATATAAATCAAAAAAGCAGTAGAACAAATCAATGAAACTAGGAGTTGGTTATTTGAAAGAATTAATAAAATTGATAAACCCCTGGCCAGACTTATCAAAAAGAAAAGACAAAGGACCCTAATAAATAAAATCATGAATGAAAGAGGAGAGATCACAACCAACACCAAAGAAATACAATTTTAAAAACATTACGAGCAACTATACACCAGGAAATTTGACAATCTGAAAGAAATAGTTGCATTCCAAGAGACATATAAACAACTAAAACTGAACCAGGAAGAAATAAAAGACCTGAACAGACCCATAACCAGTAAGGAGATTGAAGCAGTCACCAAAAATCTCCCAGGGGAATTTTACCAAACATTTAAAGAAGAATTAATTCCTATTCTCCTGAAATTGCTCCAAAAAATAGAAATGGAAAGAAAACTTCCAAACTCATTTTATGAGCCCAGCATTACCTTGATCCCAAAACCAGACAAAGACCCCATCAAAAAGAATAATTACAGGTGAATATCCTTGATGAACATGGATGCAAAAATTCTCACCAAAATACTAGTGAATAGGATCCAACAGTACATTAAAAGGATTATTCACGGAGGAGGAGTTAAGATGGCGGAGAAGTAGCAGGCTGAGACTACTTCAGCAAGCAGGAGATCAGCTAGATAGCTTATCTAAAGATTGCAAACACCTACAAGTCCAACAGCAGATCGAAGAGAAGAAGAAGAGCAAATCTAGAACAGAAAATCAACCACTTTCTGAAAGGTAGGACTGGCAGAGAAGTGAATCCAAAGTGACAGGAAGATAGACCCCGGGGGGAGGGGCTGGCTCCCAGCAAGGGCAGAGCAACGGAGCACAAAATCAGGACTTTTAAAAGTCTGTTCCACTAAGGAACATCATTCCAGAGGCTAAACTGGGGTAAAGCCCATGCGGGGTCAGCGTGGCCTCAGGTCCCGTAGGGTCACAGAAGGATCAGGGGTGTCTGAGTGTCACAGAGCTTACAGGTATTAGAACGGGGAAGCCAGCTACAGAGATAGAGCCAAGGAGAGAGCTCCCAGCTCGGGGTTACCTTGAGCAGGTCGCAGGCTCGGTGAGCTTGGAGAGTGGCCGGAGGCCACAGAGACAGGAGTAATTGGGCGTGGTTCTCTGAGGGCACACTGAGGGTGGGGCCCCAGGCTCTCGGATCCTCCAAGCCGAGACCAGGAGGCCGCCATTTTCATTCCCATCCTCCGGAACTCTACGGAAAGCGCTCAGGGAACAAAAGCTCCTGAAAGCAAACCCAAGCAGAATACTCAGCCCGGCCCCTGGTAAGGGCGGTGCAATTCTGCCTGGGGCAAAGACACTTGAGAATCACTACAACAGGCCCCTCCCCCAGAACATCAACAAGAAATCCAGCCAGGACCAAGTTCACCTACCAAGGAGTGCAGTTTCAATACCAAGGAGAGGAGCGGAATTCCAGAGGAGGAGAAAGCAAAGCACGGAACTCACGGCTTTCTCCCTATGATTCTTTAGTCTTGCAGTTAATTTAATTCTTTTTCTTTTTCAATTTTTTTTCTATTCTTCTGCTAATTTTTTTGAACTTTTATGCTTTTCTTTTTTAACGTTTTTTAACTGGTTTATCTAATATATATGTATATATATTTCTTTTTTATACTTTTTTAAAATTCATTTTCTTTTTTTAATTGTTTCTTTTCTTTGCTTTTTTTTTCTTTATTTCTGAATCTCTTTTTATCCCCTTTCTCCCCCCTCATGATTTGGGATCTCTTCTGATTTGGTTAAAGCATATTTTCCTGGGGTTGTTGCCACCCTTTTAGTATTTTATATGCTCCTTCATATACTCTTATCTGGGCAAAATGACAAGGCGGAAAAATTCACCACAAAAAAAAAGAACAAGAGGCAGTACTGAAGGCTAGGGACCTAATCAATACAGACATTGGTAATATGTCAGATCTAGAGTTCAGAATGACGATTCTCAAGGTTCTAGCCGGGCTTGTAAAAGGCATGGAAGATATTAGAGAAAGGCTCTTGGGAGATATAAAATCCCTTTCAGGAGAAATAAAAGAACTAAAATACCAAGTTGAAATTAAAAATGCTATTAATGAGGTGCAATGCAAAATGGAGGCTCTCACTGCTAGGATAAATGAGGCAGAAGAAAGAATTAGCGATATAGAAGACCAAATGACAGAGAATAAAGAAGCTGAACAAAAGAGGGAAAAACAGCTACTGGACCACAAGGGGGAGAATTCGAGAGAGAAGTGTCACCATAAGACGAAACAACATTAGAATAATTGGGATTCCAGAAGAAGAAGAAAGAGAGAGGGGAGCAGAAGGTATACTGGAGAGAATTATTGGAGAGAATTTCCCCAATATGGCAAAGGGAACAAGCATCAAAATCCAGGAGGTGCAGAGAACGCCCCTCAAAATCAATAAGAATAGGCCCACACCCCAACACCTAATAGTAAAATTTACAAGTCTTAGTGACAAAGAGAAAATCCTGAAAGCAGCCCAGAAAAAGAAGTCTGTAATATACAATGGTAAAAATATTAGATTGGTAGCAGACTTATCCACAGAGACCTGGCAGGCCAGAAAGAGCTGGCATGATATATTCAGAGCACTAAACGAGAAAAACATGCAGCCAAGAATACTATATCCAGCTAGGTTATATAGAAGGAGAGATTAAAAGCTTCCAGGACAAACAAAAACTGAAAGAATTAGCAAACACCAAACCAGCTCTACAGAAAATATTGAAAGGGGATCCTCTAAGCAAAGAGAGAGCCTAAAAGTTGTTGATCAGAAAGGAACAGAGACAATATACAGTAACAGTCACCTTAGAGGCAATATGATGGCACTAAATTCATCTCTCTCAATAGTTACCCTGAATGTTAATGGGCTAAATGCCTCAATCAAAAGACACAGGGTATCAGAATGGATAAAAAAAACAAAACCCATCTATATGTTGCCTAGAAGAAACTCATTTTAAGCCCAAAGACACCTCCAGATTTAAAGTGAGGGGGTGTAAAAGAATTTACCATGCTAATGGACATCAAAAGAAAGCAGGAGTGGCAATCTTTATATCAGATCAATTAGATTTTAAGCCAAAGACTATAATAAGAGATTAGGAAGTACACTAGATCATACTCAAAGTGTCTGTCTAACAAGAAGATCTAACAATTTTAAATATCTATGCCCCCAACGTGGGAGCAGCCAACTATATAAACCAATTAATAACAAAATCAAAGAAAAACATCAACAATAATACAATAATAGTAGGGGACTTTAACACTCCCCTCACTGAAATGGACAGATCATCCAAGCAAAAGATCAACAAGAAATAAAGGCCTTAAATGACACACTGGACCAGATGGACATCGCAGATATATTCAGAACATTTCATCCCAAAGCAACAGAATACACATTCTTCTCTAGTGCACATGGTACATTCTCCAGAATAGATCACATCCTGGGTCCTAAATTAGGTCTCAACTGGTATCAAAAGATTGGGATCATTCCCTGCGTATTTTCAGAGCACAATGCTCTGAAGCTAGAACTCAATCACAAGAGGAAATTTGGAGAGAACCCAAATACATAGAGACTAAACATCATCCTTCTAAAGAATGAATGGGTCAACCAGGAAATTAAAGAAGAATTGAAAAAATTCATGAAAGCAAAAGATAATGAAAACACAATGGTTCAAAATCTGTGGGACACAACAAAGGCAGTCCTGAGAGGAAAATATATAGTGGTACAAGCCTTTCTTAAGAAACAAGAAAGGTCTCAGGTATACAACCTAACCCTACACTTAAAAGAGCTGGAGAAAGAACAAGAAAGAAACCCTAAGCCCAGCAGGAGAAGAGAAATCATAAAGATCAGAGCAGAAATCAATGAAATAGAAACCAAAAAAACAATAGAACAAATCAACGAAACTAGGAGCTGGTTCTTTGAAAGAATTAATAAGATCGATAAACCCCTTGCCAGACTTATCAAAAAGAAAAGAGAAAGGACCCAAATAAATAAAATCATGAATTAAAGAGGAGAGATCACAACTAACACCAAAGAAATACAGACCATTATAAGAACATACTATGAGCAACTCTACGCCAACAAATTTGACAATCTGGAAGAAATGGATGCATTCCTAGAGACATATAAACTACCACAACAGAACCAGGAAGAAATAGAAAGCCTGAACAGGCCCATAACCAGTAAGGAGATTGAAACAGTCATCAAAAATCTCCAAACAAACAAAAGCCCAGGGCCAGATGGCTTCCCAGGGGAATTCTACCAAACATTTAAAGAAGAACTAATTCCTATTCTCCTGAAACTGTTCCAAAAAATAGAAATGGAAGGAAAACTTCCAAATTCATTTTATGAGGCCAGCATCACCTTGATCCCCAAACCAGACAAGGATCTCAACAAAAAAGAGAGCTATAGACCAATATCCTTGATGAACACAGATGCAAAAATTCTCACCAAAATACTAGCCAATAGGCTTCAACAATACATTAAAAGGATCATTCACCACGACCAAGTGGGATTTATTCCAGGGCTGCAAGGTTGGTTCAACATCCACAAATCAATCAATGTGATACAACACATTAATAAAAGAAAGAACAAGAACCATATGATACTCTAAATAGATGCTGAAAAAGCATTTGACAAAGTACAGCATCCCTTCCTGATCAAAACTCTTCAAAGTGTAGGGATAGAGGGCACATACCTCAATATCATCAAAGCCATCTATGAAAAACCCACTGCAAATATAATTCTCAATGGAGAAAAACTGAAAGCTTTTCCGCTAAGGTCAGGAACACGGCAGGGATGTCCATTATCACCACTGCTATTCAACATAGTACTAGAGGTCCTAGCCTCAGCACTCAGACAACAAAAGGAAATTAAATGCATCCAAATCGGCAAAGAAAAAGTCAAATTATTATTCTTCGCAGATGATATGATACTATATGTGGAAAACCCAAAAGACTCCACTCCAAAACTGCTAGAACTTATACAGGAATTCAGTAAAGTGTCAGGATATAAAATCAATGCACAGAAATCAGTTGCATTTCTCTACACCAACAAGAAGACAGAAGAAAGAGAAATTAAGGAGTCAATCCCATTTACAATTGCACCCAAAACCATAAGATACCTAGGAATAAACCTAACCAAAGAGGCAAAGAATCTATACTCAGAAAACTATAAAGTACTCATGAAAGAAATTGAGGAAGACACAAAGAAATAGAAAAAATGTTCCATGCTCCTGGATTGGAAGAATAAATATTGTGAAAATGTCTATGCTACTTAAAGCAATCTACACATTTAATGCAATTCCTATCAAAGTTCCATCCATATTTTTCAAAGAAAAGGAACACACAATCCTAAAATTTATATGGAACCAGAAAAACCTCGAATAGCCAAAGGAATATTGAAAAGGAAAGCCAAAGTTGGTGGCATTACAATTCCGTACTTCTAGCTCTATTACAAAGCTGTCACCCTCAAGACAGCATGGTACTGGCACAAAAACAGACACATAGATCAATGGAACAGAATAGAGAGCCCAGAAATAGACCCTCAACTCTATGGTCAACTAATCTTTTACAAAGCAGGAAAGAATGTCCAATGGAAAAATGGTAGTCTCTTCAACAAATTGTGTTAGGAAAATTGGACAGCCACAAGCAGAAAAATGAAACCGGACCATTTCCTTATACCATACACAAAAATATACTCAAAATTGGGTGATGGACCTCATTGTGAGACAGGAATCCATCAAAGTCCTTGAGGAGAACACAGGCAGCAACCTCTTCGACCTCAGCCGCAGCAACTTCTTCTTAGAACCATCACCCAAGGCAAGGGAAGCAAGGGCAAAAATGAACTATTGGGACTTCATCAAGATCAAAAGCTTTTGCACAGCAAAGGAAACAGTTAACAAAACCAAAAGACAACTGACAGAATGGGAGAAGATATTTTCAAATGACATATCAGATAAAGGGCTAGTATCCAAAATCTATAAAGAACTTAACAAACTCAACACCCAATCAAGAAATGGGCAGAGGAGACGAACAGATGTTTCTGCAAAGAAGACATCCAGCATACACACACACACACACACACACACACACACACACCCATGAAAAAGTGCTCCACATCACTCAGCATCACAGAAATGCAAACCAAAACCACAATGAGATACCACCTCACACCAGTCAGAATGGCTAAAACTAACAAGTCAGGAAATGACAGATGTTGGCAAGGATGCAGAGAAAGGCGGACCCTCCTACACTGTTGGTGGGAATGCAAGTTGGTGCAACCGCTCTGGAAAACAGCATGAATGCTCCTCAAAAAGTTGAGAATAGAGCTACCGTACAACCTAGCAATCACACTACTGGGTATTTACCCTAAAGATACAAATGTAGTGTTCCGAAGGAGCACATGCACCCAAATGTTTATAGCAGCAATGTCCACAATAGCCAAACAATGGAAAGAACCTAGATGTCCATCAACAGATGAAGGGATAAAGAAGAGGTGATACACACACACACACACACAGGAATACATGCAGCCATGAAAAGAAATGAAATCTTGCCTTTTGCAACGACATGGATGGAACTATAGGGTACTATGCTGAGTGAAATAAGTCTGTCAGAGAATGACAATTATCATATGATCTCCCTGATATGAAGAATTTGAGAGGCAATGTGTGTGGGGGGGTGGATAGTAAGGAAGGGAATGATGAAACAAGATGGTATTGGGAAGGAGACAAACCATAAGAGACTCTTAATCTAACATAAGAAACTGAGGCCTGCTGGGGATAGGAGGGTAGGGAGAGGGTGGTTGGGTTATGGACATTGTGGAGGGTATGTGCCATGGTAGTGCTGTGAAGTGTGTAAAGCTGGCAATTCACAGACTTGTACGCCTGGGGCTAATAATACATTATACGTTAATTAAAAAAAAAAAAAGGAATATGCACACATACACACACAAAGAGCTATTTGGCACTGTGAATTTACTATAATGTGAAGAACAGATATACTCTACGTTATCATTCTGTTGTGGTAAAAGACTGGTGATCTAGGGATGCCCGTGTGGCTCAGTTAGTTAAGTGTCTGCTTTTAGCAGGGTTCTGGGATCAAGCCCCGCATCAGGCTCCCTGCTCAGGAGGGAGTCTGCTTCTCTCTCTGCCCCGCTCATGCTCTCTATCCCTCTCTCTCAAATAAATGAATAAAATCTTTAAAAAAATAAGTATCATGATCAAAAACAATAGCTGTGTGTGTGAGTGTGTGTTGGCAGAGATGAATACTCAGAAGGAAGAAACATTTCAGTGATAGGAAATAGCACAACCAAAAGCCCCAAGAACAGAAGGGTCTATCTTATGTTTGATGAACTCAGGAAAGAATATTATGTCTAGACTTTTTGACCTAAGACAACAGTATATAGCAGTATTCTTACAGTGAAGATTTTGTGTCTAAGAAAGATCAACTTTGATTTTAATTAAAGCATCCAGCTGAGCTGATCAAAGTGCTTGTCTTCTTGAATCATCATGCTCCTCACTCTACAGGGGAGATGAAGAGGTAAACTCTGAAGCCACAGATAGTCTACATAAGCTGCAGCATATGATGGATTTCCTTCAGGGGAATCAATAGAACAATTGTTATAAATTTCCTTAATAAAGAGGTAGGGATGGTTCAAAAATCTGGGATTAATAGCAGGAATAAGCATAGTCTTTGGATTGTGCCAGGTTTGGGCTCAAACCCAAATTTTTGGTAGTTTGTCAGCCTATGCAGGCAACTTAAATTCTCTGAGTCTCAGATTCTTTATCTATAAAATATTTTAATGAGTAAATAGGAAAAGGAATATAAAGGGCTAAGCATATATTCAATATCTTGCCCTAGCTTTCCCCTTTCCTGTCTTCACTGAACTCCATTTCATCTTCTTATACTATGTATATTGCTTTTGGTCTCCTGACAAAATTCCTTCTCTCCATCTTGAACTTCCCTTGTTTTGGTTTGGTATTATCCCCCCTCTTTTATTCCTGGTGATAAAACAAAGAAAACCTTATTTTTATTACCTGCATGTGATATTGCATCCCCAAGAATATTTTCCATAATAAACCATGGCTAATCTCTTCTAAGTTTTTTTTTTTTACCTTAAAGAAATGATAATGTATACTATACTATATAATTACACTCCTTTCTACAGCATACACACACACACACACACACACACACACACACACACAAAATGCATGGCAGGTGAGTTAGATTTTTATCCATTTCAAAGACAAGAGCTTCCAGGAAAATTATGTTAAATCAATGATGTTCAGTTGAAAAAGCAGTCCTTCGTGATACGGGACTTTTGAGAAGTCTACATTTGCATTTGCCACATAGTAATGCTTATTTAGCGGGTAATAATTCATGCTGATATACTTTCTTTTTACTCAATTTGCAATAATTCCTATTTCATTCAAGCCACCACTTAGATCCATATTTCTTTTTATCATGTATCCATGATTAGCAACCCTACAAAGACAAGTGCAGGGTTGGGAATGCCAGGAGTTTTGTTTTTCAATTTTCCTTAGATGAGATTTTGTGTTAGTTAGGAATTGCCCTGTTCTGGAAGCCAGTTGCATGCCTAGGGTCAACATTGTTAATCCAGGGGTGGCAACCTAGCTTTCCCTCTAAATGTTATTATTTTCAAGAAACAAAGCTGTGAATAAAGGAAAGCACTGTCCCTTCCCATTTTTTCTATATATGTAGTTACTATTCATCTCTCATTCTCTTACATTCCTATTTTCTTATCTGTAAATGTCCCACTAAATGGTAAGCTCTTGAATCAAACTTTATCTTGTCCACAATTACATACCTAGCACATGGTAAGTGTCCCATAAATAGAAGTTTAATTAGGAAATAGCGTGAGATTGCCCCACCTCAATGCACCTACCACTTGCTTGTAATGAATCCTACAGTCATTCCTATCATAGCCTTTCTCAAAGGTTTTCTCACAGAAAGAGACAAAGAAAAAAACAATAAGTACCTGGTATAGGCTAGGTGAAATGTTCTGTATTTTCCATACATTATGTCATTTAATTTATACCCAGCTATGGTAGTTAAATATTTCTCTCTATATTTTACAGAAAAAACAAACTAGGGCTCAGAGAAATTAGATGTATTTTTCAACATAATATAGCAGAGAAGCATCAGAACATGGATTTGAAGACATAGAAAAGATGGGAAAAACTATCTTTTGGCTGGAGGTGATGGTCTCAGGGGCTGATTTGGGGAGGACGGGGAAAAGAGAACTAAAGATAAATGAAGAAAATTGACCACAAGAATTCAAACAGAAAGTATAAGTGAATGGGATTATATATTTTGTGAAGGTAACACCTATTTGAAAAAGTCTCAAAATATATTTGAAATTTAAATTATTAGATCTCTAAGTACACTTTGATTATCTGTATCTAGTTTTGAGCACACTCTTCATTTTCCTCTGTAATAAGGCTAATAATAAAACAGTTGATTTAAGAAACAAAATAGTCATCATTGAATTTTTTACAGAACTAGAATATGAAAAATTTAGCCTAATACAGTCTTATGCTACAATTGTTAGGTCTGTCTGATTTTGTGAGCGAAATGACTTGGCATAAAGGTATGGGTTCCCTCTGGGGGGCGTTTTGAGCAAAAGCAATCAGGCAGTGATGCAATTATAGCACCTGCAAATATTATTGTAACCTTTTCTATCCACTATGAACCACAGGTTGGGTTCCTAGGGAAGCAAATTCTAAGATGGAATTAGCATGCAGGGAGCTTATTTAGGTATGCCTTTGGGAGCAACACCTGTGGAAGGGATGAGTGGGAAGCAGGAGTTGGCACAGGGAGACGTCAAGCTGTAATTTAGTCAACCACAGCCTACATCTACCTCATAGAGAGCTCTGGGGCTAGAACGCCACCTTGAAATTGTCCCCAAAGAGGCCAAGATAACTGGGCCTTTATACTGCTGGACTGATTAATCCTTCAGTGTATACTACACTAGGCAAGGGCTTGGCCTTGGGCATGGAAGCTCTCTGGACCCAGGGTAATCCCTGAAGGAGTTGATGGCTATAGGCTCTTGCTTGACAGTGCATCAGTAGCTGGGGCTATATGTCCTTCATGGAAAAGAAATTTGGGTGGTGTTGGCACACATCATGCCCACAACAGAGACCAGATGCTATAACACCCTCTCTGGATGCCCTTCCAAATGTTGGGCTATCCAACCATAGGAAGGTGTTCCTTTCCTCTGAACTAGCAGCTACATGGTTATTAGAGTCTGCCTGCGTTTATTTATAAGCCCGTTTACATTTTTAACTTAGGTAAGACAAAGAAGGTTACTTTGTGATATTTTTTGTCTATATTTAGATGACATTATAACAAAATTTGCAAAGTGTATTAGTCAACTTGGGCAGCCCTAACAACATATCACAGACTGGGTGGCTTTAACAATAGAAATTTGGTTTCTCATGGTTCGAGAGGCTAGAAGTCCCAGATCAAGGTGCTGGCCAATTTGATTTCTGGTGAAGGCTCCCTTTCTGGCTTTCAGATGGCCATCTTTGCACTGTGTCCCCACATGGCCTTTTGTCCATGCATGTTTGGAGAGGAAAATTCCAGAATAGGAGTTCTACCAGAATACAGCTGCACCCTTCTGGCATCATTTAACCTTAATTATCTTCCAAAGGCCCCGATTCCAAATACAGTCATTTGGGGGGTTAGAGCATCAACATATGAATTTTGGGGTGTACCATTTAGTTCATAACATTAAGTAATTAAATGAAGAATTGTATCAAATGTTGTACAAAATATGACTTTTCTGGGAGGGGTTGATCCTTCTTTATAGACACTGTAAATTTCTATGGCTGACAGAGCCTTGTTTGATTTTAATTAGTTGTCCTTTTAATTTACATTTTGGCTTATTCTGAATTTATTCTGTTATTATATATACCCGGGTTTAATGCTCTTTATTTAAAAAAAGCTATCTTTAAATACTTGCTCATTTAATCTTCACATTGTTCTGTAAATTCCACAAAATATCTGACCTTTTTGTGGGGGAGGTTCTACTTAAATTGCATGTATATCTAGGATATATACAATTCTATTCTCTCATGTTAGTTGGGAAGAAAAACTCATGATGACTTGGGGAGAAATTTTGTCATTTTTATCATAATACAAATTGTTTCATTACAAAAAGACTTCCTTCAGTAAGGTGCTTTTTCTTTGACCCTGTAATTCTAACCTTTTACCCTGAGAAAATAACTATAATATAAGCAGTAAAATAGCCTAATAATAAGTTTCTAGCACAATCAATTATGATACATATCCTCAATAAAATAACATATAGAAAAAAATGCCTAATATTCATGATGAGGACTACTTCTTATATTTTAAGTAAAAAGCTATTTGTATTTCAAAGTCATTTATAAAAGTTTTTCTATGTGTGTATGAATATTTATGTACATAGAGACACACAGAATAATATATAGTAAACTATTAATAGATGCTATCCCTAAGGGGTAGGAACATAAATAATGTTTATTTTATTCTTGATATTTTACCTCCTCTTCTTTTTTCAAACTTTCTATAATTAAAATGCCTTGAAAACGTGGTGAATGCTTTAATTTTGTCAAAAACAATAAATTAGTACTCTAGCTAATATTACTAACAGTAATGGCACTTAATTCTGATTGATTACTATCTATTGTTGCCCTAAGACCTTTGTCTAAATTAGCTCAAATAACTCCAGAAATCTATGGCAACCATCTATATATAGATTTCCGTGTATTTCTTAAAAACAATGATGACAACAACTACAACAAGAACCCAGTTTTTCTGTAGTTCTTCTTTATTGTCAACTACACGTGAGCTATATTACAGCTTAGTGTTAAGTGATGGAACAGAAAGAATATTTTTAAAATAGAAGAAAATATAGCAAAGAAGAATTTATCCATGTATACATGTGATGAAAAAATGCTGAAAGAAATAGAAATCAAAACATGAGAGCACATGACAGACTCATAAGCTTTAAGAGTTATTCCAATTTTCTTATTTACAGGTGAGGACAATCTGTTTTAGAGAAAAAAAAAAATGGTATGTGAAGGCCACCCAGATTTAGAACTAGACCTCAAGTCTCTCCTCTCAACTCCCTGTTTTTCCAATGGTTATTTGTACTAGGGATGTAATATAACATCAGTAAATCAGGATTGCAGAGAACTTGGCTGAGGTACATAATATTCAAAGACCATTTCACTTGAAATTCTTTTTATTTTATAAGGCATCCCTTTGCACGCCCGAGTGAAGCCCTCTGAACTAGAGAAAAATCACATCAAGAGGTGCAAAATAATAAAGATAAAAGTCTCTTCATTTTTACCATTTTAATAGAAGGCCAAATTCATCACATTTTGCTTCCAAAATTTTAGTAAGTGGGAAAAAAATAGTATTTTGGTGAAGACACAAAACTGAAATAGAAGTTATGAATGACATCAAATATTAGCCTCAGCATCCAATTTATTTTTGTGTTTTTTCTTGCAATATAATGTATTTATAGAAATGAGATTCACATTATTGCAAATAGAACTGCTTTTTAATTTAATCTATCTTGTATTTTCAGGGTATTTTCCAGTTAAATAAAAATGATGGGAAAAAACTGGATTCCAGAGCTGTGTAAGTAAAATAAAATAGAGTCCTGTTTTACTTTGTTAGTGATCTCCCATATGTTTACTGTTGCATCTCCAGGGTCTAGCAGACTGTCTGACACATAGCAAGAGCTAAATAAACATTTTGGGGAATAAGATAATAAAGAACCTACAGAGACTTGATCTTATTCTTCGTTGTTAACACTTAACTCCCCTCCAGTGATAGATTAGTTATCAAAAATGGCTTGGAGGGGGGCCTGGGTGGTTCAGTGGGTTATGCCTCTGCCTTCAGCTCAGGTCATGATCTTGGGGTCCTGGAATTGAGCCCTGAATCAGGCTCCCTGCTCAGCAGGGAGTCTGCTTCCTCCTCTCTTTCTGCCTGCCTCTCCACCTACTTGAGATCTCTGTCTGTCAAATAAATAAATAAAATCTTTAAAAAAATGGTTTGGAGAAGAATTAATTGTTTTGTACCACTATTTCTTCTATTAGAGATTAACAAAACTATCTGAAAATTATCTGAGAAATGAGGCTGGAGGAAGAGTATAGAGTAGTTTGCCTGCCTTCCTTCTCCCTACTCTGCCCATGGCCAGGTACCCCCATCTTGAGGCAATGACTATGATCTCCCTAGCTGTAGAAAAACCTACTCTCAAGAAACCTGTCTGGGAAGAGCTGGGAGGTGAGCTTGGGGAAGCTGGAATGTAGGATACCAGGCAGAGGAAGAGATTAGCATTCTGGAAATTCTGCAGATAAGAGAAGGTACCCACCATGTATGCCCTTCAACCCTATTAATTTATAGAGGAGTGGAGCCCAACCTACCATATCATTTTTCTTTCTCAAGTCATGAGCACAAGAAAATGCCCAACACAGACTCTGGAGCCACTGTATTTTCATAGTCTACAGCCCTTTTCTGTCCTTTCCCTTACTGCTGGCAAGTGTGGCTCTCCAGGCCATGGTTAAGACCAGTGTACCAATTAATGGGCAAGCTCTCAGGATACAGAAAACAAAGTAGTTGCTGCATCAGCCACTGACCTGAAACAAGACAGGACATTAACTGATCTTATTCAAGGTATCTTTCTCTTGAGTAAGTGATTTGTGAATAAAAGCAATTTCTAACCTTTTATTAAACAGGGTAATGTGTTTGTAGCCAATCTCAAGAGAGATACAGGCCTTGTTTTAGGAAGGTCTGACTAGTCTCTTTATTTATTTATTTATTTATTTTAAGAATTTATTTATTTGACAGAGAAAGATCACAAGTAGGCAGAGAGGCAGGCAGAGAGAGAGAGAGAGAGAGAGAGAGAGAGGAGGAAGCAGGCTCTCTGCCGAGCAGAGAGCCCGATGTGGGACTCGATCCCAGGACCCTGAGATCACGACCTGAGCCGAAGGCAGTGGCTTAACCCACTGAGCCACCCAGGTTCCCCTGTCTAGTCTCTCTATTTTGCAGTCTCTTCAGTGAAGAGTACATGCCAACTATTCCCTGACTTCAAGGTTTGCAGGGTGAGAAGCTACACCAGTACTCCCCAGGGTGACCAGTGCCTCACCCCAAAGACTATGGGCTATGGGAAGCCTTCTTAGGTTTTCCCATTTACTATGAATTTGGAGCATTTTTGGAGTCCTGTAGACCTTGTCTCATTGGGTGTTACCAGAGGCATACATTTTCACTCTACTATGCAAAAAGGAACATGTACTTTTTACTTTAAAGTCCAAAGGAACTAAATTTATTTGCCCTACTTTTCAGTTATACAACATGAATTATTGTACTCTAAGGTGACATCTAATAAGCTTTTCTCAAAGCTACTTTTAAAAAATGGAATTTAAATGTTTTTTTTTCTTTTTCCAAATAAAGTGCACTCAAGTAAGAAAATGCCATTTATCCAAACATTTACTGAGTAGCTGCTATGTGATAGGAATCTTCCAAGATTCTCAGAAGAGTGGGATAATATGATTTTAAATTGATAATAACAATTGACATATAAAAATATGTCAAAGAAGCAAAACAGAAAGCAAATAGCGGCTGATTTGCTTGTGACAGATGCTTTGACAGAACAAAGCACATAAAATTCCCCTAACACAGTGCATAGCTGTGTGATCTCACATGGGATTGTAATGGGCAAAGTCCTCATGAGCAAAGGTAGAGACAGAGGGAGACCATGAGATGCTTTGTTACTACCTGTAGAAGAATATCATATAAATTGAATTGGTTATCTGGTCTAAATAAGTCTTGAAGCTAATTAAGTATCTATGTGTTTCTTTTTTTTTTTTAATTTTTTATTTTTTATAAACATATATTTTTATCCCCAGAGGTACAGGTCTGTGAATCACCAGGTTTACACACTTCACAGCACTCAGCAAAGCACATACCCTCCCCAATGTCCATAATCCCACCCCCTTCTCCCAAACCCCCTCCCCCCTGCTTTGTCGAGAGAGCTATAGACCCAGCAACCCTCAGTTTGTTTTGTGAGATTAAGAGTCACTTATGGTTTGTCTCCCTCCCAATCCCATCTTGTTTCATTGATTCTTTTCCTACCCACTTAAGCCCCCATGTTGCATCACTACTTCCTCATATCAGGGAGATCATATGATAGTTGTCTTTCTCTGCTTGACTTATTTCACTAAGCATGATACGCTCTAGTTCCATCCATGTTGTCGCAAATGTCAAGATTTCATTTCTTTTGATGGCTGCATAGTATTCCATTGTGTATATATACCACATCTTCTTGATCCATTCATCTGTTGATGGACATCTAGGTTCTTTCCATAGTTTGGCTATTGTGGACATTGCTGCTATAAACATTTGGGTGCATGTGCCCTTTTGGATCACTATGTTTGTATCTTTAGGGTAAATACCCAATAGTGCAATTGCTGGGTCATAGGGCAGTTCTATTTTCAACATTTTGAGGAACCTCCATGCTGTTTTCCAGAGTGGCTGCACCAGCTTGCATTCCCACCAACAGTGTAGGAGGGTTCCCCTTTCTCCGTATCCTCGCCAGCATCTATCATTTCCTGACTTGTTGATTTTAGCCATTCTGACTGGTGTGAGGTGATATCGCATTGTGGTTTTGATTTGTATTTCCCTGATGCCGAGTGATATGGAGCACTTTTTCATGTGTCTGTTGGCCATCTGGATGTCTTCTTTGCAGAAATGTCTGTTCATGTCCTCTGCCCATTTCTTGATTGGATTATTTGTTCTTTGGGTGTTGAGTTTGCTAAGTTCTTTATAGATTCTGGACACTAGTCCTTTATCTGATATGTCGTTTGCAAATATCTTCTCCCATTCTGTCAGTTGTCTTTTGATTTTGTTAACTGTTTCCTTTGCTGTGCAAAAGCTTTTGATCTTGATGAAATCCCAATAGTTCATTTTTTCCCTTGCTTCCCTTGCCTTTAGCATTGTTCCTAGGAAGATGTTGCTGCAGCTGAGGTCGAAGAGGTTGCTGCCTGTGTTCTCCTCAAGGATTCTGATGGATTACTTTCTCACATTGAGGTCCTTCATCCATTTTGAGTCTATTTTTGTGTGTGGTGTAAGGAAATGGTCCAATTTCATTTTTCTGCATGTGGCTGTCCAATTTTCCCAACACCATTTATTGAAGAGGCTGTCTTTTATCCATTGGACATTCTTTCCTGCTTTGTCGAAGATTAGTTGACCATAGAGTTGAGGGTATATTTCTGGGCTCTCTGTTCTGTTCCATTGATCTATGTGTCTGTTTTTGTGCCAGGACCATGCTGTCTTGATGATGACAGCTTTGTAATAGAGCTTAAAGTCCGGAATTGTGATGCCACCAATGTTGGCTTTCTTTTTCAATATCCCTTTGGCTATTCGAGGTCTTTTCTGGTTACATATGAATTTTAGAATTATAATTCCTATTCTCTTGAAACTGTTCCAAAAAATAGAAATGGAAGGAAAACTTCCAAACTCATTTTATGAGGCCAGCATCACCTTGATCCCAAAACCAGACAAGGATCCCATCAAAAAAGAGAGCTATAGACCAATATCCTTGATGAACACAGATGCAAAAATACTCAACAAAATACTAGCCAATAGGATTCAACAGTACATTAAAAATATTATTCACCACAACCAAGTGGGATTTATTCCAGGGATGCAAGGTTGGTTCAACATCCGCAAATCAATCAATGTGATACAACACATCAATAAAAGAAAGAACAAGAACCATATGATACTCTCAATAGATGCTGAAAAAGCATTAGACAAAGTAAAGCATCTTTTCCTGATCAAAACTCTTCAAAGTGTAGGGATAGAGGGCACATACCTCAATATTATCAAAGCCATCTATGAAAATCCCACCACAAATATCATTCTCAATGGAGAAAAACTGAAAGCTTTTCCGCTAAGGTCAGGAACATGGCAGGTATGTCCATTATCACCACTGCTATTCAACATAGTACTAGAGGTCCTAGCCTCAGCAATCAGACAACAAAAGGAAATTAAAGGCATCCAAATCGGCAAAGAAGAAGTCAAATTATCACTCTTCGCAGATGATATGATACTATATGTGGAAAACCCAAAAGACTCCACTCCAAAACTGCTAGAACTTATACAGGAATTCAGTAAAGTGTCAGGATATAAAATCAATGCACGGAAATCAGTTGCATTTCTCTACACCAACAACAAGACAGAAGAAAGAGAAATTAAGGAGTCAATCCCATTTACAATTGCACCCAAAACCATAAGATACCTAGGAATAAACCTAACCAAAGAGGCACAGAATCTATACTCAGAAAACTATAAAGTACTCATGAAAGAAATTGAGGAAGACACAAAGAAATGGAAAAATGTTCCATGCTCCTGGATTGGAAGAGTAAATATTGTGAAAATCTCTATGCTACCTAAAGCAATCTACACATTTAATGCAATTCCTATCAAAGTACCATCCATCTTTTTCAAAGAAATGGAACAAATAATTCTATGTGTTTCTATCTAAAGAAATTTCTTCATTCTTTCAGTCAACTTTGTGTTTCTTAAGATGTAAAGAGATTTACTACACTCAACATTTTATGAGAACCTGATATTTGACTTTCTGCATGAATTCTGTTTCTGAGGGTACCAAAATAAGTAGATTCACAATCAGGTGTTCTCACTACCATAATAATCAAATGACATTAATTTCCTATATATTTGCCTGTTTTGTAATCAAGATTGTAAATGTATGTTCTAATAGTACATTGGATCTGTGAGAAAATGCTCATTGTATTTAGATCCACTAATGCAGTTAGCTACACATTGACACAGCTCTGAAAACTTGAAGTGTATCAATTTTAAATATGTTCTTCCAAACTTGCATAACTTGTATAATATCTGAGTATGAATTTTAACTATGGGTAACTTTCCTTTTATAAAAGGCCAAGAGGAATCATTTATTATCATTTATATATTAAAATCCTGTTCAATATGTTAAACTTCTGTAGGTAGTTTCTCTTTCAAAATAAAATTTTATTTTAAAAAATAAGGAATTTAAGCATATAGGCAGCCAATGTTCAAAAATGGGTCATTGTCTTTGCACATAATGACAAACATTTGAAAGTGGGAAGCTTAGAAATGTTAAGATTCATTGTTCTGACCCACAGAAACTTATTATCATTTCAATTTTACAATTCAGCATTTTGAAGTTTCCTAGTTATAATAAATCATAAATCCTCTCAGTTATAATAAATAGTAAGCTACTCTAGGTAAGATACAGTGGTACATTTAAAGAGAAAATGAATGGCATATGCTATAATCAAGAACAATTGGCAGACACGGCATAGAGCAGTTATTTTAAAGCTCATAGTCTCTTTCCCCACATCTCTTCATGAGATATGGGACGTATTCAAATACTTCAACAAATTTTGCCTCTAAAGACTTTGTTCCAGTGTATTATCAGGGTATCAAGGTAGTGGTTTTTTTTAAACAGCTGATACCTAGTTTTGCCGAAATGATTTTAATAAAATGTTTAGTTTTATGTTCACCTAGAAAAGTAAAGCAACTCTTACTTTAGGAATAAAGGAATGAAAGAATAAAAGGAAGGTCTTCCATTTATTACTTTATGAAGTATTTTTTGAGAGAATACTGTAAGTCAAACATAATTCTAGGCACTAGGAATATATACATAATCAAGACAGAACTTATATTCTAATAGAGGAAATAAGCAAATAAGACATAAAATACTGTAATTTATAATAATAATACATTTTGTTCACTTATCTCACATTTATTGATCACCTACTATATGCTAGGGACACTAGTGGGTGCTTAAGATTCAACAGTGAATAAAAACAGATATCCCTGCCCTTATGAGGCATGCACATTGATTCTATGAAGGAAATAAAGCAGAATAAAGTGGGATGAAGAAACTTTTTTTTTTTTTAGATGGAGAAGACAAGGGGAGCTTGAGAAAGTGATATTTTAATAGACTAGAATGACAAGAAGGAGTGAGATCTGTGAAGATCTGGGGGAATAGAATTCTAGGCCAAGAAAATATCAAATATAAATGCTCTGAAACAGACAAGAGGTTGATGGGTGCTAGGAATGCCAAGAGCCTTGATGCTGGAGCACAATGTCATGGAAGTGAGTGGCATGAGGTAACACCAGAGGGATAAAGGGGTACCAAAAATACAGAGCCTCACAGATCATGGTAACATTTCCAGTGTGGTGGGAAATTATTCAAATTTGAAGCTGGTGAGTAACATGATCATATTTACATTTTTAAAAAGGTCCCTTCAGTAATAATATGAGGACTAGATCATGGAGGGAACAAGAGTGAAAGCAGAGGGACAATCTAGGAGGCTACAACGTTAGATGAGAAAAGAGATGTTGGTGACTTAGAAAAGAGTGATCAAAGTGGGTCTGGTAATAAGTGACCAAATTGTGACATACTTTCAAGTTAGAAGACAAAATGATTAGCTGATGGATTCAATGTTGGTTGTTAGGGAAAGCAAAGATTCAAGGATCCAGCAAGGTTTTTGATCAGAGTAATTGGGTAAATTGTGATACCATCTATAGAGACAGAGATCAAGGGAAAATTGGCTTTTTGATGGTGGGTTGGGAAATCACGAGTTATTTTTGAACATGAAAAATTAATGATACCCATTAGATACTGAAATGTCAAGGAAGCAGTGATATGTTCATTTAACTCTATGGTTTATGTGAGAGGTTGGGCTGGAGATAAATTTCGGAATCAGTGGAATTTAGATGAAAGCCAGTTTAACACTGGAAAAAATCAACTACAGAGAAATGAAAAATGAAAAAGACAAGAGAGGCAAAGACTGAGCCTTTGTCACCATAGAATTTAGAAGTAGGAAGAAGAGGAGTCAGCAAGAGTCTGGGCAGAAGCATTAGATGTTTGGGTTCTGAAGCTGAAGCTTTAGCAGCGACAGGAAAGAGGAGGGCCAGATGAAAGCTCAGAGGTGAGAAAAGCAAGATCCAGTGGAGAATAGAGAACAACTTCTTTGTTGTTCTCACGCTGGAGAGCAGAATACAAAAGGGAGAGAGACTAGAATTGACCCTGGAGAGGAAGGGAACAATAATAGTGAAGAAGGTTGTTATGGTTATCAAAGCAAACAATGATGGTGGCAGGAGGAGTGGAACACAATAGTTAAGTTAGGGAGATTCCTATGAGGCAGGAGTGTCCAATTTTAATGATGTTTTGATATTGGGAGTGAAAAGATGAAGCTCAGATTTAGGTTGACTGTAACATAGATTATTATTCTATTTTCTGTACTTCTTTTTAAACATTCCATAATAATACAGTTGTGAAAACAGGAAAATATTACTTATAACCCCAACTAGCTTAACAGAAATACTAATTCTTTCCACATTTCAATAGTATGCTTGCATATAATTTTACAATGTGGTTATCCTAATAAACACACACATCTCTTTTTTTGTTCAATTTACATTATGCCATAAACGCTTCTATGTTGCTTCATAATATCTATAATTACCATTTAAATGAAAACATATTATTTCATAGACCACAAGTAATTATTTAATTTACTATTTCTCCCTATTTTAACAATGCTTCCAATATCTAACCATTGTTACTAGCGGTACATGCTCATGAACATGTATTTTTATTTTTGAATTATCTGTGCAGGATATATTTGAAGATGCTGAAAACACATAAATATCACCAACTGCTTTCTAAACATTTTGCCAATAGACAGTTCTCTCAGGAATATGCCAGTGTACCAGGTTTGCCACAACCTCAATGGAATTAAGTAGTTTTCTTAAAAATATCTTCTGACTAAATCTGTGTGAATTTCAATCTCAGTATTATTTTAATTGTATGTTTCGTATCTAGTGACAATAATGGCTTACCTATCTAAATACTATCCTTGTTGCTAAGCATTTATATGAAGACTTAAGTTACTTAATTTTTTCCTCAGACAGCTGTATAGGTTTCTTATATAATAACATTATTTGTTAATAATGAGTTCCTCTGAAAAATTTTTGTAAGACTTAAACATACACATACACACACACACACACACACAATCTGGAATAAAAAGATAAAGATCTGTTTCCTAATTTTTGTATTTACTGGTTAGGTTAGAATCCTGGCCCTTGTTTATAAATTGTGCTTTCGAACTAATATGGGTTTAAAGGCCTATTTTTTCAATATTTCACAGTATTATGAGTTTGGGGTTCATGTAAGTTAACATACATGTAAATGTTTAAGTAGAAAACTGTAATTTTGGTGATATTATTATTTGAGCATTTCAACTGAGCATTTGGGGGTGAGGGAGACTGTGTAATGCTTGACATTATTGAAGCCGTAACAGATGGTATCTGTCTCCTGCTTATACACCACATCTGTCTTATGCTCAGTGAACAGGACAATGCATATGATGTTGATACTTTTAAATAAATATATGTAGATATATTTAAATTTTAATTGTCAATTTAATCAACAGAAGAAAAAGCATAAACATAAATTCATGAAGTTTAAGAATTACATTAGAATTCCCTGACATGTTTAATACCCATTTTAGCTTTTCATATACTATAATATAAAAGAAGTAGGAGAACCCATACAATGTTTCCAGCACGAAAACACCCAGTATGTAAATATTATTTTTGATGGCACTTGAAGAATACAAATTAATCATGCAGTAATTTTTATGCCAGACTAATAACTTAATTATAACCAAATTGGACTTTCACACCTTTAATGATGGTTTAAAAAAATCATCTGAAAGATGATGAAATTGGAAATGACTCACGATTCTAGATAATCAGTAAGATACATTATCATTTATAAAATAAGACAGATGATAGCTACACTTACTATGGTAGCACTATATAAAATACAGAATTGGCAAATTACTATGTTGTACACCCGAAACTAATATAACACTGTACATCAACTATACTTCACTAATAAAAATTTTTGAAAAATAACATGTTAATTGGAACAACAACAAAAAAGGCTTTCCAACTTAGTCAGTGATAATATAGAAAGGATGACATGTTATATTCTACAGGGAAAAAGAAAAGTTTCTTCACTAATAGGTATTTACAATGCAGGTGTTCATGTTCCTCACTAAATATTTAAGCGATATTATAATTACCAAAGATAAATTAATTCACAGAGACATAATTATTATTTTCTCTTATCTTTCTTTTGTCCTAAGTATTTGCCAAACACAGATGCTGCATTCATCCAAATTATACACTAAGAAATGGCTTCTGCCAAAGCACAGAAGAACTCCTCTGATGGCTTTATTTCCATCTCACCTTCCCTCATCTGAATGTCTTTTTTACTCCTTTGCTCCTCCCTTATGCAATGAATCATTCTGAACACTGGCATTACCAAACAAATAGTTACAGTTCATTCTGCAATCTTAAAATTTTTCCAGTAACCATTTTAATTTTAAAATTGCAAAGCATTTAGGGAAATATAAACTCTTTGTTTTTCCCCTAATTGCTTTTCATTTAAATATAGATATTAGGTACACATATCAGAGAAGGCAACTGTTCCCACTAGTGTGTTTATCTAATTTAGGTGATGGAAGCTATTCAAGAACTATCTTTTGCTATGATCTTGGAAAACTCACTTGACAAATTTAGACTAAATACCACCTCAGCAGCAGTGACTTTAATGGTTAGCACCTGTGCTGAGAATATCATAGTCCTTCTGGACTGCCAAAAGCTGCATCTCCTTGTGAACTTTCCCATCCTCTAACTTATCATGAACTCTCATCAGTCTTAGCCATATGTTTCACATTTGTGAATTTATCACTCCTGTGTGCTTCTATAATCTGCACTTGTGGTGGTTCAGTTAAATTGTAAAACCAAAAATCACAGAGTGTAACAGAGGAATTGTTTCTGCTCATTCTTAATTGTGAGCTTGAAGTGGACATGGTCAAGAGCAGAATGTATCATTTTCCTTGAAGAAAGCTGCTGTGAAGAACACCTATGCCAGGTAATGATAATCACTTTCTACATAGGACTCTGAAACTGACTCCCTGACATTTTTATAAATAAAGTATTCCTTGAATCACCTTCTTCTTGTCTTCTACCACTTTTCCAGTTGAAGCAAAGTCACAGTTCATCAGTGTTAGTGAAACAGACTTCTCACTTGTCATCCTGTGTTAATCTTGCCCATCTTAAATCCATATTACTGCCAAATTGATTTACATTTTTGCTTAAAACATTAAATATTTCAAGTTACAGAAAACTAAAGGCATTATTTCAAAGACCCGTGCACTTATCACAAACACATTCTGCTTTATAGTTTCAGGTCATTTATAGTTGTAGCTACTGTGTTATAAAGCACTTTTATGTTAATAATAGAAATGCTTTAGTATGTTGATGAGCACAGTACTTTTATTATCCCTGTCTTAGCTTGGGATGCCATAACAAAATACCATGACTGGGTAGCTTAAGTAACAGAGATTTATTTTCTCAAAAATCTGGGAGAGATCTCTCACAGAGGCTGGGAGCCCAAGATTAGGGTGCCAGATTGTCCCGATTTTGGTGAGAGCCCTCTTGCTGGCTCTCAGATGGCTACGTTTAGCTGTGTCCTCACATGACAGAGAGAGAGAGAGAGAGAGAGAGAGAACCCTGTGTCTCAATACCATCACACTGAGAGTTAGAATTTTAACAAACTAACTGGGAGTGAGATTTTAACAAATGAATTTTCAAGGGGCACTATGGAATCCACAGCAATTCCTATCTTACAGAAAAGGAAACGGAGGTACACAGAGTACTTTAGGAAAAAGGAAAAAAGCACACAAAGTTTAAGTAATTTGCTTAAGGATAATAAGAAGCCAGGCAGTCTAGGGTCAAAACTGACATTTCTAGCCACTATTCCATCACCTCTTAAAGAAAAATAGAGCATTACAAAAATAGTGAAGTTAAAGACGTTCTCCTCCTTCTCCAGAGGCAATCACTATTTTGATGTTTGTGTATTCTTTCTCATCCTCACATATTTATATGTGTCCATGACTGTGTTTATAATACAGATGCATATATACCTATGTATATAATATATGTGTATACCCACCTACACCTATCTATGTTACCCATATTTCTATAATATGCTTGTAACAAATTTTAAATACATATATATGTATATATTTGTTCACATGAATGGCATCAAACTGCACCTATGTTTCCAACCCTTTTTCTTGACTGTGCTTTGTGAGTGCTATGTTTATTGAAAATTATTATTTACCACATTTACTTTGTCAATATTTCTCATTCTCAACATTCTGTCATTTCCTCCTTAAATCTTAAATTCCATGACTGGGGATTGTCATCAACCCTTTGAATACCTGCTCTACCTCCCTGCCCTCCCTCTATTTCATCAAACTTGCGTGTCATTACCGCAAAAGTGGGTCCACCCATGCCTGCCTTCCACCCATTCTGCCCGTACACCTGCACAGATGAACATGAAGGACATACAGTGGTCTCACTTTATAATTATTATATTTGTTTCATATGTAAGTTGAGAAACAATTTTACATTTATGACTGGCAATTAAGTAGCCTGTTACTTATAGCTTATATAAGTAACTATGGTTACTTATAGCCATGTTGGCTCTCCCTATTTCATTCAGTCTTCCATGCTATTTTGTGACTGTTTCCTACCTTCCCCTTTCTCCTCAAACCTCTAACATTCTAGTTTTCAGCTGGTGATGTCAGGATCTATTTCCCTGAGAAAATAAAAGCAATTATGCAACAGGTTCTAAACCCTCCTATTAGAACACCTGTCCACATACCTGTGCCTGTGCTGTATGCACTTCTCCACTGCTCTCCTGTTCAACAACCAACTGGCTGTGTTTCTTTTCTTTTTTTTTTTGTTTTTAATTTTTTATTTTTTATAAACATATATTTTTATCCCCAGGGGTACAGGTCTGTGAATCACCAGGTTTACACACTTCACAGCACTCACCAAAGCACATACCCTCCCCAATGTCCATAATCCCACCCCCTTCTCCCAAACCCCCTCCCCCCAGCAACCCTCAGTTTGTTTTGTGAGATTAAGAGTCACTTATGGTTTGTCTCCCTCCCAATACCATCTTGTTTCATTGATTCTTCTCCTACCCACTTAAGCCCCCATGTTGCATCACCACTTCCTCATATCAGGGAGATCATATGATAGTTGTCTTTCTCTGCTTGACTTATTTCGCTAAGCATGATATGCTCTAGTTCCATCCATATTGTCGCAAATGGCAAGATTTCATTTCTTTTGATGGCTGCATAGTATTCCACTGTGTATATATACCACATCTTCTTGATCCATCCATCCAACTGGCTGTGTTTCTAAAGCCAACACTTTCCCACATACACTAGGCTTTAACCTGGGGCATTATTTCAGCAATTCTTCCCTTCCTCCTGCCTCGCACATTTTCTCTCTCTACCGAATCATTTCTTTCATCAGTACAAACATCCTATAAAATTAAAAAAAAAACAGAATTACAAATGTCTCTTGAGCCCACCTTTCTCTTCACCCACTGTCCTAATACCTTATTCTGTCTTTTAACAAAATGGTCTCGGACTCCTCTCTTTTCACTTGTCCTTGAACCCATACCAATCAGGCTTTCACTTAGAACACTCTTCCCAATGCTACACCTGTCAAGATCACCAATGGCTTCATGTTTACAAATTTGAAGCCCACTTATCTTCTTACTTAACTCATCTACACCTTTAGCACAGTTGGTCACTCTCTTTGCATTTCCTTTCTTAGCCTGTGTGGTTGATTTATTTTTATGTTTTTTAGATGGAAGAAATTACTTCTACATATTATGTGCTCATATTCTTGGCCCTCATTTTTGTTAAGATTTTTTAAATAAGATTTTGAAAAATGTAAATTGCAAATATAATTCTCTCATCAGCTTTTCTTTAAAAAATATATTTATTTATGTGTGAGAGACAGAGAGTGCATGAGCTGGGGGTGGGGAAGAGGGAAAAGGGAAGCAGACTCTCCACTGAGTGGGGAGCCCTATCTGGGGCCGGATCCAATGACCTGAGCCAAACCCAAGAATTGGACACTTAACAGACTGAGCCACCCAGGTGCCCCAGTTTATTTTCTTTTTAAAAAAACATTTTTGGTGATGCCTGGGTGGCTTAGTGGGTAAAGCTTCTGCCTTCAGGTCAGGTCATGATCCTAAGATCCTAGGATCAAGTCCCACATAGGGCTTCTTACTCAGCGGGGAGCCTGTGTCACCCTCTGCCTGCCACTCCCGCTGCTCATGCTCTCTCTGACAAATAAATAAATATAATCTAAAAAAAATTGCTGGTGTCATTTTATTTTACTTTAAATATATTTTGAAGAATTCAAAACTGTGGATCTTATCCTTTATGATTAATTTTTTAAAGTGCCTTGTTTAAATAATGTTTCACTTTTCAAACACCCTAAATTCATTATCTATATTTTCTTTAAAATTAATATTTTTTACTTGAGAAAGAAATAAAATATTTATTAAGTGAAAAATAAATTTTCCCAACATAATTTATGGAATAATGCAATTTTTTGCTGCTGATTTGTTATACAACTTACAATGAATATCAAGTTCATATATGCAATGGGTCTGTTGCTAAACTTTTTTTTTTTAAGATTTTATTTATTTCTTTGACAGAGACAGATCACAAGTAGGCAGAGAGGAAGGCAGAGAGAGGAGAAAGCAGGCTCCCTGCTGAGCAGAGGGCCCGATGTGGGACTCGATCCCAGGACCCTGGGATCATGACCTGAGCTGAAGTCAGAGGCTTTAACCCACTGAGCCACCCAGGTGCCCCGTTGCTAAACTTCTTAGTCCTTTTCTGTATTTCTATTCCTGTGCCAATACCCATTTTGTTTGTATTACTACAGCTTTATAACAAGAACTGATATCTAGTGAAACAATGTCAAAAATGTCTCTGCAATTCTAGGACACTTGTTCTTTCATATATATTTTAGGAATATATTATGATTTACATAAACACCCTGTTAAGAATTTTTGTTGAAATTGGTTAAATTGAATTAAATTTTTGTTATCTGGGTATCATTATTGAGTTCTCCAGCTCTTATGTGTCAAGGTACTTATTCCAGTCTCTTTTTATGACTTTTAATACATTTTAAGAATTTCTCCATGTATGTCTTACATTTATTACATTTATTTCTTTGCACTTCACAGTTTGTGAGTTTTGTAAATACATCTCTGTTACTAACATATAGGAAGATAACTGATTTTTTTTCTTATGGTCTTGTTTTAACAATCTTGATGAACTCTTATTTGTATATTTTTTAGATGTTCTTGTATTTAGTTGCATTCACTTTGTGTATAATTATATTGTCTGATAATAACACTTTATTTCTTTTTTATCTTGTTTTTTTTTTTTACTTTTTAACTAATTATGTTACCATTTTTACAGACCATTATTTGTACCACTCTTATAGTCCTAGAATAAAAATTTCAATATCATGATTTTTAAACACTGCTAATTAGTATTTTTGAAGCTATGTTCATCAATAAAAATAGCCTAGAATTTTTTTCCTGTTTTAGAAAGTTGCAAGTTATCTTTACCCATAGGCCAAACTTATTTTCACTATATTAATTTAAATTTACTATCTGTATTTTTAGGTAAGTACATACATGCTCTTCTAATAAAAACTACATAATATTTTGATTACTCTTTTGGCAGACTCAAATAATTGGCATCTGATATCCATTCTGCCTTTTTTTATGACAATATGTATGGATTCTGTTTATATATAATGCACATACATATATATTATCTACAATATATATGCACACACATATCATATATTTAAATATACACATGTACATACTATGTGTATACCCACATGTACATATATATATATATATATATATATATATATATATATATATACACCAATACATAACTAGCATGCATATATGCTGCCATCTGGACTAAAGAATATATTTTTCAGGCTGTCTTACAGCCAGGTGTGCCTATGTGACTAAATAATGGGCAAATAAATGTAGGTGGAAGTAATATGTCCAATTTCTAGAAAGTGTAGGTATGTGTTTTGGCCTCACTGCCCTTCCTTCTCCCTGTACTTTGGTCTAAAACTATTTAAGCAAAATACTACAATCCCTAACTTGCTGGGGTGCCTCTGTGGCTCATTCAGTTAAGCCACTGACTCTAGGATTCAGCTCAGGTTGGGATTTCAGGGCCATGAGATCAAATCCTACACTGGGCTCTGTATTCAGAGCATAGTCTGTGAAAGACTCTCTCTCTCTCTCTGCCCCTCCTGCTTGTGCTCTCTCTCTCTAAAATAAATAAACTTTCTAAAGATTTCACAACTTGTTAGATTTGTTCATTTCCTCCCTCTGGTTCCATCAGTTTTGGGTTTATGTATATAAACTTTTGCAATAGATGTGCATACATTCAGGATCATTCTGGTGTGGTGAAATGACATTCAACATTATATAGTTTAAATGGAAGTTACAAGTCTATGTAATGACAAAAGTCCACTTGACCTGATATTAACATAGCTTTAATGATGTTCATATGGTTAGTATTTGCATGATGTATCATTTTCCATCTTTATCCTCTCAATTTATATCTTTATATTTAATCTATCTTTTAAAATATCTTTATATTTCCTTAGCAATTCAGGGTCTCTTATGGTTCCATATAAATTTTAGGATTGTTTGTTCCAGCTCTTTGAAAAATGCCAGTGGAATTTTGATCAGAACGCATTGAAAGTATAGATTGCTCTAGGCGATATAGACATTTTAACAATGTTTATTCTTCTTATCCATGAACATGGAATGTTCATCCACCTCTTTGTGTCTTCTTCAATTTCTTTCATGAGTGTTCTGTAGTTGCTCGAGTACAGATCCTTTACCTCTTTGGTTAGGTTTATTCCCAAGTATCTTATGGTTCTTGGCGCTATAATAAATGGAATTGATTCTCTAATTTTCCTTTCTGTATTTTCAATGTTAGTGTATAAGAAAGCAACTGATTTCTGTACATTGATTTTGTATCCTGCCACATTACTGAATTGCTGTATAAGTTCTAGTAGTTTGGGGGTGGAGTCTTTTGGTTTTTCCATATAAAGTATCATGTCATCAGCAAAGAGAGAGAGTTTGACTTCTTCATTGTCAATTTGAATCCTTTTAGTTTCATTTTGTTGTCTAATGCTAAGGAAATGTTGGAAAAAGAAAAACAAAACTGGGGGCATCACATTACCTGATTTTAAGCTTTACTACAAAGCTGTGATCACCAAGACAGCATGGCACTGGCACAAAAGGAGACACATGGACCAGTGGAACAGAGTAGAGAGCCAAGATATGGAACCTCAGCTATATGGTCAAATAATCTTGGACAAAGCAGGAAAAAATATACAGTGGAGAAAAGACAATCTCTTCAATAAATGGTGCTAGGAAAATTAGATAGCTATGTGTAGAAGGATGAAACTCGACCATTCTTTTATGCTATGCACAAATATAAACTTGAAATGGATAAAAGACCTCAACATGAGACAGAAATCCATCAGAATTATAGAGGAGAACATAGGCAGTAACCTCTTTGACATCAGCCACAGCAACTTCTTACAAGATATGTCTCCAAAGGCAAAGAAAACAAAGGCAAAATGAATTTTGGGGACTTCATCAAGATCAAAAGCTTCTGCACAGCAAAGGAAACAGTCAACAAAACGAAGAGGCAACCCACAGAATGGGAAAAGATATTGGCAAATGACAGTACAGACAAAGAGCTGATATCCAAGATCTGTAAACAACTTCTCAAACTCAACACACACAAAACAGATAATCACATCAAAAAAATGGGCAGAAGACATGAACAGACACTTCTCTTAAGAAGACATACAAATGGCTAACAGACACATGAAAAAATGTTTATCATCATTAGCTATCAGGAAGAATTAAAATCAAAACCACACTGAGATACCACCTTACACCAGTTAGGATAGGCTGAAATTAATAAGACAGTAAACAACATGTGTTGGAGAAGATGTGGAGAAAGGGGAGCCCTCTTACCTGTTGGTGGGAATGCAAGTTGGTGTAGCCACTTTGGAAACCCGTGTGGAGATTCCTTAAGAAATTAAAAATAGAGCTTCTCTATGACCTGCAATTGCACTATTGCATATTTACACCATATTTACACCATATTTACATATTTACCCCAAAGATACAGATGTAGTGAAAAAAAGGGCCATCTGCACCCCAATAGCAGCAATGGCCACAGTCACCAAATGGTGGAAAGAACCAAGATGCCCTTCAACAGACAAATGGATAAAGAAAATATGATCCATATATACAATGAAGTATTATGGCTCCATCAGAAAGGATGAATACCCAACTTTTATATCAACATGGACAGGACTAGAAGAGATTATGCTGAGTGAAGTAAGACAAGCAGAGACAGTCAATTATCATATGGTTTCACCTACTTGTGAAGCATAAGGAATAACATGGAGGACATGGGGAGATGTAGAGGAGAAGGGATTTGGGGTAAATTGCAGGGAGAGACAAACCATGAGAGACTGTGGACTCTGAAAAACAAACTAAGGGTTTTGGAGGGGAGGGAGGGGAGGGATTGGGTGAGCCTGTGGTGGGTATTATGGAGGGCACGTATTGCATGGAGCACTGGCTGTGGTACATGAACAATGAATTATGGAACATTGAATAGAAATAAAAAAGATAAAAATTTAAAAAATCTTTATATTTTATACACATCTCATGCAAACTGTATATAGTGGAATTCTGATTTTTACCTAGCAATATCACTCCTGTCATGTAATTCAATCTATTTATAGTATATCTGGGTATTAGACTGTAGCATTTCTGTTTATCCCTCCTTTCTTTGATAGTTTTCTTCCTGCGTTCTTCAGGTTCAATGAATTACTTTTTAGGATTTCATTTTTTTTCTTATCTACTGCCTTTTTAGTTTTGCCTCATTGTGTGTGTGTGTGTGTGTGTGTGTGTGTATGTGTCTGCGCGTGCATGCAGTGTGGTACATTTCTGGTTTGATTGGGTTAGGCTACTCATCCCGACAACATTCATTTAAGTGGCACATTCTTTCTGTTACATGACATTGTCATTTTTAACATGGGATCATACTGGGCATTTTATTGCCTGGTTTGGAGGTGGATAAATCACCCATATTCCACTGCTAAAGCCCAGTCATATGTTACAATGTAAATGAATAGGAAGTTAAGAAAACTAAATGAAATGCATTTAATGTAGAGAAGAAAGTGAGAAAGTATCCCAGGTGGAGGATAGAGCATGAACAACGATAACAATGTGGTGGTGCTGAGCCAGTGGCTTATTTAAGATAGTGGTGATAACTAGTTGTGTTGATAGGCTATGTCCACATTACAGAGGTTTAGAAATTTAGCCAGAAATGCTGAGATTTCACTCTGACTTTGGAAATTTGGTACCTCAGATGGTGCCGAATTATCCACTCTCTCACCTATAACAGGATTATCTACACATCCTGTCAAATGGAAGTTGCCAACTCTTAAAGCAGGTAGAATATATTTCCTTGCCCCACACTTGGCCCTGGCATGTGACCTTCTTTGGCCAAAATAGTCTGAGCAATCACTACATATGCTACCTCCATGCATAAGTTCAAATTTGATTGTATGGCTGAGCTAGCCCTCCTGAGTCTCTGACCTCTGTCAGATCCCCAGTAGGACCTGCATCTTTATTCTGGGTCCTGGAATGAGAAACCACTAGCAGAGCTATAGCTGATATTCAGATTACATACACCAAAAATGAGAAATAAGTACTGATGTTTTAAGCAAAAGTCAACTGATACCTTACAAGTACTAAAATGTAGTTTCTAATTTTTTTGTTGTTGTTGTTTTTGTTGGGAGGATAGATGGAAGAACAAAATTAGGTATTTTATGTATGCCCAGTGCCTCATATTTAAAATCTGTTTAAATGTCATCATTAATATAAAAATATTATTGATGTGTACCAAACCAAGTACATGAATTATGCCACATGTAAGAGCTTGAAGAATGCAATGTGGCCTAACAGAAAGCTTTCAGGTGTTGACATTCTGAAGACTAGTGTTCATAATTCTAGCTTTGCCAACTTAGTAGCTGTGACCTTCTTTTGCAAATCATGTAAACCTTAGTCTCCTTATTCCAAATTGGAGGCAAAGCATACCTACTTCATATAATGATAAGACATAAATGTGATCACATGTGCAAGAACCTATTTAATCCCCAACATGGAAGAAAGTAGGCATGTGCCCTTATGAAGAAAGTTGCAGAGGAGTGAAGTACAGAAATTGAAACACCTGATGATAGTTATTTAATCACCTGGGGATGCAGAGATTTCAACTGGAAAATTGGGACGCTACTTCAAAAGCATTTTATGTGTTGACTAATTTACGGTCAGGAGGCACTTTAAAACACCAAGCACCCAGCTTCATAATAGCATATTAATAGTGATAAAAACTAGCATGCCATGCAAATTCTAAATCTAAAACACGTTCTGTATAAACTCCCTTGGCAGATTCATTTGGCTCTAATAAAACCATTCATTTTCCATCTTAAGATGCAGTTCAGTGTTACTCTTAGCTATCACATAGCTATTTTATTCTACTCCAGGGAAGAAAGCTTGAGTTGGATGAAATGGTGCCTTTGTGAGGTTACTATATATTCTTTAGTTAAACTGGTTGGCATGGAAAGGCTTAATTAGGAACTGTAAAGCATTTCCAAGATCTTTGGATAGATTTCCAGGAATACTAATTTGCATTATGATTTTTGAACTCTATATATTTATTAAAGGTAGATGCGGTTCCTTTTTTTAAAATTCTGTTTTAGCCACCTAATAATGGGTACTCCTTAAAAAAAAAAAACTGTTACTAAGGTGTTTATGCTTTATTATTTGAATGCGTGTATGTTTTCTTACAAAAAATGAAGTTAACATGTTACAATAAATAAAGGCAGAAGAGATTATTTGAGGATGAGCAAGTGTGTGAAATAATCAGCACCCAGATGCAAAAAAATCTGCAAAGGCTGGGAGTGACAGCTTTGTAGACAAACAGATCAGGGGTATAGGAAGGAACAGGCAACAATGACAAAAACAAAAATTGCATGTAAAAGAGAAAACTCTGAATGTGGGATTTGATTGTCTATAAAATGAAACATATGTCTATGTCAGTATAAAATTGAAAAAAAAGTTTTGCATTTCTCTGTAGATGCTGTTCAAAGAAAATGGAAACAAAGCTATATGGTATGATTCCATTTAGGTAAAAACAAAACAAACCATAGTATCTTCTTCATATGAGAATGTGTGCTTACATATGTCTGTATGAATGAAGGAAAACATGCACACTATCCTGTTAGAATTAGTTTGGATATCTGTGTGGTTGAATGAGGATTGAGGGCAAAAAAGGGGGGACAATGAGCTTTGTCTTTTTTATCTTTTGTTGAGTTTCTTTATTTGTTATAAGTAGGTATGTATTAAGCTTGTAGTTAGAAAAAAATCTCAACTGTTAAAATATCTAATATATTTCACTATTTGCTTTCTTAATAAAGCTTTCTCTTCACCGTAGAACCCTCAACACCTACCCTATTGTTTAATCTTCTCCATAGTCAAGATTCTCAAACACTGTTTCTGATTCTGCTGCCTCCATTGCTCCTTTCTTTCACTCTATGCTCCCTCCAATATCCTTCTACTCTCATCACTTAAAAAAAAAAAAAAAAAAAGGATTCTCACCAATATCACCAATAATTACCTTGTACTGAATGCAGCAGATTTTCTTCAGAACTCTCTGATACCATTTGGGACAGCTGATCATTCTCTTCTCTTTGGAACATTCTCTTTCCTTGGCTTCATTGCCTTTGTCTTTACCCACCTATCTCTAAGCTTAGTCTTTTTAGTATCTCTTCTCCAAATTGACATCTAATTTCAGCGTAGCTCCCTGTTTCAATGCTGGCGCTACTTTTTGCCTATTGGCATTCCCTCCCCAGAAAATCTGAACTGCATTTTAAATTTTAAATGTCATCCATTTCTCAGTAATTTTCATATTTGATCTCCTGTCAGATCACCTGTCTGACTTCCAAGTATATCTATGCTTGACCCAACTATCTACCCAGGTGATTCTCATTCCAGGAAACCAGAATTTCCTTGCTACTTTTTAATTAGAAAATATATTTCATGGGGCACCTGGGTGGTGCAGTTGGTTGAGCCTCTGCTTTTGGCTCAGGTCATGATCTCAGGGTCCTGGGATGGAGCCCCATGTCAGGCTCTCTGCTTTGCAGGGAGCCTGCTTTCCCCCCTCTCTCTGCCTGCCTCTCTGCCTACTTGCAATCTCTCTCTCTGTCAAATAAATAAAATCTTTAAAAAAAAATGTCATTGTATTTTGATCCTTTGAAAGATATTTATCTGTGTAGAAGAAATTTTTAGCCAAATCATATAATAATAGCTACAAATGCATTGCCTGCCCCTAATATTTTTAAATTTAAATTCAACTAATTAGCATATAGCTCATTATCAGTTTCAGCGGTAGAGTTCAGTGAATCATCAGTCTTATATAATACTCAGTTCTCATTACATCACATGCCCTCTTTAATGCCTATCACCTAGTTACCCAACACCCCACTCACCTTCATCCAGCAGCCCTCAGTTTGTTTCCTATGATTAAGAATCTTTTATGTTGTCTTTCTCTCTGATTTTGTCTTGTTTCATTTTTCTCTCCCATCCCTGATGCTCCTTTGTTTTGTTTCTTAAATTCCACATGAGTGAGATCATTTAATTGTCTTATTTAAATAAAGTCTGACCTATTGACTTACTCTGCTCATCAGTATACCCTCTAGTTCTATCCCCATCTTTTCAAATGGCAAGATTTCACTTTTTTGATGGCTAACTACTATTCCATTGTATATAGATACTACATCTTCTTTATCCATTCATCTGTTGATGGACATCTATGCTCTTTCAATAGTTTGGCTATTCTGAACATTGCTTCTATAAACATTGGGGTGCAGGTGCCCCTTCAGATCATTACATTTGTATCTTTTAGGTAAATTCCTAATAGTGCAATGGTTGAGTCATAAGGTACCTCTGTTTTCAACTTTTTGAGGAACCTCCACACTGTTTTCCAGAGTTGCTGCACCAGCTTTCATTCCCACCAACAGTGTAAGAGGGTTCACCTTTTCTGTATCCTCACCAATACTTGTTGTTAATTTTAGACAAGTGTGTGTGAGGTAGAATCTCACTGTAGATTTGATTTGTATTTCCCTGATGATAAGTTAAGTTGAGCATCTTTTCATGTGTCTATTAGCCATTTTTATGTCTTCTTTGGAGAAATGTCTTTTCATGTCTTCTGCCCATTTCTTTATTAGGTTATTTGTTCTGTGGGTGTTGATTTTGATAAGTTCTTTATAGATTTTAGATACTAGCCCTTTATATGATAGGTCATTTGCAAATATTTTCACCCATTCTGTTGGCTGTTTTTTTGGTTTTGTTGGCCATTACCTTTGCTGTGCCAAGCCTTTATCTTGATGAAGTCCCAATAGTTCATTTTTGCCTTGTTTAGCCTTGCTACTTCTTTTCACTTACTTTTTTTTATCAATCACAGTCAAGGTTAAAATCTTCAATAAATATAAAAGAACATGATATTATTATAAAATACCTAAAATATTTATAATGATAATGTGGTAAGGATAATTCTATAAGCATTTTTGTATTATTTTGTTTATTGCTTTTAATAATGCAATGATATAGGCACAGGCATCACTCTAATTTTATAAATGAGGGAATGAAACTGTAGCTTTGTAAGTAAATTGGTGAAGTTCAGAATCCATGGTTGTTAGTATAATTCTATTGACCATTTCTCTTCAGTGGTTTTCTGCTACAGGTAGGAAAAATTCACGACTAACTGACTTGGAATGGCCATGCATACTCTAATCCTTTATATGTATTGACTCTTCTATAACCATTATATTCTAGGACTAGTCCGCACAATTTGGTTATTTGAAAACCTCAGGCCCTGTCCACTTAGAGCCTTTGTATACATGATTTTCTTTGCATAGAACAAGTTTCTTCCACCTTTCATCTAGCTAATTTAAATAGAGTCTTTATGTCTAAACTTTAATGTTGCTTTAAGGCAGAACACCTCTAACCCACTAATGTAAATTAGATATCTCTTACTGTTCTTTTATGGAGTATACACATGTACTCTGTATCTTTCATAGAGATTAAGTTACATATGTTTTTGTCTGTTTCATTTTTAGATGTAATTTTAACAAGGACAGGGACTGTTTTCTCTTCTTTGTATTCTGAAGATCAAATACAGTCCCTGGTAATTCTTGGAGGATTTCTTTCCCTCTGTGATACTGACTCACACACCTGAGTGTGTATGACTTTACTCATGGGAAGTATGCCAATTAAGCTCATTGTTTATGATCAGTTTCTAATACTACAGAGTTTGCCACAGTTGCTTCCAAAATGAGGACAGCATTTCTATGCAAAGGAAGTAATCAGCACAGCAAAGAGGCAATCTATGAAAATATGTGCAAACCATATCTGATGAGTTAATACCCAAAATATATAAAGAATTCAGATAATCAATAGGACAAAAAATAAGTGGATTAAAAATGGGCAAAGGACCTGAATGACATTTCTCAAAAGATGGCATATAAGTGGCCAAAAAATATATGAAAAGATGCTCACAATCACTAATCAGGGAATGTAAGCCAAAACCAGTGAGTTAGTACTTCACACCTGTTAAAATTACTATTCTCAAAAAGGTGAAATACAACAAGTACTGCTAAGGATGTGGAAACAAGGGAATTCTTATACATTATTTGTGGGAATATAACTTGGTGCAGCCATTTATGGGAAACAATATGGAGGTTCCTCAAAAAATTAAAAATTGAACTACAACTGATCTAGAAATTTCACCTCTGGATATATATCCAAAGGAAATAAAATCAGTTTATCAAAGAGATATATACTCTCCCATATGTTCACTGCAGCATTATTCACAATGGCCACAATATAAAACAATCTAACTGCTTCCCATCAATAAATGGATAGAGAAATCACACACACACACACACACACACACACACACACACTCACACACACACACACATTATTCACTCATTAAAAAGAAGGAAATTCTGCCATTGTTACACCATGGATGAACTTGTAGGGCATTACTAATTGACATAAATCAGACATGGAATGATAAATACTGCATTATCTTTATATATGTGAAATCTAAAAAAGTTGAACACATAAAAGCAGAGAGTAGAATGATATATGAGCTGAGACTTAAAGGCTGCAAAGGAAGCTATTATTATGTAGAACCCTGTTTCAGGTGGAAGGACAAGGGCAAGCAGAAGCAATCTGAGAGAAGAGTGTGTTGCTTCTAGGAGGATTAGAAGACAATGTGGGGGGGGACAGTGGTAACTAGAGAGTATTAAGAGTACACTCATCTTGGGGAGGAGTCAAGATGGCGGAGAAGTAGCAAGCTGAGACTGCTTCAGCTAGCCGGAGATCAGCTAGATAGCTTATCTAAAGGTTGCAAACACCTGAAAATCCATCGGCAGACCGAAGAGAAGAAGAACAGCAATTCTGGAAACAGAAAAACAACCGCTTTCTGAAAGGTAGGACCAGCGGAGAAGTGAATCCAAAGCGACGGGAAGATAGACCCCGGGGGGAGGGGCCGGCTCCCGGCAAGCAGCGGAGCAACCGCGCACGAAATCAGGACTTTTAAAAGTCTGTTCCGCTGAGGGACATCGCTCCAGAGGCTAAACCGGGGCGAAGCCCACGCGGGGTCAGCGTGGCCTCAGGTCCCGCAGGGTCACAGAAGGATCGGGGGTGTCTGAGTGTCGCAGAGCTTGCGGGTATTGGAACGGGAAAGCCGGCTACAGAAACAGAGCCGACAGTAAGCTCACAGCTCGATGTTACCTTGAACCGATCGCAGGCTCGGTGAGCTCGGAGCGCGGCCGGAGGTCAGGCAGACGGGAATAACTGGGCGCTGTTCTCTGAGGGCGCACTGAGGAGTGGGGCCCTGGGCTCTCGGCTCCTCCGGGCCGGAGAACAGGAGGCCGCCATTTGTATTCCCGCCCTCCGGAACTCTACGGAAAGCGCTCAGGGAACAAAAGCTCCTGAAATCGAACCCGAGCGGATTACTCACCCCGGCCCCGGGTAAGGGCGGTGTAATTCCACCTGGGGCAAAGACACGTGAGAATCACTACAACAGGCCCCTCCCCCAGAAGATCAACAAGAAATCCAGCCGAGACCAAGTTCACCTACCAAGGAGTGCGGTTTCAATACCAAGGAGAGCAGCAGAATTCCAGAGGAGGAGAAAGCCAAGCACGGAACTCATGGCTTTTTTCCTGTGATTTTTTTTTAGTCTTGCAGTTAATTTAATTTTTTCTTTTTCATTTTTTTTTTCTTTTTCTTCTCGCCTTCGGGTAAAAATTTTTTTTTTTAACTGTTACCTTTTTCTTTTTTAACGATTTTTTACTAGTTTATCTAATATATATATTTTTTCTTTTTTACATTTTTCTCAGGTGTTTTCTTTTTTAAAAAAAATTTTTTTTTCTTTTCTTTTTTTTTCTTTCTTTCTTTTTGAACCTCTTTTTATCCCCTTTCTCCCCACTCACGATTTTGGATCTCTTCTAATTTAGTTAAAGCATATTTTTCTGGGGTTGTTGCCACCCTTTTAGTATTTTACTTGCCCCTTCATTTACTCTTATCTGGCCAAAATGACAAGACGTAAAAATTCAACGCAAAAAAAAGAACAAGAGGCAGTACCGAAGGCTAGGGACCTAATCAATACAGACATCGGTAATATGTCAGATCTAGAGTTCAGAATGACAATTCTCAAGGTTCTAGCCGGGCTCGAAAAAGGCATGGAAGATATTAGAGAAACCCTCTCGAGAGATATAAAAGCCCTTTCTGGAGAAATAAAAGAACTAAAATCTAACCAAGTTGAAATCAAAAAAGCTATTAATGAGGTGCAATCAAAAATGGAGGCTCTAACTGCTAGGATAAATGAGGCAGAAGAAAGAATTAGTGATCTAGAAGACCAAATGACAGAGAATAAAGAAGCTGAGCAAAAGAGGGACAAACAGCTACTGGACCACGAGGGGAGAATTCGAGAATTAAGTGACACCATAAGACGAAACAACATTAGAATAATTGGGATTCCAGAAGAAGAAGAAAGAGAGAGGGGAGCAGAAGGTATACTGGAGAGAATTATTGGGGAGAATTTCCCCAATATGGCAAAGGGAACGAGCATCAAAATTCAGGAGGTTCAGAGAACGCCCCTCAAAATCAATAAGAATAGGCCCACACCCCGTCACCTAATAGTAAAATTTACAAGTCTCAGTGACAAAGAGAAAATCCTGAAAGCAGCCCGGGAAAAGAAGTCTGTAACATACAATGGTAAAAATATTAGATTGGCAGCTGACTTATCCACAGAGACCAGGCAGGCCAGAAAGAGCTGGCATGATATTTTTAGAGCACTAAACGAGAAAAACATGCAGCCCAGAATACTATATCCAGCTAGGCTATCATTGAAAATAGAAGGAGAGATTAAAAGCTTCCAGGACAAACAACAACTGAAAGAATTTGCAAATACCAAACCAGCTCTACAGGAAATATTGAAAGGGGTCCTCTAAGCAAAGAGAGAGCCTACAAGTGGTAGATTAGAAAGGAACAGAGACCATATACAATAACAGTCACCTTACAGGCAATACAATGGCACTAAATTCATATCTCTCAATAGTTACCCTGAATGTGAATGGGCTAAATGCCCCTGTCAAAAGACACAGGGTATCAGAATGGATAAAAAAACAAAACCCATCTATATGTTGCCTCCAAGAAACTCATTTTAAGCCCGAAGACACCTCCAGATTTAAAGTGAGGGGGTGGAAAAGAATTTACCATGCTAATGGACATCAGAAGAAAGCAGGAGTGGCAATCCTTATATCAGATCAATTAGATTTTAAGCCAAAGACTATAATAAGAGATGAGGAAGGACACTATATCATACTCAAAGGGTCTGTCCAACAAGAAGATTTAACAATTTTAAATATCTATGCCCCCAACGTGGGAGCAGCCAACTATATAAACCAATTAATAACAAAATCAAAGAAACACATCAACAACAATACAATAATAGTAGGGGACTTTAACACTCCCCTCACTGAAATGGACAGATCATCCAAGCAAAAGATCAGCAAGGAAATAAAGGCCTTAAACGACACACTGGACCAGATGGACATCATAGATATATTCAGAATATTTCATCCCAAAGCAACAGAATACACATTCTTCTCTAGTGCACATGGAACATTCTCCAGAATAGATCACATCCTCGGTCCTAAATCAGGACTCAACCGGTATCAAAAGATTGGGATCATTCCCTGCATATTTTCAGACCACAATGCTCTAAAGCTAGAACTCAACCACAAAAGGAAGTTTGGAAAGAACCCAAATACATGGAGACTAAACAGTATCCTTCTAAAGAATAAATGGGTCAACCGGGAAATTAAAGAAGAATTGAAAAAAATCATGGAAACAAATGATAATGAAAATACAACAGTTCAAAATCTGTGGGACACAATAAAGGCAGTCCTGAGAGGAAAATATATAGCGGTACAAGCCTTTCTCAAGAAACAAGAAAGGTCTCAGGTACACAATCTAACCCTACACCTAAAGGAGCTGGAGAAAGAACAAGAAAGAAACCCTAAGCCCAGCAGGAGAAGAGAAATCATAAAGATCAGAGCAGAAATCAATGAAATAGAAACCAAAAAAACAATAGAACAAATCAACGAAAGTAGGAGCTGGTTCTTTGAAAGAATTAATAAAATTGATAAACCCCTGGCCCGACTTATCAAAAAGAAAAGAGAAAGGACCCAAATAAATAAAATCATGAATGAAAGAGGAGAGATCACAACTAACACCAAAGAAATACAAACTATTATAATAACATACTATGAGCAACTCTACGGCAATAAATTTGACAATGTGGAAGAAATGGATGCATTCCTAGATACATATAAACTACCACAACTGAACCAGGAAGAAATAGAAAGCCTGAACAGACCCATAACCAGTAAGGAGATTGAAACAGTCATTAAAAATCTCCAAACAAACAAAAGCCCAGGGCCAGATGGCTTCCCGGGGGAATTCTACCAAACATTTAAAGAAGAACTAATTCCTATTCTCCTGAAACTGTTCCAAAAAATAGAAATAGAAGGAAAACTTCCAAACTCATTTTATGAGGCCAGCATCACCTTGATCCCAAAACCAGACAAGGATCCCACCAAAAAAGAGAGCTATAGACCGATATCCTTGATGAACACAGATGCGAAAATACTCAACAAAATACTAGCCAATAGGATTCAACAGTACATTAAAAGGATTATTCACCACGACCAAGTGGGATTTATTCCAGGGCTGCAAGGTTGGTTCAACATCCGCAAATCAGTCAATGTGATACAACACATCAATAAAAGAAAGAACAAGAACCATATGATACTTTCAATAGATGCTGAAAAAGCATTTGACAAAGTACAGCATCCCTTCCTGATCAAAACTCTTCAAAGTGTAGGGATAGAGGGCACATACCTCAATATCATCAAAGCCATCTATGAAAAACCCACCGCAAATATCATTCTCAATGGAGAAAAACTGAAAGCTTTTCCACTAAGGTCAGGAACACGGCAGGGATGTCCATTATCACCACTGCTATTCAACATAGTACTAGAGGTCCTAGCCTCAGCAATCAGACAACAAAAGGAAATTAAAGGCATCCAAATCGGCAAAGAAGAAGTCAAATTATCACTCTTCGCAGATGATATGATACTATATGTGGAAAACCCAAAAGACTCCACTCCAAAACTGCTAGAACTTATACAGAAATTCAGTAAAGTGTCAGGATATAAAATCAATGCACAGAAATCAGTTGCATTTCTCTACACCAACAGCAAGACAGAAGAAAGAGATATTAAGGAGTCAATCCCATTTACAATTGCATCCAAAATCATAAGATACCTAGGAATAAACCTAACCAAAGAGACACAGAATCTATACTCAGAAAACTATAAAGTACTCATGAAAGAAATTGAGGAAGACACAAAGAAATGGAAAAATGTTCCATGCTCCTGGATTGGAAGAATAAATATTGTGAAAATGTCTATGCTACCTAAAGCAATCTACACATTTAATGCAATTCCTATCAAAGTACCATCCATCTTTTTCAAAGAAATGGAACAAATAATGCTAAAATTTATATGGAACCAGAAAAGACCTCGAATAGCCAAAGGGATATTGAAAAAGAAAGCCAACGTTGGTGGCATCACAATTCCGGACTTCAAGCTCTATTACAAAGCTGTCATCATCAAGACAGCATGGTACTGGCACAAAAACAGACACATAGATCAATGGAACAGAATAGAGAGCCCAGAAATAGACCCTCAAATCTATGGTCAACTCATCTTCGACAAAGCAGGAAAGAATGTCCAATGGAAAAAAGACAGCCTCTTCAATAAATGGTGCTGGGAAAATTGGACAGCCACATGTAGAAAAATGAAATTGGACCATTTCCTTACACCACACACAAAAATAGACTCAAAATGGATGAAGGACCTCAATGTGCGAAAGGAATCCATCAAAATCCTTGAGGAGAACACAGGCAGCAACCTCTTCGACCTCTGCCGCAGCAACATCTTCCTAGGAACAACGCAAAAGGCAAGGGAAGCAAGGGAAAAAATGAACTATTGGGATTTCATCAAGATCAAAAGTTTTTGCACAGCAAAGGAAACAGTTAACAAAATCAAAAGACAACTGACAGAATGGGAGAAGATATTTGCAAACGACATATCAGATAAAGGACTAGTGTCCAGAATCTATAAAGAACTTAGCAAACTCAACACCCAAAGAACAAATAACCCAATCAAGAAATGGGCAGAGGACATGAACAGACATTTCTGCAAAGAAGACATCCAGATGGCCAACAGACACATGAAAAAGTGCTCCATATCACTCGGCATCAGGGAAATACAAATCAAAACAACAATGAGATATCACCTCACACCAGTCAGAATGGCTAAAATCAACAAGTCAGGAAATGACAGATGCTGGCGAGGATGTGGAGAAAGGGGAACCCTCCTACACTGTTGGTGGGAATGCAAGCTGGTGCAGCCACTCTGGAAAACAGCATGGAGGTTCCTCAGAATGTTGAAAATAGAACTGCCCTATGACCCAGCAATTGCACTATTGGGTATTTACCCTAAAGATACAAACGTCGTGATCCAAAGGGGCACATGCACCCGAATGTTTATAGCAGCAATGTCCACAATAGCCAAACTATGGAAAGAACCTAGATGTCCATCCACAGATGAATGGATCAAGAAGATGTGGTATATATACACAATGGAATACTATGCAGCCATCAAAAGAAATGAAGTCTTGCCATTTGCGACAACATGGATGGAACTAGAGCGTATCATGCTTAGCGAAATAAGTCAAGCAGAGAAAGACAACTATCATATGATCTCCCTGATATGAGGAAGTGGTGATGCAACATGGAGGCTTAAGTGGGTAGGAGAAGAATAAATGAAACAAGATGGGATTGAGAGGGAGACAAACCATAAGTGACTCTTAATCTCACAAAACAAACTGAGGGTTGCTGGGGGGAGTGGGTTTGGGGGAAGGGGGTGGGATTATGGACATTGGGGAGGGTATGTGCTTTGGTGAGTGCTGTGAAGTGTGTAAACCTGGTGATTCACAGACCTGTACCCCTGGGGATAAAAATATATGTTTATAAAAAATAAAAAGTTAAAAAAAAAAAAAAAAAAAAAAAAAAAAAAAAAAAAGAGTACACTCATCTTGATGAGCACTGAGTAACTTATAGAGTTGCTGAATCATTATATTGTATACCTGAAACTAATTTAGCACTGTATGTTAATTATACTTCAATTAAAAAAATAAATATTTTTTAAAAAGATATATGGCTGAAACATGGTGAATTCAATGGGGATAGGAAGAGAATGGACACCTCAGGTCAAGGCAGGGCCAGAGTATATTATAGATTTAGAAAGTACTGATAAATCATCTGAATTTTATTAAACAACACAGTAGAAACAACAAAATGAATAAATCTTAAGAACATTCTGCTGAGATAAAAAACTGTGTTATGTAAAAGAATACACACTATTATGAAGTGTTAGGAAGGCAAACAAACAAACCATTGAAAAAAAAATTAGATCCATGGTTACATCTGCTTGGGTAGGGATGGGCTTTTGGGAAGGGCCATGAGGGGTCATTTGTAGCATGATATCCCATTTCTTAATAGAGGATTGGATTATACAAAAGTATGTGTGTCTCACTCATTGGATGCATTCTTTTTTTTTTTTTTTTTTTAAGATTTATTTATTTATTTATTTGACAGAGAGAAATCACAAGTAGGCAGAGAGGCAGGCAGAGAGAGAGAGAGAGAGGAGGAAGCAGGCTCCCTGCTGAGCAGAGAGCCCGATGCGGGCCTCGATCCCAGGACCCTGAGATCATGACCTGAGCCGAAGGCAGCGGCTTAACCACTGAGCCACCCAGGCGCCCCATTGGATGCATTCTTAAGATTATTTTCCCCATATGTAAAATTTACTTCAAAAGAGAAAAATAATGATAAAAAATGTTGAACTTTTGTTGGTATGCAGGCTGAAGTAGTTGGGGGGCATGTACGGCTGTCTGCAACTTACTTTGAAATATAAAAGAACTAAAAAAAGGCCATGGGTGTTGGGGAGACATAGGGATGACTAGATATTTAATAAAGTAAGTATAATGAAATGTTATAGAATCTAGATGATAACTATATGGGTTATTTCTTTGTCATGGGTTATTTCAACTTTTCTTGTATATTCAATATTTCCCATTAGAAATCCTGGGGAGAAGGAGGCATGAGTGCAAATCCACTGAAAGTAATGGTTGCTAGACTGAAGGACTCCCAATCCTCTTTAAAAGTAAATGTGAATTTTGAGTCTCCCATGAAGGATGCATACACAGTGAGCCTTATTCTGTACTTGTTGAGTTTCTGCTATGCATCAATATCTGATAGACACTGAAGGACAGGAGTCAGCAAAGCAGCCATAACGTTTGTTATCCAGGGGCTTAAGATACATTGAATAATTACTTATGAGAGACAGGCATGCTTCTGCAGAAGTAGAAGGTACTATTTATTATGGTATATAACACTTTATAAATTTATTGACCATATTACACCATGGGGCATACTGGAATACAGGAACAATGGGATTCTTAGTGGTAATCTAAGTAGCCACCTGTCTTTAAGGGAAAAGTAGTGATTTGTTGTGTCCATGCCCATGTGTCAGATATCCCTGTTGAACATATTTCTTTGTTTCTCCAAAGCTGCAATAAACTGATATCTTAAAAAAAAAAAAAAAAAAACTCCCAAAGGTTGCAAACTAAGTACCAATAAAGGTTATTCAGATCAAGACAGATGTAGGGAAAATGAAAAGCAATCTGTCTTTGAAAGAGAAACTGATGAAGGTTAATGTAAATGTTAATGGCAGAGCTGCTTTTGAAGGTTATCCCACAGCCTTCAGATGAAAAGCCAGAGTGAGAATCTGAGAACTTGAAATTACACCTTGTATTACATGTCAGAGAATTTTAAAGTTATGATTATAGGAATTAGATATAGTTGGGAAGGCCTGAATCTTTGAAATTTATATATAGAATACTCTAACTTATAAATACAATATATGAAACATTTGGCATTAATATGAGGGTGGCTGGTGAAAGGTAGTTGGTCAACCCTATTTAATCTGAGAATCATATGTATTTTTCACAGAAATTTTTCTGATCTGTTTTAAACTTTGGGACTCAGAATCCTAAACATCAGTTACCTCATCAGAATATTTAAGGTCAGTACTATTCCACCTCCCAAGGCTTATTTGAGCATCAAATTGATGGACATCAATGAGTAATTGCTAACTGCATTCAAAATACAAGACATTATTTCCTATAAAATGTATTAAGTCTATAGAAGCTCCTCCAATTAAGTGTCCAAAATGGTTGTTTTGAATACCTGCCTCTTTACCACCATTTGTAAAGCATCTACCTGTCATTTTCACACCTTCCTTGGGAAATAAATGGTTACTTCCTTTTCACATAAGATAAGTGATAAGTGATAAGAAATACCACTGTGTTCTAGCTCAGGGCATAGTTGTGTCCTTGTAAGTGAAAGTCACTTTGAACTATGAGTCTATCCCCCTGTCCAGAAGTTACTGATAGAACTATGTGTCTATCCCCCTGTCCAGATGTTACTTAAAATGTCTTCCAAGCTCCTTATTGCTTCCCCCAGTTATGTATGAGTATATAAAAGGTTGAGGGAAGCACTAATGGTACACGTGCAGGACTGAAAATGCAGCAACCAATAGATATGTTCATGGGAGGGAGAAAAGAGGTTTAAAAATTGTTTTATGGCTCTTTAACAGAGACTTGAATCCCTGTTGTCTTTAACAGGAATCGATCTCTAGCTAGAAAATGACAGTCATTCATACATTTATTCATTCAGTTACTCATTCCATAGACAACATTTCAAAGGTAACTTATGTTCACCAGACATTGTGATAGAGACTAGGATACAAAGACCTATTTATGGAATTTCCTGAAAACACATTATAAGTTTGAAAAACATGACTCATGAAAAAATATATATCATTGAGAGATAAAAATAGATGATCATGAAGATAATAAACATACTGTTATTAACACAAAATAGTACATAGAGATGGAACTTTGTCTTTTGCCATTTGGCTTCAAGGTATACCCACACCCTAATGTGTAGTGTAGTGTTCAACTACAAATGCCAAGTAAAGTAACTGCATAGAGGAGAGGCAAGATGGTAGAGGAGTAGCAGACTAAAAAGACATCAGATCCCAGGAGTTCAGATAGATAGGTATCAAACCATTCTGAACACCTACAAACTCAACAGGAGATAGAAGAGAAGAAGAGCAGCAATTCTAGGAACAGAAACTAAACAACTTTTGGAAAGGTAGGACTGCAGAGAAGTGAATTGGAAGCAACAGGAAGATAGACCGTGGGGAGAGGCCAGCTCCCAGCAAGTGGCAGAGCAGTGGAGTACAAAATCATAACTTTTAGAAGTCTTCTCCACTGAGGGATGTCACTCCAGAGGCTAAGCAGGGATGGAGACCTTGTGGAGACAGGGTGTTTTCAGAACCCACAAGGTCACAGAAAGATCGGGGGTGTCTGAGTGTGGCAGAGCAGCCAGGTATCGGAGTGGGGAAAGGACTACAGAGACAGAGGTGAGTGAGCTTTCAGATTGGGGTTACCTTAAACTGTGATCCAAGGCACAGTTTGGCCACTGATTTTCAAGCAGGGACTCCACAAATGACAGATCTGGGGAGACTCACCTTCCTTCTCTGGGAGGAGCAGTGTGGTAGGAATCTACTAGGTTTAGAGACTCCAAATGGGGCCATTTGCCAAAGATAGAAATGCTCAGTCACAGGCCAGGTGAGCTGAGAGTGTGGTCAGAGACCAGGGAGACAGAACTGACTGACTGCTTTTCTCTGAGGGTGCACTGAGGAGTGGGGCCCCAAGCTCTCAGCTCCTCTGGGCCAGAGATTGGGAGGCCACCATTTTCATTCCTGTCCTCCAAAGCAGGTATGGAAAGCATTAAGGGAACAAAGGCTCCCAAGAGTGAACCTTAGCAGATTACTTAGCCAGGTCCCCTCAAGGGCAGTGCAATTCTACCTTGGGCAAAGACGTTTGAGAATCACTGCAATGGGTCCCTCCTACAGAAGATCAGCAAGAACATCCAGCCAAGACCAAGCTCACTGATCAAGGAAAAGAGCAAACTCCAGAGCTAGGGGAAAGCAATGCATAGAATTCATGGTATTTTCCCCATGATCCATCAGTATTCCAAAATTAATTTTTTTTAATTTTGTTTTTTTCTTATCCTATTTTTTAACTTTTCTTTTTTCCCTTTTTTAACGTCTTTTAACTAGTTTATCTTAACAACCTTTCTTAAAAAATCTTTTTAAACATTCATTGTTATAGTCCTATTTTATCCCTTAATTGTATTTAACCTTCTTTTTGTATATGTATAGGTTTTTATTTTTCCTAAAAAATTTTGGGATACAATTTTTTATAATAAATTATACCCTAATCTAGCACATGGCTTTGTTCTAGTCTCCAGCCTGAGCACATTTCCTCCTCTTTTTTTTTTCCTTTTTCCAAAGGATTTATCTTATCAATTCCTTTTTTAGAATTTTTAAAAAAATTTTTCATATTTACAGTCATATTCCATCTCTTCATCACGTTTAACCTTATTTTTGTGTGTGTGCATATATATATATATATATATATATATATATATATATATATATATATTCTTCAAAATTTTGAGAGGTAGTTTCTTCTGAGACACCAAAATACATCCAAAATCGAGTGGGTGGCTCTGTTCTATTTACCAGTCATATATATAATATATATATATTATATATTATATATATATAATTTTCTTTTTTCTACTCCCCCCCCCCACCAGGTTTGGATCTTTTCTGATTTGGTTAGTATATTTCTCTGGGGTCTTTGCCCCACTTTTAGTTTATTCTCTCATTTATATATTTTTATCTGGATAAAATGAGAAGGCAGAAAAACTCACCACAAAAAAAGAACAAGAGGCAGTACCAATAGCTAGGGACCTGATCAATATGGACATTGGTAATATGTCAGAACTAGAATTCAGAATGACAATTCTCAAGGTACTAGCTGTATTTGAAAAAAGCATTGGAGATATTAGAGAATCCCTTGCTGGGGAAATAAAATCCTTTTGGGGAGGAATAAAAGAACTAAAGTCTAAATAAGTTAAAATTAAAAAAGCTATTAACAAGGTGCAATAAAACATTGAGGTTCTTACTGCTAGGATAAATGAGGCAGAAGAGAGAATTAGAGATATAGAAAACCAAATGATGGAGAATAAAAAAGCTGAGCAAAAGAGAGACAAACAACTACTGGACCACAATGGGAGAATTTGAGAGATAAGTGATACCATAAGAAAAAACAATATTAGAATAATTGGGATTCCATAAGAAGAAAGAGAGAGAGGAGCAGAAGGTATATTAGAGTGAATTATTGTAGAGAATTTTCCTAATATGGCAAAGGGAACAAGCATTAAAATTGAGGAGGCACCGAGAATTCCCCTCAAAATCAACAAAAATATGTCCACACCCCATCATATACTAGTAAAACTTACAAGTTTTAGTGACAAAGAGAAAATCCTGAAAGCAGCTTGGTCTAATAAGTCAGTAACATACAATGGTAGAATAATTAGACTGGTATCAGAGTTATCCACAGAGACCTCACAGGCCAGAAAGAACTGGCATGATATATTTAGAGCAATAAATGAGAAAAATATACAGCCAAGAATACTATATCCAGCTAAGCTATCATTGAAAATAGAAGGAGAGATAAAAAGCTTCCAGGACAGGGGTGCCTGGGTGGCTCAGTGGGTTAAAGCCTCTGCCTTTGGCTCAGGTCATGATCCCAGCATCCTGGGATCAAGCCCCACATCAGGCTCTCTGCTCAGCAGGGATCCTGATTCCTCCTCTCTCTCTCTGCCTACTTCTCTGGCTACTTGTGATCTCTGTCTATCAAATAAATAAATAAAATCTTAAAAAAAAAAAAAAAGCTTCCAGGACAAAAAGAAACTAAAAGAATTTGAAAACACCAAACCAGCTTTATAGGAAATATTGAAAGGGGTCCTCTAAGCAAAGAGAGAACCTAAAAGTAGTAGATCAGAAAGGAACAGAGACAAAATACAGTAACAGTCACCTTACAAGCAATACAATGGCACTAAATTCATATCCTTTAATAGTTACCCTGAATGTAAATGGGATAAGTGTCTCAATCAAAAGACACAGGGTATCAGAATGGATAAAAACAAACAAACAAACAAAAAAACCCATCAATATGCTATCTACAAGAAATTCATTTTAGACACCAAAACATCTCCAGATTTAAAGTAAGGGAGTAGAAAACAATTTACCATGATAATGGACATCAAAAGAAAGCTGGAGTGGCAATCCTTATATCAGATAAATTAGATTTTAAGCCAAAGACTATAATAAGAGATGAGGAAGGATACTATATCATACTTAAAAGGTCTGCCCAATATGAAGATCTAACAATTTTAAATATCTACACCCTTAACATGGGAGCAGCCAATTATATAAACCAGTTAATAACAAAAATCAAAGAAACACATCAACAATAATACAATAATAGTAGGGGACTTTTACATCCCTTCATTGAAATGGACAGATCACCCAAGCAAAAGATCAAAGAAATAAAGACCTTAAATGACACACTGGACCTGATGGACATCACAGATATATTCAGAACATTCCATCCCAAAGCAACAGAATACATATTCTTCTTTAGTGCAAATGGAACATTCTCCAGGATAAATCACATCCTGGGTCAAAAGTCAGGTCTCAACTGGTACCAAAAGATTGGGATCATTTCCTGTATATTTTCAGACCACAAGGCTCTGAAACTAGAACTCAATCTCAAGAAGAAAGTTGGAAAGAACTCAAATACATGAAGGCTAAAGAGCATCCTACTACAGAATGAGCGGGTCAACCAAAAATTAAAGAATTGAAAACATTTATGGAAACAAATGAAAATGAAAACACAACTATTCAAAACCTGTGGGACACAGCAAATGCGGTCCTGAGAGGAAAGTATATAGTGATACAATCCTTTCTCAAGAAACAAGAAAGTTCTCCAATTTACAACCTAACCCTACACCTAAAGGAGCTGAAGAAAGAACAACAAAGAAATCCTAAACCCAGCAGGAGAAGAGAAATAATAAACATCAAAGCAGAAACCAATGCAACAGAAACCAAAAGAACAGTAGAACAAATCAACAAAACTGGGAGCTAGCTCTTTGAAAGAATTAGTAAAATTGATAAACCTCTGGCTAGACTTATCAAAAAGAAAAGAGAAAGGACCCAAATAAAAAAATCATGAATAAAAGAAGAGATACCCCAACCAACACCAACAGAATACAAACAATTATGGGAACATATTATAAGCAAATTTGACAATTTTGACAATTTGCCAGCAAATTTGACAATCTGGAAGAAATGGATGCATTCCAAGAGACATATAAACTACCAAAACTGAACTAGGAAGAAATAGAAAACCTGAACAGACCCATAACCAGGAAGGAGATTGAAGCAGTCATCAAAAATCTCCCAACAAACCAGAGCCCAGGGCCAGACGACTTCCCAGGGGAATTCTACCAGACATTTAAAGAAGAATTAATACCTATTCTCCTGAAATTGTTCCAGAAAACAGAAATGGAAGGAACATTTCTGAACTCATGCTATGAGACCCAGCATTACCTTGATCTCAAAACCAGACGAAGATAACACCAAAAAGGAGAATTACAGACAAATATCCTTGATGAACACAGATGCAAAAATTCTCACCAAAATACTTGCCAATAGGATCTAACAGAACATTAAAAGGATTATTCACCATGACCAAGGGGGATTTATTTCTGTGCTGCAAGTTTGGTTCAATACCCACAAATCGATCAATGTGATACAATGCATTAATAAAAGCAAAAATAAGAACCATATGATACTCTCAGTAGATGCTGAAAAAGCACTTGACAAAGTACAGCATCCTTTCTTGATCAAACCTTCAAAGTGTAGAGATAGTAGGTACAATACCTCAATATCATCAAAGCCATCTATGAAAAACCCATATCATTCTCCATGGGGAAAAACTGAGAGCTTTCCCCCTAAGAACAGGAACATGTCAGGGATGTCCACTATTACCACTGTTATTCAACATAGTACTAGAAGTCCTACCCTCAGGGATAAGACAACAAAAAGAAATAAAAGGCACCCGAATTGGCAAAGAAGAAGTCAAACTCTCACTCTTTATAGATGATATGATACCTTATGTGGAAAACCCAAAAGACTTCACTCCAAAACTGCTAGAACTCATAAAGGAATTCAGTAGTGTCAGAATATAAAATCAATGCCCAGAAATCAGTTGCATGTCTTACACCAACACAAGACAGAAGAAAGAGAAATTAAGGAGTCAATCCCATTCACAATGGCATCCAAAACCATGAGATACCTAGGAATAAACCTAACCAAAGAGGCAAAGAATCTCTATTTAGAAAACTATAAAGTACTCATGAAAGAAATTGAGGAATACACAAAGAAATGGAAAAATGTTCCATGCTCACGGATTGGAAGAACAAATATTGTGAAAATGTCTATGCTACCTATAGTAATCTACACGTTTAATGCAATCCTTATCAAAATACCATCCCTTTTTTTTTTTCAAGGAAATGGAAGAAATAATGCTAAAATTTATATGGAACTAGAAAAGACCCAGAATAGCCCAAGGAATGTTGAAAAAGAAAGCCAAAGTTGGTGGAATCACAATTCCAGACTTCAAGCTTTATTACAAAGCAGTCATCAAGACAGTACGGTACTGGCACAAAAACAGGCACATAGATCAATGGAACAGAACAGAAAGCCCAGAAATAGATCCTCAACTCTATGGTCAACTAATCTTTGACAAAGCAGGAAAGAACATCCAATGGAAAAAAGACAGTTTCTTCAACAAATGGTGTTGGGAAAATTGGACAACTGCATGTGGAAAAATGAAACTGGACCATTTCCTTACACCATACACAAAACTAGACTCAAAAATGGATGATGGACCTCAATGTGAGACAGGAATCCATCAAAATCCTTGAGAAGAACACAGGCAGCAATCTCTTCGAACTCAGCTGCCACAATTCTTCCTAGAAACATCACACAAGGCAAGGGCAAAAATGAACTCCTGGGACTTTCTCAAGATCAAAAGCTTCTGCACAGTTAAAGAAACAAAACCAAAGACAACTGACAGTATGGGAGAAGATATTTGCAAATGACATATCAGATAAAGGGCTAGTATCCAAAATCTATAAAGAACTTACAAAACTCAACACCGAAGTAACAAAAAATCTAATCAAGAAATTGGCAGAGGACATGAACATACATTTCTGCAAAGAAGACATCCAGATGGCCAACAGACCCATGAAAAAGTGATCCATGTCACTGGGCATCAGGGAAATACAAATCAAACAAACCTACAATGAGATACCACCTCACACCAGTCAGAATGGGTAAAATTAACCAGTCAGGAAATGACAGATGTTGGTGAGGATGTGGAGAAAGGGGAACCTTCCTACACTGTTGGTGGGGATGCAAGCTAGTGCAGCCACTCTGGAAAACAGCATGGAGGTTCCTGAAAAAGTTGAAAATAGAGCTACCCTACAATCCAGCAATTGCACTGCTGGATATTTACCCTAAAGATACAATTGTAGTCATCTGAAGGGGCACATGCACCCGAATATTTATAGCAGCATTGTCCACAATAGCCAAACTATGGAAAGAACCTAGATGTCCATCAACAGATGAATAGATAAAGAAGAGGTGTATGTGTATGTGTGTGTGTATATATATATATATATATATATATATATATATATATTCCATTATATATACTATGGAATACTATGCAGCCATCAGAAGAAATGAAATCTTGCCATTTGCAATGACATGCATGGAACCAGAGGTATTATGTTGAGCGAAATAAATCAACCAGAGAAAGACAATTATCATATGATCTCCCTGATATGAGGAATTTGAGAGGCCGAGTTGGGAGTTTGGAGGGTAAGGAAGAAAAAAAAATGAAACAAGATGAGATCGGGTGGGAGACTAACCATAAGAGACTCTTAATCTCACAAAACAAACTGAGGGTTGGTGGGCAGGGAGATGGTGGTTGGGTTATGGACACAGGGGAGGGTATGTGGTATGATAAATGCTGTGAAGTGTGTAAGCCTGATGATTCACAGACCTGTACCCCTGGGGAAAATAATACATTATATGTCAATAAAAATAATTAATTAAAAAAGTATCTGCATAAAAACATCTGTTAAGGATACATTTTCTACTGTGTAACATTTTGTATTGTGTTTGTCTCTGGCAATGCATAGATGATGAAAACATAGCCCTTGTTATCAATGATACTGATTTGATAGAGAAATGAGGCATATGCTCATATTTTTAATACAAGGTTTTCAGGACTTGGAAAGATTTGTGCTGCTTATAATGATGGGCAAAAGAAGATGAACCACTTTGGGGTAAAGGTGGTCAGGAGAGATTGTGGTTAGAAGGGCACACTCTAAGTCTTAAAGAATGATCATGATTATGATGTTAGTAGCATTAAGAGCTCACTATTTTCCAGGAACAGTTCCAAATACTTTGCCAGAAATAAATAATTTAATCTTCATATGACCCTATGAGGTAGGTACTATTAATAAGTCTATTTTATAGAACAAGAGACTGAGGCAAAGGGAGGTTAAGTAACTTGAGCAAAGAGGCACTGTAAGTACTAGAGTAAACAGAACAACACAGGTAGATAGCATCCACATCCAAACAGAGGAAAAGCATAATGAAGCCTTCCTTTAGAAGTTAGGGGGCAAATAAGCATAGATACATGAAACAAGCTTGAAACCTAAATGAGAAAACCAGGGGAGATGTGACTGCAGCTAACCAGATATCATGTGCCCTGTCTGAAATTGCTACATTACCCAAGTTCACTGAATATTGACAAGTGACAATGAAGACCTAGTGTTGCCAGAAGTCAGGTCTGGTTTTTATGTGAAATTTTATGATTTTTTTAAAAGATTTTATTTATTTGACACAGAGAGAGAGAGTGCGTGCACAAGCAGGGGGAGCATCAGGCAGAAGGAGAAGCAGGTTCCCCACTGAACAGGGATGACCTTAGACAAAGGCAGACTCCCCAGAAACCTCATGAAAATTTTAAAGGTTAACAACTAAGCCTATTACTTCTTTCTCTTTCTTCCTTCCTCCCCACCCCTTCCTCTCTTTCTTTCTTCCTCTCTTTCTCCTTCCCTCCCTCCATTTCTTTCCTTCCTTTTCTTTTCTATTTTATTTTATTTTATTTTATTTTATTTTATTTTATTTTATTTTATTTTATTTTATTTTATTTTATTTTTAAGAGAAAGAGAGAGCATGAGAGCAGGGGAATGGGCAGAGGGGGAGGGAGAGAGAACATCTTAAGCATGATTCCCTGTTCAGTGAGGAACCTTATATACAGCTGGATCTCAGGACACTGAGATCATGACCTGAACTGAAATCAAGAGCTGATGCTTAAATGACTGAGCCACTCAGGTGCCTCCTAAGTCTATTATTTTAAAAAACACAGGGGCACCCAGCTGGCTCAGTGGGTTAAAGCATCTGCCTTCCTCTCTCCCAGGGTCCTGGAATCTGAGCCCTGCATAGGCTCTTTGTTCAGCAGGGAGCCTGCTTCCTCCTCTCTTTCTCTGCCTGCCTCTCTGCCTACTTGTGATCTCTGTCTGTCAAATAAATAAATAAAATCTTAAAAATAAATAAATAAATTAAATAAAAACACATTGGGTACCAAACAAAGTACTTCTGTCTATAGACTCAGGTCTATTTGTGATCTTTTAATTTAAAGGATGAACTGAAGAAAAACCAAACTCTTATACCCAAACATGAATATTTGGGTAATGTATAAGGCCTGAATGTTGTGGGGACTACCTCTTAGGTCAAAGCTACAGACAGATGCATCATCATAGGGAGCATGCCTCTGCTTCCAGAATGGTGTCTTCATCACCCTAGAAAACAGACTTTCCACTGAAACTATTTCTCATCTCATAAGTCATTAATTTTCTATTCACTCATATGTTTTTTTTTCCCCTAAGATTTTATTAGAGAGCCCATTGCAGGGCTCAATTCCAGGACCCTGGGATCATGACCTGAGCTGAAGGCAGAGGCTTTAACCCACTGAGCCATCCAGGCACCCCCACTCATATGGTTCTTACCATTCTCTCCTTCATATTTTCAATTCTTATATTTCTTCATTGTAAGACACAGTTTGCCAAACTCTAATTCTGGAAAGGATGCAGGTTGGAACTAGTATGCTCAACTAAAATAATTACAGTTGCTCTTTTCTTCAAATACAAAATTGTTATTAAACTGTCTGTCCATCTTACATGCAATGAATTCTTAGACTAGAAAAAATTGCAGTACCTTCTCAGGGATATAGGTTTTATTCCCATGAGATTATGCCTTTATTTGATTATAACCCCCACAGCATCTGCACCATTCATACTCAGTATACACTTCCTGCTTTGAATTTTGAATATGGAAGTCAAAATTTCTGGTGTAATTGAGATTATTTTATTTCTGTTATACAAAATGTATAAAACATTCCATTTATAGAAAGCATGAGATTTCTTCCCTGATAAGATGAAGAGAGACACAGGTTTTGAGTTTGTCCAAGTTAAATTTTGTATCATTATAATAAAATTATTATTATTATTATTATTTAAACCTCACCCTACTGGCCTGGAAACATTCAACTGACAGGCCTTACTAGAGTTCTTTCTCCTTCCTGCAGGGATGAATGAAGTTTCCTGACATCCCACATATTCCAGAAAACTGTCTACGGCTAATGATTTTGGTCTCCCGACCCAGAAGATGGGATGTAAAATCATTTTTGAGGTGAGTTTGAGGATGGGTTCTTTAACAAAGCAAGCCTCAGGATTTGTAACCCAGGCAACCACACAGCTGTTTTTTTCTGAGATCCCACCCCCCAACTTTCCTAGAGCCCTGTATGGAAACAGTTAGAAGGTCCCTTCAGACCAGGCTCCTCCAAACTCCCCTGTCAGGAACATCTGCTTTAGCTCCCCTCCCCACTTTTGGTAGATGTAGATAGAATCTACGGTACTCCCTTCTAAGGAGCCTGTTTTAAAAATAAAGAAAACTTCTGCTTTGGTCAAGTAAAAAAAAAAAAAAAAGGAATTTTGGGAAGACAAAGGATCTAGCTATAGATAGAAACAGACTGAAAATACGTACAACTTTATTTAATCCAATAGAAATGTATTATAGTTCTGCTCTTTGCCAAGAGCAGTTCTAGCTATCAGTTGTGGCAATAAAGTAAACAATGTTTTTGCCAGCATGGGCCCTATATTTTATAGTAAAGAAAATAAATCAGAAATCTCATTTACTTATTCATTTATTCAATTAATGATAAGTGCTTTGAGGAAAAGTAACAGAACAAAAAAAGAAAGAGCGATGAAAGAAAAATATAGATTGTGATGTCAGTAGAAGTCTGAAGAGATAGCATTGCACATTAACTTGAGAAAAAACTGTGGAGGAAGAAATATAAATATATAGAAGAAAACAGTCATTCTAGGCTGATAAAAAAAGCCAGTAGCAAGATCCTGAGTGTTGTGTGTCCAGGCATCAGTAAGGAAGCCAGTGAAGCTGGAGGGAGAGTCTACAAGGCAAGGAGATTGGAGGGTTAATGACGGGCCTGATCATGGGGAGACTCATAAGTCAGAGACAGAAATCTGAATGTATTCTAAGTCAGATAGGAGGCCATGGGAGTATTAAATTAAAAAATGTTGCTTTGGTTGTTTGTATGCAGATAGGACTAAAGACTGTGAAAAACAGAAAAGCTTATTAGGCTACTGAAATATCTTAGTCCTTATATAAGGTAGCTTGGATCAGGACAGGGAAAACAGTTCTGAACAATGAACAGTTCTTTGTATCATGTGGATCTATTTTCATTTCTTTGGAGGGACATTTAGTGAATGCTTCCAAATAAGAAGCAAATATTTTTCCTGACATAAATATTTCTTGAAGTATCCTACTGAAAATGCCCTCTCTTAGTTAAAAAAAAAAAATCTTTATTTTCTTGGTTGTGGTCATTCTAAAACTCTTATTATTTTGATGACAGACCTCTTATCATTCTTATTTTCAAAGTTTTTTCACTCTAACTTTCGTGCCTTTTATATATTTTTTCCTTCAGTAATAATTTTTCAACTTAATATTTTAATTATTTTATTGAATTTTGATATCTGATGTTATCTCTATAGATGTTACTCTAAAACATAAAATTATATGTATATTATACATTATAATGTATTAATATAAATATATATAATTACTACATATAATTACAAAGAGTTCTTTGTTTTCTAAATATACCATATTATAGCATCTTATCCTTGTTTAATAGACTATATATTTTCTCCTACTCCTCGGAGGCTGTCAATGGTTTTATTTGTTTGTTTTCTTTTTATAGTTTTAGTTTATTCAGAATTGCTTTTTCTTTCTGTTGGTTTGTTATTTATCTTCCATATTAGAGGCATTCTTCAGTTGCCTGTGACTTTTAATTATCTTCTTATATTTAAGAGTGGGGAAACTAAAAAATCTATTTGGAAGTTTGAGCCAGTGTGTGAGACTTGTAGACTGTGGGATAATTGTACTGGCTGGTTTGTGTACTTATAGCTTTTCCTCTTCGGTGAATCAGTTTCACCTGCAAGAGAGTTTCCACACTCCTGTCTGAAACCTTTCCAGAAGATAGGGAAGGGAGAGGTAGGTCTCAGCAGCCAGTGTGTAAATACACTTAGCCCCTCTATTTTCAGTGTAGCACTTCCCTGAAAACCACGACTGATAACTTCTTACCAGAAACCCCTATTTTATCCCATTTAGTCTTCCAATAGTTGAAAGATAAAGTGGGGAGATAACATGGAAATTTAATTGCTTCTTTTATAAACTTTCAATTAGTGTTTTTAAATTTTTGCCTTTATCCCCATTCCCGAAAGTATTGATACTCAATCCCTGCCTTTTTTTTTTTTTTTTTTTTTTGTGGAGAGAGTCTTACATGCATTATATACCCTATGTCTTTTCCATTTTCCTCATTACTGGTGTAAGATTCATCTTCCTTGGATTTACTCACCTAACAGCTGTCTATCAATTTCACAGCTCTCAAAATTTATTGCTTTTATTTTCTCTTCTTTTCTCTTTTCCTCTGTGGGTTTTGTACAATTGAAGACATCTTTAATTTCCATTTAGGGAATAAAGATGACTGTGTTTTCACTCCACTATCTCTACCCAGAGTGCATTAGTATAAATTATCATAAAGACCATGCAAAGGTAGAATACTCCTTGTTTTACAAAAGTAAAAATTAAACTCAGAGAATTTAAGTAGTTATTTTATATTTTCAAGGTTTATAATTGGTAGACTCAGAAGTGTTGTCCAGTTCGGAGTGACTCTAAATCTGTGGCTTGTTCTGGTAAATGCTGCTGCTTCAGTTAACACCCTTTGTTTACAGTAGACTAAATGCAAACATATTGTCCATCTGCCAGAAATAGTTAGTGGCTTATCACAGTCCCACATGTCCTGCACACACATCTATTGACTTTGTCTTCTCACCCCAAAAGCAGACAAGTCTGCAAATCTCTACTTTTCAATTAGTCAAGTTAATGAAGCTTTTTAAAGAAATCCATAAAGCCTGCCTCCATGGTCCTGACATTTAGTAACTTCTGGATAATGGTCTCCAGGCCCCTTCTCCATTAAAATATTGTACTCTGATTCCTAAAGTTCTGACTCTGAGACTTCCTTAGAATGGAATGAGGAGGTATGAGCCTTCCCCAAATCCAAGATAAATGCAGAAATAGCATTTTTAATAGCTAAGCCCACTGAGAGGCCACCTCTAATATAGTTGTCTCCCATCAGAAAATCTGTAATTTTCTGAATGAAGCAGAACAGCTGGAGAAAGGAAGAAAAGGGAAAGGGAAGGAGCCTGGAATTGGGTCTTAAAATGGCCAACAGAAGGCCTACAAATGAAAAGATAATCCATGTAGTAAAACAACAATAGGCCATAAGCTGGACTCCTCAAAATTCCCTCTTGCTGCTTCAGTTTTCTATTCTGTGTAATAGGAATAATAGCTTGTTCTTAATTTTGCCTTTAGTGAAGGTTCAAATGAGAGCAACTGTGGGGATATACCCAGATGGAAGGAATTAAACTACAGATCAACACTGGGATGTTCACATTAAGCTTGGAGAATATGGCCAAGGAAGTTGAATCACATGTTTCTAATATTTCCTCCCACAGTTTGGAGGCATATATTTGTCCCCTTAGTCAATAGCCTCCTCTGTCACATCTCTTACCCAAAATGTAAAGCTTGCTAGAACTCTGCTTTGACTTTTCATTTCAGTCACTCATTTTGATCACTTACTAGCATTTATCTATCTGGCTTCCACTACATTTACCTTAATCTAATCAAATAGTGTACGAAGGATAAACTATTCTGAGGTGTAACATAAGTTTGGCAGTCATCCTCATAGAAAACCAAAATTAAAATTTCACCAAAAAGCAGCATTCCGAAATGCAATCCATATTCTCAATACATTATGATCTACATGACGTAATTCCAAACTACTTTTGTAGTTTCATTTCCTCTCTCTTCCTCTCATTCATTGGTCTCCAACAACTTGGTGAGGTAGGTACAAGTATTTTCCCCATTTTAAAGAAACTGAATCTTAAAAAAATCATTTACCTGATCGTGTTTATCTCTCTGGGAAGCAACAGAACAAGGACTAGGCTCTAATTTTATGCCTCTCAGTCTAGTGCACTTTCCACTACATTGTGGCTACCCTTGACTCTTGCCTACATCTATTTAAAACCTGTGCAGCATTTTATGGTTAGTTAAAATCTCTCTTAAATCATAAATTCTTATAAAAGCACTCTAATCCATGGAGACCACTCTATATTCTAAAATAAGCAATGATCATTCAGGTCACTGGAAGTCACTTATTACCCCTGATGTCTCTTCTATGTTTGCAGTTATTTTTACACAATATTATTGCTAAGTAATCTCTATGCTTCTATTACTTCTTTCCACTTTGGTTCTCTCTGAGAACCAAAGGTTGTCTCTCTGTAGGACTTAGCACATTGTTATCAATTTAGTAGGTTCTAGTCTGAGATTATTTCCTCAAGTACAAACTCTCCTTTTACAATTGGTCTAGAGATATATTTGGAATCCTAAAAGATTTGGATGGGGTTACAACCAAATGATGCATAAAAAATGTGGTCAGAGAGAGTGGGGAGAGGTAGAAAAGTCCAAAAGCAATTGATGTCAAAAATCCACCTTCTTTATCAATAAATCTATTTCAGCACCAATAAACCTGTCAGAGATGAAGGAGAAAATATTTTCCTTTATTTAAGAATCCTGGAGTGGGAATAATATACTTACACTTAGTCTATACTTAGACTTTGGGAAATTCCTCCCTTTGTTTCTATTCTCTTATATTGGGCTACACATATGATGACAATTAGAAGATAACCAACACTCCTTTCCTGATACAAATTACCAAAATATTTCTGGATAAAAAATAATTTTCATTATAATAGATTAATGCTTGCAATAGAAAATTTTTAAAAAAGAGAAGCCATAAGATTAAAATAGAAAGTGACCTATAGTTATAAACCCAGGAATAATCACTGTTGATATTTGGTTCTAGTATCTGGGCTAAGCAAATGTATAAATCTTCTGATTCTTTTTTATGGTAACATAAAGATTGCATTATTGGGAAACTAGCTTGTTTCATTTAACAGTGTACCACGAACATTTTTCCATCTCATTAACTATTTTACATTATCACTTTAATATTACATGAATATCTTTTTATGTATTGCAGGAATACAATAAACCAATCTACTATTACTAAATAGTTAGGCTTTATCTAATGTTTTGCCTTGTTATTACAAGCTATGCCAACTAGCAGGGTTTGTGACTTCTCTGGCACTCAGTTTCCTCCTTTAAAAAAATGGGAGTAGTAATAGTATCTACTACTATCTATTATACCTATCATGATGGGGATTAGAATTTCACTTACCATGATGAGCCCTGAGTAGTATACAGAAATGCTAAATCACTGTATTGTATACCTGAGACTAATATTATCTGTCAACTATTAAAGTAAAAAGCTTAACCAAAAAAATTGTACCTGTCAGAAGGTTGTATGAGATTAAATAAATTAATGTATGACAAACCAAAAAAAGTCAGTGATTATTAATAATCATTCTTAAGCTGCTATACATTAGTGATAATTTCTTTGTATACATTTTTTGTGCATTCTTATTTCTTTGGGATTTCTATATAAATGGTGTTTTGTTTTTATATCCTTTGATACACAATGGAAAATTTATTTTCCCCCAAATGAACCAGTGTACACACCCATCAACAATGTGTGAAAGCATTTCTCTACATCTGCACTGACCTAGTTCTTGGAATTACTTAGTCTTCTCAGGCACGATGGATATAAAACTGTTATTTCTTTGCTATTTTAATTCACATTCTTTTGTGGATGAGAATTCTTATATCAGTTTATTGATCCTTACTAAGTCTTCATTTATAAATTTCTAGTTACTATCCTTTACCTAGTTTTGTAAAAAGCTTTTCATCAGTTTTATTAAGCTGCAAAATACATTTACATACTCAAAGCAACAACCTGTTCTTTTTCATATATATAAATATACACATATTTCAAAACGTTTTTCAAATTTGGTTATATATATCCTTTCATATCCACACATGAGGTATATATTTTTATGTAATTATATTCATAAATCTTCTTTTAGAGCCATGTTTATAAAGTCCTGGTCATTCTAAGACTACAAGTACTTAACTATTCATTTTCTTTTGAACTTTTTTTTTTTTTTTTTTTTTTTTTTTACAGCTCAAAGGCCTCACGTTTATTACCAAACCAACCCACTGGTGCAGAGCTATAGTAACAGAAAAATCTTTCGCTGATAAATGGTATATATTGGCCAGGCAGAAAGGTGTTTACAGGGTGATGGAATAGAACACATGATCCTCAAGTAGCTTAATTAAATACGTGGTGCCAATTAGGTGTGTCATCGCGTGATGTGGGACGCCTTAGAGACCCAGCTTGGTTCTCCTCCAGTGCCTCCTCTTGGAGTTGTACCTGATTTTATTACCAGTTTTCATCCGAATCCACTGGGGAATGGGACGATTCTGCTTTTGTTTCTTGGCCAGGAATCGCTTGATCCTGAAAGTCTTGTGAGAAGACATGGTCAATTAACAGCGCGCAGCACACAGCAGGATGGCGGCGAAAAAGAGAAAGCTTCTTTTGAACTTGTATTGATTTGATTTTCATTTACCATTTTAATCAAAGTTTATAGTATAACATAGAGATGGGTTTTTTTATCCCTGAATCAGTAAGCTAATGAGTTTAATTAGCTTTATTTAGTTTATTTAGGAATTTTATACTTATTTGAAATGATGTTTTTTGATATTGTTCTACCCATACTTTTTAAACTAATAATATGCTCTTTATTGCTTTAGAGGTGGTAATATGTTAATAAAATGTTTCTTGGAAATTTTTAGTTTTAAACAGATTCTTCCAGTTGTACTTTAAAAGAGGAAATGGTGTTAGCACTGCTACATTGTATTACATGATATGGACAGTCTTTTCAGTATTGAGTTTTCTAATTCAAAAACATCAAATGTAACTCTCCATTTATATATATAATATAGCTCTTATATAATATTGATATTGATGTATATTTGTAATACATATCAATACTTTATAGTGCTCTTGATATTGCTATTACATGTTTCTAAAATTTAGTCATAACTTAAGAATTTTTATCATAAATAGGATTTTCTTTTATTGATGCAATCAGTTATATATGTATATTTTAAAAAACCCTGCTGCTCATGTACAAATTTTCTTTTACAGTTTTCCAAGTTACTATCATTTTTCTTTTCAGAAATGTTTGGAAGATATTTTTTTCAAGTTTTATTTAGATGTTTTATGTATAATTTTAACTAATGTGGAAGAGAAAATGTTTTCATGTTTCAAATAGGGGAAGCACTTCACACAGGAGATGGCTTGTGTTATTTGGAGCTGAGAAGTGTATACCCTGCCTGGCCTGTGATTTCTTTTTTTTTTTTTTTCTTAAAACTTAGTTGAATTTCTTGGACCTTGTAGGAAGAAAATCATGTAACTTAAAAATATTTATTTTATTCTACTTTATTCTACTTTATTATTTATAAACATTATATTTTTTTAGCTTATTGCATTGGATATAAAACTTAATATTTTTATTCTTTAAAAGTTTGTTCCAACCTGTATGCTGAAAAAAGCTGATATATTTCAGAAACTCCAAGGACCGTAGTACTACCACCTTATACTTACACAGCTCCTTTCAGTTTTCAAAAATCCTTTAACATCTTTTATCTGATTTTTCTTAACTTGTGATATAGAGAGGTTTTATATTTTTCTCATTTACAATATGGAAAAAATTTTGGATTTTTTTAACCATTCATCCAAGATAAATTAGCTAATAACTTAAAAAACCAGGACTAAAACTCGGGTTTTTCAACTTCTAGGCTAGAGCTCTTTTCAAAACAGCAACTCAGCTTGTGGCCTTCCCATATAAATTGTTTGGAAAGTCTCCAAATTTTGGATATAATTAACAATATTTCTGGTATATGTAGACATTTGTTATGTTGATGAGGTGTTACTTGGCAATTGTTATTTATTAAATAACATGCACATGTGTTTCATTAAACAACATGTAAAACAGCTGAATCACTACAATTTAACATCAATTCAGAAATTGATGGATGGACCAAACCTTTAGGTACTAGGATATAAGAACTAACAAGATACAACAAATATATTAGAATAAAAGAAACTTTGCTATAATTAATAAAATAAGATCCCAAGTCACTATGGCTTAAAATTTTATTTCTCTCAAAGCACATGACCCTTTTTGGGTGACCATGACTGTGTTGTGCTCACCTAGTAACTTAGAAACCTCCATTGACATTTTTTGTACATTTTCCCACAATCCACATGGCAGAGGATGGGAATGTGACCCATCACTCTCTGGTTGTTGAGGGTTCAGATCACAAGGCTATGACCAATTTGAAAAGGGTCGAAGAAGGGCAATCATATCATGTGTTTGAAAGGAGGGGGTCGGAATATTTACAAATAGTCCTGACGATTCTCAAAACTTCTGTCCTGGAACTATTCACAGTATTTTGGAGAAGTCAGAAAGTAAACAAAACATGTAAGTATAGTAATTATAATATAAATGATAACCTGGGCAAACTGTAGTTGGGGACTAAGTAATCTGTAGGAGCAGAATATAAAAATTAAATTTTCTTAGAGAAGATAAAAAATACCTCTCAGAGAAACTGGCATGTGTCTTGACTTAAAAATATAAACTTACTAAGTAGACAGCATTCTATTCATAAACTGCAAATTAATTCCTGTGTATATGCAATTGAGAAATAATTAAACAAACAGGCATAAAGACAATCTTAGTTTTAATGAACTATTCATAATAAGGTATATGGCTTCAGATAAAATACTTTTCCCCTCTAGACCACAAGTCTCATGATAATATAATAAAAGGTGAACTAATAAGAACATTCTCAGCTTTAATGTTATATGTTAGAATTTTTATGTCAAAAATTTGTCAGTAATTTGTAAATCCTAATACTTTGCTAATCATTACATATCAAAGAAAGGAAATGGCAGGTATTACACATGATTTTACACTGTGTAGGCCAATTCTAATCATTTAGATGGGTCTGAGTAAGAGGTAGCCTGATAAAAACTGGTGTGAATCACTGACAATGATTCCCATGGACTCAGAAATAAAGGTGGGATTGAGTAGAGATGTAGAAGTAGGTATCCCCAAGAGTTCTTGCTATAGAAGTGGTTCCATTTAAATGGTTGTTAGGCCTGTGATAAAAATAAATTGGTGTGATATTGGTGATATATGGTGATATCACACCAATATATTTTTATCACGGGCCTAACAATGGATGAAACGGCACCACTTTTATAGTGATGTATTTTATATATCACTTTCTTATAGTGGTGTATATCCTACACACACACACATACACACACACACACACACACACACACACACACCCTGCCTGCATGATATATAAAATTTTGACAGCAGTAGTCAGACAAATCATCTAGTAGACAGATTGCTCCTTCCCTTTCTTTAAGATGCTTACTCTGGCACTCATGAATGCAGAAGACTAATTCACCCAGACCTAGCACCCAGTTTTAAAGTTTTTTTTTTTTTTAAGATTTTATTTATTTATTTGACAGAGAGAGATCACAAGTAGGCAGAGAGGCAGGCAGAGAGAGAGAGAGGAGGAAGCAGACTCCCTGAGCAGAGAGCCCGATGCGGGACTCGATCCCAGGACCCTGAGATCATGAACTGAGCCAAAGGCAGCGGCTTAACCCACTGAGCCACCCAGGCGCCCTAACACCCAGTTTTAATGGGCCACAACCAGCACCAGGGATTCCCTTTCTTATACTGAAAACTCTTTATGAATCTGGGAGCATGCACATAAAATTGATGGAGAAAAAGAAAGCAGAGAAAAATTAAACTGGCAATGTAGAGTAGAAAATATAGGGAAGAACACAGAACTATTTTAGTTTCTTCCATGCTTTAAATGAACTATTCTTGTTTTTATGATTTTTCCCCTAAATAAAGGCTATTCTCAAAATATCTCTATAATTTGTAAGTACCACCTGTATAGATTTAGGTAATTTTACAGCATTATAAAAGTCCTAGCAAATGAGAATTTATCATCCAATTGATATAATTATTAAATGATAACCCATTTATTTTGTTTTCAGCTAAGAATAATGATTGAAAATGAGTTGTCAGGCAATGAACTATTTCTTGATTAAATAGAATAATGTAAGTTTATGTTTTCCTTTCTAGTAAATAGACTACTTACCTATGTAACTGTCATAAAATGTGAATCTTAGATTGAAACATATCGATAGAACAAATCTATCAATTTGTTCAGTAATTTTTTCTGCTTCACTCCATTGGAAACTCTTTTCCAGAAATCAGTAGCTATGTGCAATTTTCAAATGTACTTTTTCTGAAATGTTTCTTAGTTCAAGATTTATAACTATGTATTTATTTTTATCAAGTCCTTAGAGATTCAAGACTTGTGCTGTGATTACAACTAAACCAATTATAAGTGAAAATAAATAGAGAAAACTTTGGGAAAAGATATGAAATTTGTGAGTGAAAATGGTATATAACAACATAAGGTCTAGTTTTAATTGCTCCCAAGTAATACCAATTATTTCAATCTAGTTTGTGATAGAAATCCAATAAGGAATACAGAAATATTTTAATTAACCCATCAGAGTATAAACTTGCTTAATTTATTATTCAATTATTGCTTGTAAACAGATAACTTTTAGTAATGCTGCCATGGGTAAAATAGCTATTTCTAGAAATGACTTAATCCAATTAATAATTATAAACCATAATGATACCTAATTCGATTTTCTATTATTTTTTAACATTTTGTGTTCTCTTCTGCCTGTACTCTTACATATTCACCATGCACAAAACATATACATTTAGAAAAATGTATCAGTAAACCAACATCACAATATCTTTATAAGACAACAATATTGCATTCAGACATTAGTTATTGTCGTATTTACTTATTACTTATTTGTGTGGTTTATGTTTTTTATTTGTCATTTTATTATCTCTAACAATACTTCCATAGAAATAGATCTTTAAAATTTAGGGGCATCTGGTTGGCTCAGGGAGTTAAGTGTCTGCCTTCAGCCCAGGTCATGATCCCAGGGTCCTGGGATCGAACCCCACATCAGGCTCCCTGCTCAGCAAGGAGCCTGCTTCTCCCTCTCCATCTGCTGTACCCTCTGTTTGTACATACACACTCTCTCTCTGTCAAATAGATAGTTTTTTTAAAAATTAAAGATAGCCCTTTGACACCAATGTATTTAGATCTAGGCAACAAATCATCATGCTGTGCCATTTACATGTATCATTTCTCCAATCCTCCCTATAATTTCCATGCTCTTACTCTTTGAGAAGAGCAAGGAATTATTATTATTATTATTATTATTTAAAACCATGAGAAAACTGAAGCTTAGACAGATTAATGATTTATCCAGTGTTAGTAGTTGTAAGATTTTGGACTCAAAATAAGGTGTACCAACTTGCATAATGTTCTTCATGTAGAAGAAAATTATTGCAAATATTTTCAGAGCTAAATGTGTAAAAATAGGCGATAGCTATGTAAAAATGGAGAAATCTTATGTAGGTGTTGGAGGAGTCTGCCATTAAGTTAGGATGTCTCATTAATTATTATGTCTAACTATCCCCAATTACCTGAGTAGAAAACTATAATTCTAGATCAGTGTCATCCAATACAATAGCCACCAGTCACATGAGGACATTTAAATCTAAGTGTAAAAAGTGACATCAAATATAAGTGAAAATTGGTATTCATTTGCATGAACTACATCTCAAGTGTTTAGGTGCTCAACAGTCACATGTGGCTAGTGGTTACTATACAGAATAGTACAAATGGAGATTTCCATTATCACAGAATGTTCTCAGTGTTTCTCTAGACAAATATACTAATTAATTTATTGGTTTTTATATCCACATTTTTATGGGGTAAGCTTCATAAGGTACATATTTTATACTTTCCCACATATGAGATTGTGGTTGATCACTCTAGAGTAGTCACAGTTTGTATTATTACAAAGGAGGACACAGATCTTTGATAACCATTTCCTGTTGCATAATCAGTTAAGACAACAAGAAGTAGTAGTTGAGCTTTTTTTTTTTTCTTTTAATTTTAACTCTTAAGACCTGAAATTAAATCAGCTACTCCACTTACTACCACACAACTTTTGACAGTTCTGTTATGAGTGTGTTTGTGTTTAAAGGTGCTTGAGGGGCTGGCCAAAACAATGATATTTAAAAAACAAAGAAAGCAGTCATCTCTAGATCAAGAGTGCAGTGATGAACTTTGTTTAGGATACCTAATTAATCATCCTCAATTGCTTAATGAAGGGCATATGAAACATGAGTTCAGTGTATTTGAAGTCCAGTAGATAGGAACTCTAAGTTAAGAAAAAGTATTTGCCAATATGTTTATTATTAGTATTTGCTAACAATTACTTTAGTGTTTTATTGAACTCTTTCCTTCTGATTCAGTATCCTTTCTCCTTAATGTTATTCATTGGATTTTTAAATATCAGAGTAGGATTAATTTGCCTTCTAGTCTGCAAATGGCATTAAGTGTTACATTATTGATTAATAACTTGGCTTAGTGCAAAATTCTAGGTTGACAATTATTTTCTTCTTCCATTACTCTGAAGATATCAATCAATGGTCTCATGCTATGTGTTAATGCTGGATAGAAGCCTGTCTTCAAAGTATTTTATCACTGTTATTACTCTGTACTAATCTTTGTCTTGTAATGCCTAATTTTATTTTCTCTTTTGTTTTGATGCTATACATTTTCACAATGACATGTCCAGTGTAAAATCCACCCACCCCAGGATTCAATGTACTCTTTCTAAATCAAGAGTCATATCTTTCTTTACTTCTAGAAAAATCATAGTCATTATATATTCAAATATACAGGGACTTCATTAGATCCTTAATGTTTCATATTCCTTCATATTTTCTCTTTCATTTTTCTGAACAACATTTTGAGATATTTCTTAACTTTACCATTTGGTTTAATAAACACCTTTAGGAATATATTTCTGGTATACCTTTTAAGTCATAATTTAGGTTGTTATTTTTTATGCATACCTATACATTTGGTCTAGAAGTTCTGATTATTTTTAATATTTCCTTATTTTTCCCATATGATGCTCTTCCTTAAGTTTATGTATTTTTAAAGAATTTATTTGAGAGAGAGAGCACAAGTGAAGCAGACTCTGCACTGAGCACAGAGCCCAATATAGGGCTTGATGCTACAACTTTGAGATCATGACCTAAGCTGAAACCAAGAGTCAAATGCTCAGCCAACTAAGCTACCCAGGTGTCCTCTTAAGTTTATATTTTATCTTTATCTATTTGAATACTTTAAAATACCTTTTTCAGTATATTAGTTCTACTTATATTGTGAATTCTTTTTTAGGTGCTGACTGATTCTTCCTCCATATGCAGTGTTTCATGTTGTGTTTGTAATTTTTTATTGTACCCTGATCTCTCGGAGTTTTAATTTTGTTCCTGTGTGCATGTATGCACATGTATGTGTATGTGGTTTTTTTGTGTACATGTGTGTAAATGTCCTCTATCCTGAGTTACTAAAGGACAGCTTTTTTATTTGCCTCAGCTTAGGGCCTTAAGTCTTCATCAGTTCTTAATCAAGAAAATGATCTTTTTTTTGCATTCATCTCTTAGCTTCTGGATATATATATAGGAGAATATGATAATTTTGTATCCAAATAGAACATTTATGAAAGTGAACAGGAACTTTAAAACAGTTATAAACCAGAACTGTCCTGGACCAATAGAATATATGATCATTCTACTCATGCATTACAAGAACAATGAGAATGTGGAACTACAACCATGGATGGATCATAAATACTGAAGAGCTTTCTTTTTTAGGTGACAAACCCTGAGGCAATGGAAAGGTCCTATCAAGGTAACTTTAGCTCTCCCACTTTATGAACTACACTTAGTTCACAGACAAATTATCTTTGGGCATTATCCAAGTAGTTCAGTTTCTACAGCCTAGACTTGTTACACTATGTGGACTCTGCAGGCCTAGTTTCCAATTACTAAAAGGTCTATGTGTTTGTAAATGAATGATTATACTTCAGATTCTACTAAAGCTCACTGCCCTTAAGCATTGTCCTTATTTGATGTAAGCTCGTAGTTATATTTTAATTTTAAAACAATTTGTTATTCAACATTATTATGTATTTGCTTGGAGTACAAGTAGGGATTTTTCTGTATCAACTTACTCCACTATATTTCTGAGTACAATTTTAGACAGATTATATTAACATATTTTAAAATAACATAAGTTATGTTCTATTTCTTTCCACATATACTTGTTTATTTATCTCTTCACCAAAGGACTTTAAAATTTTAAAATTTCTTTACTACTTCACTGACTATAACCTTTACATTCTTCCCTATTCTTTTTTGACTTATGGTTTCCCCCAAATATATACCAGTTTGGGTATAAGCCAATATTCTCTCCTTAAATGTTTTATGATAGTCTTAAGAAGAGGATCACCTGTATCAAGAGTCAGCATATCAAATCTTAGGAGCCAAATACTGCTCACTGACTCATTTTGAGACTATCAGCTAATACTGATTTCTAAAGTTTAAACAATTTGAAAAAAAGATAAAGAATGATATTTTAACCTATGACTATGATATGAAATTCAGATTAGTTGTCCATTTAGAGTTTTATTGAACTTAGCCACACTCATGTATTTTCTATGGCTGTCTTTCATTATAATGGCAGAGCTGAGTAGTTACAGTAAATATAGAAACACAATTCTAAAATATTTACTATCTTGCACTTTATAATAAATATTTGCTATCTTGTACTTCACACTGACCTCTGGCCTACTTAATTAAATGATCAAAATAATGGCATGTTCTTTTAAAGAAATCTAGAATTTCTATGATCAACATCAATGAATCCATTTTAATTGAATTACTGGGGTAAAAATAAGTTCATGTGACATTGTGCTTTAGTGATTGGAGTGAAAGAGATAGTGTGAATGATATTTTATAATTTATCATAATGTAAAGTTTGATACTACATAAAGCAAAAATAAAAACAGAAAATGACACTTCATGAAAAGAAAGGAATAGTAAAAATGGTTGTGTGTATTTCCAAAACAGTTTTCTGATAAACTTCATTAATTTGGAGCACATGTATAAATAAATAAGACTAACACTGAAAAAGGAGAACAAAATTCATCAGGCAAAATGTTGATGTTTTGAATCTATGACTTCATGAAGTTCATAGGGATGAAAAATTTTTGACTACATTAAATATAAATAGACAACAACTGTACTAAGAGAAACGAGAGCCACATGCTCTTCTGGAGGAAAAATTCATAAAGACAAAAAAGAAAGAGAAAACTGGTATTAATAAAGAAGATTAAAATTTCCCTCTCCCAAGAAAGGGAATGAGTTTCATCTAAAATATCAAGGGGACTGATATACTGGGAAAAACTGGTTGCAACAAGAGAAATATAAATCAAGTATGATAGAAAACTAAGGAATACTTCTATATAATTAATAAACATACATTCTTCTATATTCATCATTTAGTGGAAAAAAATATAGCAGTGCTAACTTTTTTAAATAACAAAGAACCTGTAATTCCTAAGGTGGGTTCTGGAACCAAATTTTATTTTAAAATCCGAAGAACTAAATGAAATTAAAAAATATATATATTCTTATTTTATGTGCTCTGAATTTACAAAGGTATTTTTAAAATATTTAATTATGTTTCAACTCTTGAGGAACTATACTTGTCTATACCAGTGTGGACTTTCAAAGAAAACTACTTTCATTGACAAATGTTTAGTAAGTGTCCAAAGAGAAATTTGTATCATAATTAGACCACAGTTCTAGAACGGGGATTGAAGAAGCCTGTAGGAAGTGATCACTATGTTGTAGGCATTGTACTAAATAATTTACATTGATTATTTAACTTAATATTTATAAGACACTGACAAGTTACTCTTGCTTTATACATGAGAAAATTGAGACTCACAGAAAACAAGTTATGTATCTCTTGTCTAGTTAGTAGAAAGTGGTAAAACTGAACTTAGAAGTTACATGTCTGTCTAAAGCTAAAGCATACCATTCTCAGGACATTACTCTGCTTTTATTTATTTCAGGATCATCCTGAGACAAACTATAACTCATAAAACATAGCTAAAAGGTAAAAAGAACAGGCTTTGAACCAAATAGACCTAAATATCATGTTCAAATCAGATAATTCCAAGTTCTAGCTGAGAAAGTATTTAAGCTCTTGAACTTCAGTTTTCTTATCTGTGAAATGGGTATAATATTATCTATTACATAGAATTGTTGTGAAGGTCAAATAAGTTAATTTTTTCTATGAAGTTCTCCATTCTTTCTCCAGGTAAATGAACTCTTTTTACTTGGTGAACCTTATATTACTGTAGCATTTATCCAATGATCTTTAATATTTATATCCAGCATAACATGTAGCAATCTAGCAGATCTGACTCATTATTAAAATAGTAACAATTATTTCATTTTAAAATTATTCTGTTAACTTACTCAACAATAAATGAATAGCTTCGGTAACAATTTAGGGTAACGGGATAAAGGAGATATGTTTTACATATGCCACTCAAAGACTGCTCCTCTGAGAAGACCCTTGAGAAAAGTCTTAAATGAAGGCAAAGTCTGCCAACCTTAGTTCAGGAAAAGATTGCACCAGGCAGAGAAAGAGCAGATGTAAAAGCCTGTGTGATGCAAGAGCAGTAAATTAGAGAGAAGAGAGTAGGAGATGACATTCAGAAGACAGTAGGGTTCACACTTAGGTGTCTGGACTATAATCGAAATGTTATGGGAAGTCCAAATTTACAAGAATGTATCAAACTCAACACCCAAAACCCAAATAATCCAGTCACGAAATTGGCAGAAGACATGAACAGCCATTTTTTCCCAAAGAAGACATACAGATGACCAATAAACACATGAAACAAACCCAGTATCACTCATCATCAGGGCAATGCAAATCAAAACCACAGTGAGATACCACCTCATACCTATCAGAATGGCTAAAATTAACAATGGGAAATGACAGCTATTAGAAAAGACATGGAGAAAGGGGAACCCTCTTCCACTGTTGGTGGGAATGAAAGCTGGTGTAGCCAGTCTGGAAAACAGTATGGAGGTTCCTTGAGAAGTTTAAAGTAGAACTACTTTATGATCAAGCAATTGTACTGCTGGGTATTTGCCCTGAGGATACAAAAATACAGATGTTTATAGTAGCATTAGCAAAGACAGCCAAGTTATAGAAAGAGCCCAAACATCCACTGACACAGACAGACACACCATACCACACCACACACACACACACACCCATCAAAAGAATGAAATGTTGTCACTTCAACAACATGGGTGGAGTGAGAATGTATTATGCTCAGTAAAATAAGTCAGTCAGAGAAAGACAAATACCATATGATTTCACTCATATGTGGAATTTAAGAAACAAATAGGGGAACATAGAGGAGGGGGAAAATAAAGAAAGAGGGAAGCAAACCTTAAGTCTCTTAACTACAGAGACTAAAACTGAGGGTTGCTGGAGGGCAAGTGGGTGGGGGTTGGGCTAAATGGGTGATCCTATTAAGAAGGCACTTGTGATGAGCACTCAGTGTTTTATGTAAGTGATGGATCACTGAATTCTACTCCCGAAACCAATACTACACTAAATAAAAATTTAAAAAATTAAAATTAAAATTAAAAAAAAAGTTACATAATACCACTGGAGAGTTTTGAGTAGTAAGAGGAATGGTTTAAGTTGTAGTTTCAAAAGCTCCTTCCCACAATTCCCTAGGGGGTAAAGGGGAAGGAAGGAGGTCCGTCAGGAGGCTATGTTGCTCTTGTTGAGGACATTGGCATTGTGGTTTGGATTATGGACAAAGGGTGGTGAGTAGTGCTCTGATTTAGGAAAAGATTTTGTGTGTGTAAATAATAGGACTTCTGGATTGGATATGGGATTTCAAATGTGTATTTCTTTGTTAAAAGAGCTATTGATCTCATTGTGTATACAGTAACAAATGAAAATTTTATAAAAGCAACACACAGATAACTATGACTCAGAGCTAGTTTGTGAAAAATAAAATTTTTGTTAAAACCTGATCCTGTGATACAAAACCATATATACTTTTATATTTGTATTCTTATACATGCACTTATATACACATATATTTATATGCTCATAAATAGCTTATATGTTAAGGTTAAAATGCTTAACATTTATAAGTTGAGTGCAATAAGAGCATTGTCATGATGCTTTGAGAGGTGTTTTATCACCTCCCCCTACATTACCTAAAGTAACACTCCATCTCCTACTATTCTTTGAAATGATCAATGAACATTTTTTTTTAATCTTCAGTAGTGATATACTAATACTCTTAGAAGCTCCTTTCCCTCTTCCTGTCAGATTGCTAGGCAGACTAAGCACTCCTAAAAATGAATGCAAACATCTACATGCTAGCCAGGGTGTTTAAGTTTTTATTTTTCCTCTTGCTTTTTGTATATAAAACACACTTGCTTAGTAATTGGCTCCCATGATCACATGAAGTCTATATTCATTATTATCTTGAAAGGAAAAACTCTTTAAAAAATGATTTTATTTATTTATTTGACAGAGAGTGAGAGAGCACAAGCAGAGAGAATGGTACATGGAGAAGGAGAAGCAGGTTTTCCACTAAACAGGGAGCCCGATATGAGGCAGGATACCAGGGTCCTGGGATCATGAGCTGAGCTAAAGGCAGATGCTTAACTTATTGAACCACTCAGATGCCCCTGAAAAAGTCTTAAATAAATAGAAAAGATGGAAGATGACTATGTGATCTTTCTCCAGTCCTCTTGTCTTCCTAGGAGATTGGGGCTGGTTCCTGGTATACTGGGGCTAGTCAATGTGTTCTAGCCTGTGAGTCTGTGGAATGGCGATGGTGGCAGCAGATACCATGCCTGGATGGAGAGCTGTGCCTACCATAGGATCTCCAGAGCTCCTCTGATTCCCATGGAATTGGCTTTTACTTTGTATGCCTTTGTCTGTTGTGCTCAGCTTATTATAGCTGTGGTTCATTACTATTAATCAGTTTGATCACCATATCTGGAGTGATGAGTCCAGGCATACAGAGCGTCTTCAAAAGTATGCTATGCTCAGACCAGGGTAAAGTGCTCCAGCGGTCTTCATGGCAGCATGGAAACAGAGGTTGGGGTGGAGGGGTTGTTGGCTGCTTGTAGGACCTGGGGTTTCCTTATATCAGAGGTTTCCATCTGGTTTCATGGAACCTGCCTTTTAAAAGGTCCTGAGGGTGGGAGAATCAAAGCACAAGCTTCCCTACCACCATCCAGTTACTCCTTTCAAACTTAGATGCCACACAGTTAGGGTATTGGAAGTCATCTGACATTATGGGTGTGGACTTTCCCTCTGTCCAGACCACAGCTTGGCTGACAGGACACTCCCTTTCTCTTCATGGTCCTCTCTGAAGCTATTACAGACTGCATGGTCTTGCCATGATCAAGGGCTCCTGAGAACTATATTTTCCCAAACTCAATACTTCTCTTCCTCCAAATACTATGCATTGTCAGAGGCAGCATATGGAATCAGAACCTTGCAGTTGGCCATCCTGATGACTTAATTTACCTTAGGTAAGTGACTTAACTCCTGTGATGCTCAATTTCCTCATTTTTTTAAAGGTTTTATTTATTTATTTGACAGAGAGAAATCACAAGTAGATGGAGAGGCAGGCAGAGAGAGAGAGGGGGAAGCAGGCTCCCTGCTGAGATGCGGGACTCAATCCCAGGACCCTGAGATCATGACCTGAGCCGAAGGCAGCGGCTTAACCCACTGAGCCACCCAGGCGCCCAATTTCCTCATTTTTGAAACAGGTATATCATTTCTGTAATCACAGAGCTTTTATAAAGAGTAAATCCACTCAAGCATGTAACTCACTTAGCTCATGTCTGGCATAGTGTTGGTGTTCAACAAATGACGAACATTATCTTTTTTTTCTGATTAAAAAATGATTTGGTGTACTTTTCCTAAGTGCACTATATAATTTTCATGACAACACTATATGCATCTGTTCTTACTGGAAACAAATGAAAACCAAGTCCTTGAGAACCTTGAGCAACAGTCAATTACAACATTTAAATTTAAGAATCATGCCTAAGAAATTTAATAAGAAAGGCGTATTTACACTAATGCTTCTCCTTTTGATAAAGAGTCTTACAAGCAAAGATACCATAGTTGTTCTTTTAAAGTATTTGAATACACTCAAAACTCACTCATAAACCACACTTTAAATATCGTTCAAAGATTGTATGAGGCAATGAATAAGTGCACTTTTGTTCTTTAACTGACCTGCAGGTCCTAAATAGCAGCAAGAGTATTTTCTTAGACAATATGAATTAGTCCATATATTTTGTTTTAAATATATTTTTACTGAGGTATAATTGGCATACAACATTATATTAATTTAGGAATAAAACAAGGATTTGATATTTGGGTATATTGTAAAGTGATCACCACAATCAGTCTAGTTAACATTGATTACTATAGGTCATTACAAAGAAATTTTTTCTCTTATGAGGACTTTTGAAATTTACTCTCTTAATATTACGCTTCCATCAGAACGGAGGAATACCGAACTTTCATATCAACATGGACAGGACTGGAGGAGATTATGCTGACTGAAAGAAGTCAAGCAGAGAAAGTCAATTATCATATGGTTTCACTTGCTTGTGGAGCATAAGGAATAACATGGAGGACACTGGGAGATGGAGAGGAGAAGTGAGTTGGGGGAAATTAGAGGGGGAGACGAAGCATGAGAGACTGTGGACTCTGAGAAACAAACTGAGGGTTTTGGAGAGGAGGGGGTAGGGGTTGGGAAAGCCTGGTGGTGGGTATTAAGGAGAACACGTATTGGATGGAGCACTGGGTGTGGTGCATAAACAATGAATCTTGGGACACTGAAAAAAAATAAAATAAAAAAAGATTTACTCTCTTAGAAACTTTCGAATACATAGTATAACATTACTAACTGTAGTTTCCACGCTGTCATTTTATCCCTATGATTTATTCATTTTATAACTCAAAGTTTGTACCTTTGGACTCCTTTAACCCATTTTACCCACTCCTGCTTCTGGAAACCACAAACCTGTTCTCGGTATCACAAGCTTGTATTGTTGGTTTAGATTCCACATATAAATGAAATTTTATGGAATTTATCTTTCTCTGTCTGACTTATTTCACTTAGCTTAACCCCTCAAAGTCCATTCGTGCTATTGCAAATGGCAAGATTTTTTTTTTTTTTAAGGCTGAATTATACTCCTGTGTGCGTGTGTGTATAACCACATTCTCTTTATTTTCTTTATGCCTTCATCATTTGTAGTGTACATACATTAAAATTATTTCTGGAACTGTTAGCTGACACATACAAATTCTCAATGCATGCCTTCTCTAATGCTGTCTGAATTAGGTACTCCAGCCCTCTTTACATACTGCCTGTTTGTATGTCTGGTCATTGACAGAGTAAGCAATTTAATCACAAAATCTGCCCATCCATGTTTTTAAATGTCGATTTTGGAAAAATCAACTGTCCTCAAAAAACTATTGTAGTAGTTTGATACAATGTAATTTTAAAAACCCTCCTTGCCTTATGCCCGATGCTGTTCTCAATACACTGCACTAACTAGCACATAACTAGCAAGCCTATAGAATGAGGCAGAAAAGAGATGAACTATTCTTGTACAAGAAAGAGTGAAAAATCAGTAGCGATGGTGACACATAATGGCAAAAACACAGTCACAGGCAAACAGAGGTTCAGATGAGAGCTAGGGCTTAACATCTGTGGCTACCCTAAAAAGAAGATTTAAGAAAAGACAATGATTTCTTATGACCCAAAAGATAGTTTTGTGCAAATTAGAAAAAAAAAAAAAAAACACACAACATTTAAATTATATTTTTTCATATCTTCAGCATCAAGCCTCAGGAAAATTTTTCAGAATCCAAGAGTGAAATACTGACTGTACACCCACACATGCCCAAACTTTAGCCTTCCCCCACACACCCTGCTACTCACGCCACTACTACAGAACATACTCAGTGCCGCACCACCTCCTGACTCAGGCTGAGAGGACTGTGTCAGATTCAGAATAGGATGAAGGAAAACAATTCAGCCTCACAGACCAGTGGGCAGGTAGGATAAAGCCATCTCAGAGTACATTTGGAAGCACAGCTGGACACGAATGGCTGCAAGGTAGCTTTAGCAGGTTAAGGTTTACATCAGTTTATTTATTGTTTCTCTACAACTTGATATATCTGTGTCTAAGATGTGAACAGCATAGCTCTGAGTTGTGTCTTCTTTGTGTAGTACACTCAAATATCCCAATGTGACAGATATGCCTGTGAGAAAGCACTTAACATTTGTACACTTACATCTGATGTCCAGTGCAAAAACTATGCCCAGACGCAAATATAGCTTGGTTTAAGAAAAAGAAGAAGGAATCCAAGATTGATTAATAGACACAAATTGTGCACTTGAGAAATATCTGCTGTTATGTAAGAGTATGTATTTCTTCTGAAATTCTTTTCATTTCTATTTCCACTTTGTTATACTTGATATAACTGAGTTACTATTGTGTCACATGGAATGTTAAAACTTCAGAGGGATTTAGAGATAATTAAGTTTTAGTTAGTTAACTTCAGGGGTGAAGAACTTGACATCCTGAAAAATTAAGGGGCTTGTGATAATATAGCACCAAACAGGAAAGCAGGACCAAACTCTTAGCTGCCTGATCACTGGTACTGTTTTCAATAAACATCTTTATCAGTCATTTAAAGAAAAAAAAATGTTAATCAATTTTATGTGTGTGTTTAATTATTTTGCTTTTTGCTAGCCATACCTTTTGTCTTCCCCCTCCACTTTAGCTTTCATACTACACTTGCTGCAATCATTCTAAGGCAGAAATAACAGAAATAGGATCATGCAAATATCCTGCATGGGATATTAATCTGTTTTTGTTCTGTATATATTGATTTATTCATTTATTCTAATTATATCTATCATATATATGAAAGATGCTGGTTACACTGTAATGAAAATACACATGGTCTCTGGCCTCATGGTATATCTGGTGAGAGACATTTAATATGGTAAAGAAGCAAAATGCCATACGAATATATGCATAATTATAAATTTTGCTTAGTGACAAAAAACAAAAAACAAACAAAACAAAACAAAAAAACTACCTCCTCTTCTGACAAAACCATAGGCAGAACTCACCATGGTCTACCCAGGGCTCCTCACATGCTTTGTATAGTTCCAGTTACCACTGGGCACTTTGCTGATTTATTTACATTTGTTTGCACCAGTTGACTGTGAATTCAAAGAGAATAAGAACTATGTTTTACTCATTTGTCTGAATGAATGAATGAATGAATGAATGTGTTAAATTCTTCAAGTCACAAAAATGTCACAATGGCATTCATGACAAACTTGGAACTAGAACCCAGAACTCTAATTCCCAGCCCAGATCCATTTAGCATTCTAAACACACAAACTGGGTGTAACATTACAACATGACATGGTATCAGAAAGACAAAGGCAATTTATCCAGAGTTTGAAGAGGGAGATTATATTGGTTCTCTCCATGCAAATCTAGGAAAATGTGTTTGGAAAATGACATTCAATTTAGAGCACTGCCGAACTGCATAAACATGAGGACACAGAGAAGAAAAACAGAACGTGTTAGGCAAACGAACAAGTTGGCTTAGCAAAAAACCACAAAGATTCACACCTGAAATGGCTACTCAACATGAAGGAAGAGAACAGTTTAGTGCATAAACAAGAGAATGAAATACTGGATGCTTTATCAAAAGGAGAAATAAAATCAAATTTCAAGCCAAAGTTTATTATAACTAATTATTGTAATAAGTAAGTAACATATAATAACTATATATTTTTTTCTTTTAAAGATTTTATTTATTTATTTGACAGAGAGAGAGATCACAAGTAGGCAGAAAGGCAGGCAGAGAGAGGGGGGAAGCAGGCTCCTTCCTGAGCAGAGAGCCCAATGCAGGGCTTAATCTCAGGACTCTGGGAATATGACCTGAGTTGAAGGCAGAGGCTTAACCCACTGAGCCAACCAGGTGTCCCATAATAGCTACATTTTTAAAAGCATGTTTATAGTCACTGCTTCAAAACTGCATAGTAAGGTAAGGTTAACTTGTATTATGACCTCCGTTAAACAGCTTGGGGACAAGGGTCTGACTTGCCAGAATCATACAACTGGAATTAGAATTATATGTGAATCATCTACTTCTCAGGACAGTGTGTTCACTGCTACATCACAATGGAATCAACCATCTGTAAGTGCATGCATGGTGGACTAAACATGAGAAAAATATTCAGGAGTGAGAGGCCCTGCCTTGGGAGCTAATCATTTTTCTGAGACATGTTGATGCATGTCCCAGTGCAAAATATTGTCGTATCTTTCTTTAGACAACAGATATGTATCTCAACAGTTCTTCATAAATACGTTTTTTTTTGTAAATTCTATTATATTATAAATGTATTGACACCTTTATATCAAAAGGAAACCTAAAATAAAAACTTCTGCAACATAATCATTTAAATAAAATAGTTACTATTCAATCAATTATATAGTATAGGCAACTTGTAACTTTCATACAGTCAAAAGTAGGAGCAATTTTGGTTCTGGTATTTCGTATCATTTTTGTATCTCACCATTCAGGAAAATCTTACCTTGTGCTGCCTTCCCATTTGTACCTTCATTTTTTTTTTTTTTCCTTTCGTTGTCTTTTCATGGATTTCTCATGTCAACAATCATAGGATTCTTATTCTTCTGTCATTAGCTATTTTAAATTCTACATCTTTTCCAGATAATTTTAATGATTTCAAACAGAGAGAGGACATCATAGTGTCCGCCCTGGATGCTGATCTTTGGCTCCAACACAAGATGGAGGATACAGTTGACTAGTGCAGAGGACTGGGGAATGGCGTTGTCATAGCCAATACCCATATCAACTGGTGACATGACCTTTAGCAAATTCAGTCATGTTTTATACTTCCTTGGGAATGGTTTTCTTAACCTTCCAGAATGAAAGAAGGTTAAGCCTTGATATAAATAACTTTGGGTCACCAGGTATTTTTCTGATTGATGTTCAAACACTGAATCCCACCTCCAGGACAGGACTGGTTTTTTTGGCACTCGGTTGAAGGAACGAACAGGAGGTAACAAAGTTGTCATTATTTGAATTTCTATTATGAGACATAATCTTCTCTGAACCATGTCAGCACTGCAGAAATGAAGAGAATTCTGCTTACCAGGGTATTTGATTTGTAATGACAGCTGTCAGAGGGCTCTACTAAGGCCCAGGTTTTAGAATGCAGAGCTGGAGAACAGCTTCCCTATGCCTTGTTTGCTTCCTTTTTTTCCCCCTGATTTTAATTTGAAAGAGCAAATTCTAAATTGCATTTCATGGTTCATAGGAGACAGAAACAGAGCTCAATTATCTATGTTTATTTATCATTTGTACCAATTGGATAAACTGTCAAATTCTACACTACTAAAACTCAAAGCAGAGATTTTAGTCTATTTTGCAGTACTTAGTAAACTCCACCCAATTAAATTAACTTCGGGTCAGAAGAATCTGGTGCTATATGGATCTCTTGGTTTCTTAAATTCCTTGACACTTGACAAAGCTCAAGGGCTATTTATATATTTTTCTTATTAAAATGTTGAGATCTGGTATTGAACTTCTTAGAGAATGATGTAGCTGTAAGAAAATTTACAGAGATTTGACAGTGAGCAAAAGAATATGGTACTAATGATCCTGAAGCTTATAATCTAGGAAGAAAGCAACATATAAATAAATATACACAATTTCATATTCAGTTTTACTGAATTAATTGATGTGAGGGGAAATATCTGGTGCTGGATAAGAATATAACATGAAAATCTTCATAGGTGAAAAATCACATCATTTCATCGTAGTAATGTTGTTCAAATTGCTTAATAGCAAGCCTATTGTAGATAAGGAAAGATGGCTAAAAAAGGCTTGAGAAAAAAAATTAGCAAGTCACCATGAGAACAGATTATCAAGGCAAGATCTTTCCTCAATCCCCAAGTCAATGTTTCTTTTATAGTCTGTGTGAATTTCACTTCAACACTGTGATTTTTTTTTCTAATTTCATTGAGGTAAGGCTACAGTTCTCAGACATCCAAACACTAAATTAAGTATTGCTGTAAAGATATATTGTAGATGTGATTAAAGTCCATAATCAGTTGACTTTAGCTAAAGGAAATTATCCTAGATCTTCTTGATAGACTTGACTTGATCAATCAAAAGCCCTTAAAAGCAGAACAACTCTCAAACAAAGAAGGAATTCTACCTGAGAACAGTAGATTCACCTTATGTCTCCAAATTCAAGCTCCTCCCTGACAATCCACTCTAAGGATTTCAGGTTTGCCTAGCAAGCCCCTCTAAGCATGGAAGCCAGTTCCTTGCAATAAATCTCTCAATATAATATCTCTTCCTGGTTCTTCTCTTGTTGAAGTCTTACTGGTTTAAACCTTCAGATTTTACCTGATACAAAGAAAATGTAGATAGCTCTTCAAGTATCAGTAAGCTATTTTAGAAAGAAGTGAATGAAAATAAATATTTGAAACATTTTTAGAAGAATTTTTAAAAGTTATTTTGAAGTGTCACCTTCCCTGCCCCCCCCCCCCCTTTTCAAAGACAATTCTCCAAACTTCCATGGCACCAAACTGGAGAAAGGAGTGAAACAATGGATACCCTTTTCTCTCACTGCCTTGGGAAAAGGCATTCAACTGGAAAAAAGATGACTTTGTTTCAGGTCACAACCCTGCTACTTTCCAGTCCATCAGGTTTTGTGATCTTCACCTTTCTCAGTATCAAATGAAGCTCACCACTGCCGTCCTGCTTATCTCTGGGCTTGCTGTGAGCATTACAGAGAGTACAGATGTGAAAGCACTCTGCTTAGCATTAATGCTTTTAACAAAATAAGGCATAGAGTGACATGGTAAGTTCAATTCTGATTCTGTTATTTGCTTGATCTGCAGCAATGCCTCAATAGCTTTGCAGAGTGTAGGGGCACAGATGCTTTCTTCTTATTATGACTTACATGGATGCAAATTGTAGGCAAAAGAACAATGTTGGTATTACATGTCAAAGCACAATAGGAGACAGAATAAAAAGGTTATAATCAAGCTGCACAATCTATTCAGTCAACTCTCTCTGAAATACATCAAATGCTATTTCCTGGAATTTGAGGCCCTTGATGAGTGAGATCATTAGTAAATTCATGCACTTCATGTAGGCACTACTTATAAAATTTTAGTACTAAAACTGTAAGCACACATGTACACACAGAAACACATACAACACACAGTTTACTATGAATTAATTCCAGAATTCTACTTGTCACTATGTTCTGAGATATATAAAAGAATATTTTATATATGTCTTTGCTCTGGCACTGAGAAACTTTTTGCATTAAGGTTTTATATTGTTTTCTGATCAGAAAAACAAAGGGTTAGGTAAGAAAGGTCAATGAATTATTTTAGACCAGTAGTGTTCCTATGGCTTTCCTTTAATTTCATCAAGGAAACAGAAAAGAGATGTGAAAATGGTACACAAAATTTTCAGAAAGCATTCTTACAGAATTAACAGCTAAAATTTTTAAAGTTCTTAAAATTAACAAACAAGCAGAAGGACATATTCTTTCCTACACTGTCTTTGTTGATATAATGATGTTATATCCATTCATCTTAAAAGCACATGTGTTAAGTAAACAAAATGTCATAGATGGTTTTGCTAATGAGAGAAATGAGAGGGAGGGAAACTATGTGTCGTATGAGACTTCATTGTTTTATTTGATTTTCAATAATCCTAAAAAGTTGTAGATTAGAAGTTAAGTGGCTTGTCCAAATTCAAGCTTACCAAAAAATCTATTCCTGGGGTATCTGGTGGCTCAGTCAGTTAAGCAAGGACACCTGAAAATCAGTGAGGGAAAACCAAGAAAAGCAATATATATAGTCAAAGAATTGAAAATAGGTTATTTATCTACTGGAAAGCTTGTATGCCTAATAAAAATACTAAGAAGTATTCAACCTCACTAGTAATAGCAAATGTTTTAAAGATTAATCATTTACTTATGTGCATTAGAACAACAAAAATCAAAATGCTTTTTATTAGAACTAAGTACTTGTGTGTGTTTGTTCTTTATTTACTCACGAGTCAATAGATAGGGGCTGCCTCCACAATTTGGTTATTGTAAATAATGCTATAAACACAAGGATGCATATATCCCTTTGAATTAGTATTTTTGTATCCTTTGGGTAAATACCCAGTATTGTGATTCCTGGATCAGAGGGTAGTTCTTCTTTTAACATTTTGAGGAGCCTCCATACTGTTTTCTACAGTGGCTACACCAGTTTGCATTCCCACCAACAGTTCAAGAGGGGTCCTTTATCTCCATATCCTCACCAACACCTGTTGTTTCTTGTGTTGTTGATTTCAGCCATTCTGATAGGTGTGAGTGAGTTTGGATTTGCATTTCCCTGATGAGAAGTGATGATGAGCATCTTTTCATGTATCTGTTGTCCATCTGCATAGCTTCTTCGGAGCATTTTTTTTTTAATTTTTTATTTTTTATAAACATATATTTTTATCCCCAGGGGTACAGGTCTGTGAATCACCAGGTTTACACACTTCACAGCACTCACCAAAGCACATACCCTCCCCAATGTCCATAACCCCACCCCCCTCCTCCGAACCCCCCTCCCCCAGCAACCCTCAGTTTGTTTTGTGGGGGCTTAAGTGGGTAGGAGAAGAATCAATGAAACAAGATGGGATTGGGAGGGAGACAAACCATAAGTGGCTCTTAATCTTCGGAGCATTTTTAATGGAGTTATTTGTTTTGGGGAGTGTTGAGTTTTATAAGTTCTTCATATTTTCTGGATACTGATCCTTTATCAGATATGTCACAAGTTCTTTACTCTTGATTAAATGTTCTGTTGTGTCTATCCTGAAATTATTAATTTTTAAGTAAGTAACTCTACATTTTCATTTTGTGTTGGGCCCAAGAAATTATGTAGCTAATCTTGGAAAGAATTAAACAGAAGAAGTAACCCATTGCTTTAAAATTTGTTGGATGAAATTCAGAGCATACTTCCTAATAAAAAATAATGATATAACTTATTTTCTCCTGGTTGGGCCTTCATCATGCTCTGTGGCCCATAAACATGCTAAACTACCAAATATGCCTTCTAGTTACTAGCTCTGTATTTTGGGATACGTTGGTTATCTGAGATTAACACCTCAATGTTTGACTCTGTAAGTTGGGGATAATAATGTTCATCTCAAAGATTTGTTCTAAGGATTAAATAGTACAGTGTATTTAAAACTATTTTACTCATGACCTAGAATATGGAAGTGGCTCAGTGTTAAATATAATCATGTGTATATAAGGTTAGATAGGTTATATAAGCTTCTATAAATATGTTAAATAAGTCAAAGCTAATGGTTTAACGTATAATAATTATTTATAAAAAGATGTTTATGAGCACAGTAATATTTACATGATTTTAATAATTTCTGTAGAAGAATTACTGGAAGTCGGTTTATAAACTTTTGACACAGCAGTTTACTACCTTGTATTTGTCAAGTCTCTTTTTTGTCTAACACCTTATCCCCCAGTTTTGAAGTTCCAAAGAAAGTAGCATGTTTAGTGGTAGTTACGAACCAGACCTGAGGCTGGTTCTGTAATGTCAAATACAAAGTTCTTCACTTCAAACCAGTCAGGTACTTCATATGCAGAATGATAGGTTGTGTAACACCCAAAAGGGCAGAAGACTTAGTTGCTGTGTTTGAAGAGCTTACAATTTTGTTTGGTAGAATAGAATACATGAATACCAGTACACATGAAACAAATAGAGATTAAGACAATATAAAAAAGAAACGTTGCATTTCATGATCTGGGGATGACTGAGGATTTGAAATATCCACCTAAGTAGATTACTTCAGGCATACTGAAGTTTGATTCTAAAAGTTGTTGAAACTTCTCAACCCTATGTTACTGAAATACTCTCAGGCACTGGGAATTTCAGTCTTTCCTAACCTGCCTACCTCATAGATACACCTCTAAAACATATTATTGCATCTTTGGGAATTTAAGTAACGGAGTCTGAAACTTTCACATTTCTGCTCTCAAATTTTGATCAATAGGTAAAATATATTTTTTGCCACCATTGAATATATACATGAATATTAATGGCCTAATGAAGACATGGAAGCATAATGGACTCCCAAATAAGACTGCCTATAGTCAACTCCTAACTCCACTACCTACTGGGTCTTGACCTTCAATGAATTCTCTAACCACAATAAAATCTGTTATTCTTATTTATACTATGGAATTAAGATAGTACCCTCATAAATGTGGTAATGAAAAATTAATATGGTAATTCATATAAAGCATTTGGTAAAGGGCCTGGCAGATGGCAAACACTCAATATATGTTAGAAATGATGATAAGAAGAAAAAGAATGATGACAATAATGGTGATGGTGATGATGATGATGATGGGATTATGACATTAATGTTGAACTGAGTAGATTCCTAGAAACTGTAGGGTTAATCACCTCCTATTTAGAAGTATGATATTTACACAGAATCTGCCTGGCAACACAGAAAGAACTTTCATGAACTTATGTCTTGAGTAGAAGATATGTTTATGGAGTGAATAGTTCTACATAGGGAATGATGTTAACAGTTCTACATAGATAATGAATGATTTTATAAATGTTATATAGACACGGCACTGGTTTTTTGTTGTAATTAATGCCAATATACTAACTATTGCTTTGAGATTTTTAGTTACTTAAAATGTTAAACACAAGAAAGCTAAACAATGTGTAATTTACCTTTAGTAAGGGGACAGGGAAGTGAGACATACTATTTATTAAAAATCCACTCTATTACAGTACTGGACTTGGTTTTTCTACAGGTTTCAGATCATCTAATCTTCACAGTATTATATAGTCTTTGAGTCAATAGATGAGGAAATTGGAGAGATAGGTTACCTAACTATAGTCAATAGATGAGGAAATTGGAGAGATAGGTTACCTAACTTCTCCAATATCATGAAGATAGACATGGAGAAAAGATCCAATGTTAGATCTCAATTCCTAAGTCAGAATTCATGTCCTTTCCATTAACATCTCTTATTCTTACCCCATAGGAGTAATCGCTATCAACTACAAAAAACAAAATCAAGAGTTAAGTGCAGACAGTTCTTCGATAAGCAGGCTGCTTTAAAGTGACTTGATAATTCCCCAGTGAAAATGGTATCTATCTTGGAAGAAAGGGGCTCAATCTACTGAATTTTTGAAGATTGTCATGGGGTTCAAAAGCACGCTGCACAATTGCGTTACAAAATCTGCAGATGCCTAGCATGCCACAGTAGAAAAATCTTTCTATTTAGGGGTTGAGGGAAATCTTGATTAAATTTTGGGTCCATGTGTGACATGGGCAATTTACCTCATCTTTCTCAGTAACAATGTCTCCATTTACAAAATAAAGGGAATTACATAATTTAACAAATGATTATTAGGCTTGAAATGCATAACAGAATAGAAAGTACTGATAAACTCTTAAGCATAATTAGAATGAAAGCTATTATGATCACATCAGCTCAAAATTGAACTAGAAGTTGGATATACTCTTATAAAAACTAAGAACAATTAATTATATTTATCAATCAGGTGCCAAAATATCATCATCTTATTTGTAAGTTTTATCCAAGTTTTTTTTTTCAATACCACTATTCTTATTTGACAAAGTTATGCGTTATCTGTATACTCCAAATACACAAATGTGCCTTGAATTGCATTTCCACATCTGTTTGAACAATTAATAATTACTTGTACATGAGTATACAATAGTTTGCAGTACTGGCTTATTACTGTATCTTCCTAAATTTCTTAAACCCTACACAAATGCAAACATTCATTTCCATGCAGACTTATTTATAAAATACAATTCCTACTGTAATACTGTAGCCCAATAACAAAGTAATTCGTAGTAGGTAGTGGAGAATTGTTCTAATTAGTATGAATTGGAAACAGAGGTATTCGGGGGTTGGGAAGAGAAAAGAGGACTGACGGCAGAAAAAGACTGAGTATTTTGGAGTGACGCATTGGAAGAGAACTAATCAGAGATAAAATGCCTTAGAGTCTTGGGAACACATTTCCGAATATATTCAGATTGAATTGGCTGAGATGTACAATGAGGAACTAATGAATATAGTCCAGAATGGTCTGTTCCATCCAGTTATCTTTCAACATGGCATTACCATGGCTGCAGCTAAAATTAGAAACAACCTATTATTCTTTGTGATTTATGTAATAAAGTTTATTCTAAACTCTTTTATGGTTCCCATTATACTCATCATCCATAGAATCTCAACAACCTGAATATATAACAGTCTGCTCTACAGTTTAAAAGTATAAAAAAGTACTCATTCTGACCTTGAACTTGGTTTTGAACACCAACAGAATTAACAAATAGATAAATTTGCTGGAGGGGAGGAGAGGGGGATGGGCTAACTGGGTGATAGACATTAAGGAGGGCATGTGATGTAATGAGGACTGGGTATTATGTAAGACTGATGAATCATTGACCTCTACCTCTGAAACTAATAATATATGTTAATTAGCTGAACTGAAATAAAAACAATAAAAAAGAAATATACACAGTTTACATAAAAAACTGCATGGAGATTCATTAAAAATCTTAATATCTGTTAAAAGGAACTAAATAGGCTTTTGGTCACATCAGAGTATGTGTGGGGCATATGGGGTAGGAGATGAAACATGAGTCAAACATGAATGTAGCAGGAATGTTTTAGAATTCAAGGAAAATGCACCCTTTAATCATCAATCAGGACTGTCATATCTTATTGAATTTTACTGTATTTTTATTTCCGAATGATTATTTATGTGATTTAGTGTAGTGTTGACCAAATGAAGAAAATAAAAGAAAACAAAAACACCTCTCATAATAACTATTAGTCAGATGATCTTAAAACTGAAGAATCTGTTAACCAAATATGATTGCTTAATTAGCCCTTGAAAGACTGTATTATTTCAGTGTAGTGACCCTGCTCCTGGTGTAATGTCTTTCACCTAACAAATGCTCATTTTGTTCATTTTTGTTCATTTTGTTTGTTCACCTAACAAACAAAAGCTCTGGAGAGTTTTTCCCTGGTAAATACAAGGATGGTACACAAGCACTTGTAACACTTGCATTTTTAGGAGAATCTTACATGAGAGTGAATTTTTTTTAAAGTTACAATGTGGCTCCTTTATTCTACAAAACTTATTCCAAAGTCTCCATGTTACTTATTCCAAAGTCTCCATGTTACGTATATAAAGCAAAAGGCATATAGGAAAATATCCCTGAGGCGCAATGCAGGAATGACTGATGGAGGGCAGAATACAGATGAATTGTCATTGTCTTCTCTTTTTGCAATGACTTTTTATTCTCTACCTAAAACCATTTGCACCCATATGTATAAACTGCATTACCATGCAATCTATTTGTATATAGTGCCCTTCTTTAAACAGTTGAATTTAAAATCCAAGAGAAAATTATAATGAAATATAAGAAAGAAGGGATTTGGGGCACTGGGTGGCTCAGTTAGGTAAGTGCCTGCCTGCCTTCACCCCAGGTCATGATCCCAGGGTCCTGGAATAAAGCCCCCCCCCCCCAAATCAGGCTCAGCAGGGAGTCAGCTTCCCCCTTCTCCCTCTGCCCACCATGTCCCCCACCCCCACCCCAGCCCCCTGCTCAGGCTCACTCAAGCACTTTCTCAAATAAATAAATAATAACTTAAAAAGAAAAGAACAATTCAACTCTAAAAATTTTTGAAGAGAATTTACCAAACTATCTAAAATATAATCACTGCATTTCCCTATCACATTCATGCCCTGTCTTTTTTTTTTTTTTTTTAAGATTTTATTTATTTGACACAGAGAGAGAGAGATCAGAAGTAGGTTGAGAGAGAGGGGGAAGCAGGCTCCCTGCAAAGCAGAGAGCGCAACAGAAGGCTTGATCCCAGGACTCTGAGATTAGGACCAGAGCCAAAGGCAGAGGCTTAACCCATTGAGTCACTCAGACACCCTCATGTCCTCTGTCTTATCTCCCTTTGTCCTCCATTCACACAAAGACAGCTCAGGCCTGAATTCTTTGTTAACAATCAGTTGGGAGAGTAAAGTGGGGTTTCCTGCCTGAGGTCACAGAGGCACTAAATGCAGGAATTAGTCTCCAAACCTAAGGTTCTCTTCCTCCAGGGCTGGAGACTTAACCAATACATAAGGCTTCCTTTTTAAAACTGAGAGAATACAATTTGTTTCTCTTCTTTTTGAATTCACACTGTAATGAAGGTTTAGTATAGTTTTTTCTATTAATAAAGCATTAAAATGATTCTGTTAATTAAAAAGCTAACTTGTGCCATCACTTAATCTAACACATTTAATTTCCATCTAGTAAAGAATATAAAAAGTCTTTTCAAAACTTTTTTAAATTGTCTTTTTTAAATTAGTAGACTAAAGTAAATTGAGATTGCACGGTGTTTTGTTGTTGTTTTTGTTTGTGTTTTTTTGTTGTTATTTTGTGGGTTATTTTGGTATTTGTTTTTTTGATTTTTGTTCTCTAATGGTATTTAACTGATATAGCCAAAATGAAAATATGTATTTATAAAAATGCTAACAATACTACTGCCACCACCACACAGTCTTTATTTACTATTTTATGCTGTTAAAATGTAATTTCTGTAAGACACAGGTGACCTCATAAGCATAGATAAGCATAGATAAGGATAGTGCAAGGGCCTATTTAGCCAGAGTCATTCCATCTGGTTTAACAGTGATTTTGTTGTTTATGCAGTAAAACTTAAACTGACCCTGCCCCCACCTCAGGGAATTTACTTAAAAGCAAGTCTGGGAAAATAGTCTCAGGTAACAAAGCCCAAATATAAGGGCAGGTCAGGCCAGGTGGAGACATCCAATCAGTGGGGTGCTCATACTGTCTCCCTAGCTCTTAAGGAGTGTGGGTCCTGCCTTTTGGGCGCCAATTCTGACCAAGGTGATAGGCTAGTTCAAATATCTACTAGCGTAAATTATAATTCAATTGTCCACCCGTGTGTGACCTAGCATGACTGTGCAGCTTTCTCTGTGTGTTACAATCTCATTGGCCACCTGTGTGTGGCCAGGCTCAACCACATGGCCTTTGCTCTATAAAAGTTAGTCTATAAGGCAGAGAGGGGTCGCACTCTCTGTAGAAGGCGACCCTGACCAGTCGGTTTGATTCTTGATGCTTGGTGTGAAATAAAGCTTTGCTTGGCTTTTGCTTTGTATCAGTCTCGCTCCTTTGATTTCGGACCTAACCGATAGGTCATCTTCATTTTATATGTGAGGAAACCAAGCTCCTGAAATTTTCAGTGATATAACGAAGATCCCCTGTTTTAGCAAATTATAAAGTCTAGACTAGAATTTATGTCTTCTTTATCCTAGAATGGTGTTTATTCTGCCACATTAAGTCACCCTTATATATTTTCATAAAGCTGTTAAATGCAAAAGTAAAATGTGGTAAAATGAGCAGCCAGTTCAAGGAGGTAGCTCTAGAAACAAGAATGTTTGGGAAAGAACAAAGATTTCAGATATATTCCTTATGTTAATCACTGCTAATTTTTGTAATGATTAATTTATTGGGGGACAGCTTTAAAAGTGAGCAGAAGTTACAGAGATTTCCATATATATGCCTTGCCCCACATATGCAAACCTCTCCTTTATCAACACCCCCCACCAGAGTGGTACAGTTGTTGCAACTGACAAACGTATATTGATGTACCATGATCGAGAGTGCAGAGTTAACATTAGCTCTTACCCCTGGTGTCTGTACATTCTATGGGTTTGGACAAATGCATAATGACATGTATTGATCATTACAGTGTAATAGAGTATTTTCGTTGTCCTAAGAATCCTTTATACTCTGACTACATGGTAATTTTTAATACTGTAAATCAAAATATATGTTATATATGCTCATGAAAGTTAACTCTTCAGAGTATTTATAGTTTTACACACTCATCTTGTACTATACTGTGCATTTAGAGTTTAAAAAGAATCCCTCAAAAATATGGGCTCATTTGTGCAACAGTACATGCTTGCTTAGAAAATATTTCACAAGAATAGAACTCCACCTAAGAAAAACTACTGCAATGGGGCGCCTGGGTGGCTCAGTGGTTTGGGCTGCTGCCTTCGGCTTGGGTTGTGATCTCAGGGTCCTGGGATCGAGCCCTGCATCGGGCTCCCTGCTCCGTGGGAAGCCTGCTTCCCTCTCTCTCTCTCTCTCTCTCTGCCTGCCTCTCTGCCTACTTGTGATCTCTGTCTGTCAAATAAATAAATAAAATCTTTACAAAAAAAAAAAAAGAAAAACTACTGCAAGACTAGGGCAGATAAGGAATCACACTGAAATTTAAAATACCACACTTTCTTTAGGAAATTGTAGTAATATAAATAATGTATAAATCTGCTTTTCATACATGAATGGCATCAGGAAGAAAGAACTATAGATCTACTCCATGGTGGGATACGGTCATTTCAGCCTAAGAAAATTTAGGTTGAAAGGAGACACAAGGTTTATTTCTTTTACTCTTTCAACTAGACACCCTATATTATATAGGTTTATATAGATACTAGCTTAGGATTTATAAACCTGTACTTTAATCAATTGAGCTACTGTTTATTATTTTAGGTGATTTGTTAGTACTTGTGTTTTAAACATATATGCATGTTTTATTTTATATTTAAAATTCCTATAAATTTAAAAAGTTACAAAGTAGATAAAAATGTTGTTTGACTGTATTATTAATTGGTGTTTCTTTATATTTTGTCCCTTAATTTCTGCCCAATACATGATGTATGATTAATTCATTTATCTTGTGATTGAACACATCTATGTTCAGTTTTAGCTCTACTAAATCAAATATGACTATTAGATCTTCTGTACTTATTTCAAATCCAGAATGTTATGTAGTTTTGCCTTAAATACATAAAATGACAAATTCTTCCTTTTGCTTTGTCATTTCTGCTCAAGTATAGGGTATGCAAAGTAAAAACAACTAAACATCTAACCCTGCTCAATTGAGAATTGATCCAATCATGGCTTATGATTATGATCTTACCTCATCACATAATTATATTGCAGCTACCTCAGGAACTGAATAAAGAATCAGTATTTTTTTATTTTTAAAAAATATTTTCTCAAATTTCCCATTCAGATGTTGGTAGACAGCAATGCTAAAAATTCTTCCTATGTGGAAACACACTCATTTATTTCATTCCATAATATTTATTATTCAAATTTCCCAATGTTGAAGCCACTGATACAAAGTATACTTACTAGAAGTTGAACACAAAACTAAATTGTGAACTTTCTGACAGTCAAAGAAAAAGGAAAACTCATTGGGTTTTACAGCTTATTAGATGTTAGGTATACAAATATGTATAAAAATGTCTTTCTGTTACAAGGATCTAATGGTCTATAAAGAAAAGTAGCTAAATCAATAGATTCCAATAAAACATGGTAATAGATTCAGAACAAGTTTGTGGGCAACTTATTATTGCATGGAATGAAGAAAATACTACTTTGTGGGTAACCCCAGGAAGCATCCCTAGAGGAAGTACAATTTGAGTTTGGCTTTAAAAGGTACCAGATAGCCAGCATTAAAAAAAAAAAAAAAAAAGGTTATGTAATGGAAATATCAAAGGAATCTTGCTACTTTATAAAAATATTAACACCCTTCTCTGTCTTCACAGCAGATGTAGTATGTTAGGACACTGACTCATGGTAATTAATTCTTTTAAAGCACAAATAAAAATGAAGGCAGAGTTATTTTTATTTGATGATTTAGATCGTTACTGGGTAAAAAAACTGATGACATATTGTGGCTGTCACTTTTTAAATTGTAAAAATGTAAACACATACACTTAGTTGTGCACATAGGGTCACACACAAGCAAGTATGCATGCATGTCTCACCTCAGTCTTTCTCGGAAATTTATTCATTATACTCTAGCCTGATAAAACTCTCAGAAATGCTATCTTTACCCATTCAGACTCCAAAAAATTAAAAAAATTCAGACACTCAGAAATAAGTCTTTCCTGTCCATTACTTACTGATTACTGCTCCAGTTATCTATTTCTGTGCAACAGGATATGCCAAAGCTGAGTACCTAATAACAATGACTATTTAATTTTGCTCATGATTTTGTGGATCAGGAATTCAGACTTAGCTTCATGATATTGCTGGTGGACATTAGGCAGTATTCACCTGGCAGTTAGGATCTAGAAAGTCCCAGACATATTTACTTATATTCTTGGTGCTTTGACAGAAATAGCTGGAAGGCTGAATTCTGGGACTATCAACAGTAGCTTCTCTAGCTTAGTGGCTGCAGGGTAACTGGACTTTTTATAAGGTTGGTCAGGGCTCTGAGCAAGCTTTTGGTAAGTCAGAAGCTTCCAGGTTTTATGCAACCTAGCTCTGGAAGTCATTGGTGTCAGCTCCATTGTACTCTACCGGCTGAAGAAGTTACAAGCCAATCAGATTCAAGGGGTAGGGAAGCAGAGATACCATCTCTCAATGGGGGAAGTTTGAAAGAATGTGTGGCCATGTTTTAAAGCGACCATAATGGACTGATTCAGATTAAAGTAAGACTTAAAAGACTGTCCTGAAATACACATGTAGAATATTGGCCTGTGTCTACATGTTCTAACAGACTAGCCAAACCCATTCTTCTCAATCTCCCAGATTAACCATCATGAAATTAACTACTTTGAAACTATTAAAGTATTAGAGCTTATATCTCTAGTATTCTTATGTCTTACATATACACCTAATATCCATGAATATGACTTGACATAATCAAGTTTTCCTTAACACAGGTGTCTATATCATTACCTGCATCATACTTCAGAAAGTATGCCCAAGGTTTTAAAATTCCACTGATTTTTGGAAGTTCTGGGGCTATATTGAGAATATAGGACATCTATCAGATGTTGACAGCTAATTATGACTGCAAGAGCATTCTTGGCTCCCCAAAATCTGGCCCAAATGTTTTCATATGGTGACATCAAATATTCACATCATGGGAATATCCCTTTGATCTTAAAACCAAAGTGAGGCATACTGTCTGTTAAATGTTAAATGTAAAGGAAATATATCAAGTAATTTTCAAACACCATGACAATCTGGAACACAAAACAAGGGAAGGGTAGTATGTATGTGGGTTGCCATGGTGAAGCTATTTTGGGTGGCCAACAGATAGATGGCTGTGACAAAATAGAAGAGGGCATAAAAGGAGAGGTCATGGAATAAGAATAAGAAGAGCTGGAAAACAGAAGTTTAAAGGAGGAATATTTTTCTTAAGAATAATGAGAAGGAGAGGAGGGAAAAGAAAAAGAACACCTATTTAATAGAAGATTATTACTATAGGCATTCATTGTGTGCTAACATCCATGCTTTTCTTTTTTTTTTTTTTTTTTTTTACAGACATATGGTGATTCTCATCATGTTTTAATGGCAAGAAAGGAAAGTATGGAAACACTAACTTGTTCAAAGTCTTAAAGCTGGAGATAGAAGCACCAAGATTCAACCTCAGGTATATCTGATTCCTTAACCATTCTGCCTACTTCAAAAATCTTATGCCTTTGTAACTCTCAAAAGATTAGTAAAATGAACAGTTGAGCAACATATGCTGTTACTAGGACTTGGGGCAGATTTTCTGGAAGGTAACAATTTAACTGCTTTTTACAGGCTATCAAGATTTTTCTATGTGGAAAAAGAAGGGCAACATGGACAAAGGAAATGAATGATGCAGTGGTATAAAGTTTAGTACCTTACAGGATATGATGTGTATCTAAATACAGCAATAAGAAATGAGTCTTCAAAAGGCATAGAGTATTTTAGAAGGTTCTCAGGCTTTGGAATCAAATAGAATGACTTAAAGTCATAGTCATATGTGATCTTACATATTTTACACACTCAATGTAAAGTCAGCTTTCTCATTTATTCCATGAATGTATTTATTACTTGTTTCATTATTTCAGCAAATATTTATTTGGATGCTTATTATATACTAGGTACTAGGGATCAGCTGTGAACAGAAAAGACATAATCTTGGCTTGTATGGAGTTCAGAGGCTTGATGGAGGAGACTCATGACTGGTTGCCACTATTGAGCTTCCAGCTTGCATGTATGAGACACAGTTGTGGGAATAGCTGGTTGGGGCTATGGTAGCTTCTTGTGCTCTGGATCACAGCTATTGTGGGGTGTCTTTGAACTCAACAGTCCAGTGGCAGTGATTTGGTAAGTAGATTTTATATATATATATATATATATATATATATATATATATATGTAAGTACATTTATTTATAATGTTTTTGTGCTTAAAATACCTAGAGTATTTCTTTTGTTTCCTAAATTAAATCATGACCATAGTAGTGAGTCAGAGATATAAATAAACAACTTATACAATATGTTCAGTGCTCTGACAGCCAAAAGCATAGTGGCAAGACAACCAAACTGTACTTTTAATTGATCTATAAATTGTAGCACCAAATACCACCAAAGACTTTATGAAAAGGCTTCCAGAGAAATAGGCATCAACAATAAGAAGAGAGTCATTGAGACCAAGGGAGGACATGAAATGTCACTCTGACCAGCCTTGCCAAGATTGAGGGCTTTTCTGAGTCTCTATTCCCATAGATGCAAAAGCCTGAGATTCAGTTAAGTTCCCTTCCTGGTCTAAAATTCCATAAATCTATTAGAACAACTTTGCTTATAAGAAAACATTTTCAAACATGTCAGAATTTCAAAAGATATTTTCTTTCATAAGGAATATAATTAGTCTGTACTTGACTATTACAAGGATAAATGTCAAATTAGTTGTTATAATGGGAGGAGATCATTTAGCTACTTGGGAGTTTGAAGATTCTAATAAAATGAAGATAAATTCATATATCTTATGTCTGACCAGTGGTACACAGGTGTGAGCAAACTATACCATCAGAAAATATCAAGTGAGATATCTGTGGTCTTAAGCATTTCATCATGACACAAGCTCCCTGTTCTCAATGCCAATTTATTATTTAAACCTGAGAAAATGAGCTTCTCAAATTCAGGAACAATTTATATCTTTATTATAAGACAGGAAGACTGGGAGCAAAAAGATACTCTTGTATTTTCTAGGCATTATAATTCCTAAGAAAGGTTGAAGAATAGTCAACATGTCAGTTGTCATCATCCCCAACCCTCAATTATAAATGATTCATAAGTAGAAATTATTATTTAATAGCAAGCTCTAGAAGCACCAACATATTATACCTCCTCAGTTCAAATTCTCACATTGCTAAACATAATCATACAACCCAAAGACATTCTTTTCCTATGCAAAAGGCATCTTTGTAAGTTGCTGTAAGTTGCTGCTGCTACTGAACTTCATTGTTTGGTGTTTTTTTCTTTACTATCCCCCAGCCTGCATGCATCACTATCTCTGAAACAAATGTAACCTTTTGTTGAGAGAGTAGAAAGATCTTTCTACTTTCAATGGTAGGTTTCTTTGAAAACAATCAGTGACCTGCCGATTGGGTAGCATGGCAGGGAAACATATGTTTGTTTGTTTGTCTGTTTTCCTTCTATAAAATAGGCAAGTCACCACATTCTATTTAGAACAGAATGGCATTCCCTATCTTAGAAATCCTTTCCATGCACTGAATTTTTTTTTTTTTTTGTAGCTGTTGTCTAACAGAAGTAGAAGAAAAAAGAGCTCCCTAACAGCAGAGAAAGAATATCTATTTTTTTTCCCCTTCACTCTCTCTAGCAGCTAGCTCAATGCTTGACAGTTTGACAAAACAATAAATCTGGACTAAATCATCTTGAAATATATGCAAATGCTAATTTAAAAGATCTGCCAAATTCAGTTTAAGCCTAATAAACCTAAAGGAAAAATAAATAAATCCTTAACCATAAGTTGTTACATAAGGAATTACTAGGAGGCTAGTCTTTGAAGAATGATGCAGTTTCAAAAAACAATTTGTGTTGATGTATAAGCAACCGGGATGATTCTGAGTATGAAAATGTAACCAGTTAAAAGTATATGATTATAATAACTCTGATTTTTAAAACAATGAAAGTGAAATAAAATCTAAATGCTGTATTACAATAAACTTGTACTTAAAAACAAACAAAATTTTGTAAACCTCAAATCAAGCGTTAGTCCTTATGGTGATATAATGGCTAATTTTATGTATGAGTTTCATTAGACTATCCAGACAAGCTGTTTGGTCAAATACTAGTCTAGACACTGCTGTAAAAATATATTTTAGCTATATTTCAAGTTTAAATCAGTTGATTTTAAGTGGATTACTCTGCATAAATCGGGTGGGCCTCATCTAATCAGTTGAAGGCTTTAAGAGCAAAGGTTTCCCAAAGATGATGAGATGCAGCTTCCGGACTGCACCGTATAGATGCTGTCCACATTTTTAGCCTTCAGAATCAAAACTGCAATATCAACTCTTACCGAAGGGCTCATGTACTCTGATGTTTATAGCAACATTATCAACAAGAGCCAAATTATGGAAGGAGCCCAATTGTCCAACAACAGATGAATGGATAAAGAAGATGTGGGAGATAGATACATAGATACATACATATGTGTGTATACATATACATAGATACATACATATGTGTATGTACACACACATATGTATGTATCTATGTATATGTATACACATATATACACATATGTATGTGTATATATACAATGGATTATTACTCAGTCGTCAAAAAGAATGAAATCTTGCCATTTGCAACAACGTGGATGGGGCTAGAATGCATTATGCTCTTACCTAAATCTTTAGCCTGCTTGCTTACCCTATAGATTTGGAATGATAGCCCCAAATCATGTGATCTAAGTCCTAATAGGTGATAACATAAGCCAGGAGCAGAGAGCCTTAGGTTACACTGCAGACCCAAGCAGCCTATGGACCTGAAAGTTCATCAGTTTCTGGTTACAACAGATCTGTATTTTAGGTGATTTCTGAAGCATTCCTTCTTTGGATACTGAGAAGCGCAACTCTTCAGAGGGTTGAAGCAATAGGCATTCTTTCTAGTGTTCCCCATTCACTGTTCCCTCCTGTTCTTTTCCATTCCTACTGCTATGTGTGGTGTGGGTACATAATTTTCACTAAAGCAATAGAGATAGCCTCAGAATTCCTCCTCCAAGTCACAACACCTTGCAGCCTATCCTCACAAGACAGACTTCCAAAGAGCAAATCTGGTTTATTTCTCTCCTGTTTAAAACCTCTCAGTGGTTCCCCAGCTCCTTCAGAAGAAGGCTAAACTTCTGTAATATGACATCCATGGTCCACTGCAATCATGGCCAACCTCTTCCTAGCTTTATCCTCAAACCTGCCTTATCCTCTCTCCCTGATCAAGTGTCAGTGGGCTCTCTGGTTCCCTGCAGTGCCTTATCACACCTCTGTCTTTGATCCAGAAACGCATACACCTCAGGCTCACATACTTCAGACTCACATACTTTTCAGGCTTACATACTTCACAGTTGAGAGGACAAATTACCCAGGAGTGAAAGGCCTCCTTGACTCCCAGGTAGAATTAGATACATATCCTCCCATGGACGCAAAGCTTCTCAAAGCACGCTGTCTTCACAGTAGCGATTATCCCAAAAACATCGTTGACAATTTCCACATACATTTCCCTTTAGACTTTGTCCTTCTTGAGGGTAGTCTCCACGGTTTCAGAGTAGTATCTGAGTGTGTGTCCTAGTGCATAGCAAGCATATAGACCGTGAATAACTGTTGACTGAGTAATGATACAAATGTGGAGTTGGTGCTGGTAATTGGTTTCAGTGTAACTACTCAGCATTAATTGTTGTTTCTTTACAGCCCAGGACCGTTTCCTTTATTTCCATTTAACAATATGGACTCTGAAAACCTAACAACAAGTTTACTTTTCAATAGCTGAATTGCATCGATTTGGTGAACTTATAATGGGTTTGTTTTATTCATCACCTTGTTTTATTCACCATCTTCAGTTGTAAATTCTTTTCATGGGGTTTCTATGGTTTAATGATAACCAGAAATGACTCAAGCAGTTAAAGAATTCACTTCATTAGTGCAGAGTGTACTAATTTGCATCACAAAACAATTCATTTAAATACAGAAAGCTGCTCTGCATGTCTCTTCTTCATGCCTAGTATAATTGTACCTTTATTAATGCAATCTCTCAAGGTATCCATCTTAACTAGCTTGTTCTCCAGCTGTCAGGGAGGTGAAGACCAGTATTTTCTCTGATGCTTTTAAGTAGTGAAGAAAGGCCAGTGCTATAAAGTAAAAACTTATGCTAATTAGGTATATTGTTTTCACTTTTGCAGTAAAATAGCATGCATGACCCTTGTCTTGCAGTGGGAGGACCATGAAGGGATCTAAATTCAAATCCTAGTTCTATTTTATTTTTAAATTTACATAGATCATTCCAAACACCTCCCAACTTCTTTCTGTGTGTGTGTGTGTGTGTGTGTGTGTGTGTGTGTGTGTGCACATGCACTCATGCCAAGTTTTTCAAAACCACAAACTGTATGTAAACATACCAGGAATGATACCACTAAGAATAATATTATTATATTATAGAAAAGGCATGTGTTTTTGAGTCAGCAGACCTAGAATAAAGTTCTTCTCTAGCATATAGTGTCTGTACACTTTCTAAAGATTTTTATTTATTTGAGAGAAAACAAAAGAAGGAGAGCACAAGCAAGGTGGGGGCAGTGCAAGAGGAGAAGCAGACTCCCCACTGAGCAGGGAGCCTGACTTGGGGTTTGATCCCAGGACTCTGAGACTATGACCTGACCTGAAGGCGGATGTTTAACCAAGTCAGAAACCCAGGCACATCTGCACATTTTAAACTCATTCTTCATTGGGTAGTTATGAGGATGAAATGAAATGGTAACTATAAGGCACATTAGTACAATATTAGAAGCTCAGTAGGTGCTGGATAAATGTCGGGGGACCCTGTACTAATGAGTCAAGCAGTATATGCTATACTTCTTTCTCTTTTTTCCTTCCTCCTTTCTGTAAAGATCTATTAGTTATCAGTGGTTATAAACCCTCACAAAGAGAGATTCATGTTCAAAACTGTAAAGAAATTTCTGTTTCTATAGACTTCATTTCTGCTGTCCTTCCTCTTCCTCTTCAGAATTAGCTGCTATTTTTCTGATACATAACCCTGTTATAGTTCTGAATAGAAAGTTATCTGCTGCAATCATTTATATCTTGATTGATATTCAAAGTAATTTCAGACTCCTCTCCGTGTTCTGAGTGCTTTTGGACAAAGTATCTGATACAATCAAAGCCACTGGAGGGAATTGCAAGGAAGATGGAAACCAGGGGTAGCAGCTGAAAGCAAGTGTTCCTGTATATAATCCAGAAATGATTTTATTTATTTATTTGACAGAGAAAGACCACAAGCAGGCAGAGAGGCAGGCAGAGAGAGAGAGAGAGAAGCAGGCTCCCCACCAAGCAGAGAGCCCGATGCAGGATTCGATCCCAGGACCCTGAGATCATGACCTGAGCCGAAGGCAGCGGCTTAACCCACTGAGCCACCCAGCCGCCCCAGAAATGAGAAACTAAGGGTCAGAGAAATAAGTGACCAAATACCACTAATTAAAAAAAAAAAATCTGTATTTTTCATTTGTTTTAAAGCCAACACTTTTTCTAATTCATTCTATTTGACTATTACACCTGAAATTATCTTATGATAAAGAAGATATGTGATTACTTTAGGAAAAATAAAAGCTGTCTACTGGACTTGGACATCTGTTTTGTAAAGCTGCTGGACAAAACGTTCAAACATCATTTGTTTTATGTCTGGGTCTCTTCTCCCCTCTTCTTTAACATTTACTCAACCTTATTATCAGACACAGGGAAAAGTTACAGATAGAGGCCCATACACCATATATCTAAACATTTAAAAATTATTAATCAATGATGTAATAGCTAAAGGTATAGTATCTTTCAACCAGAAAGGTCAAACTTAAAGTTTAGAACTATTGCACTTCTTGGAATTCTGAGCTAAATGTGGTAGTACTAAGAGATATCTTTCTCAATCTCCAATCACCAATCAAATCTGCAGCCTTGTCCATTTTCTGCTATGTCTGGCTCATTCAGACCCTTGAGAAGGGTCTTCAAGACACATGTATGGGTCTTTTTATCCTAGCTCTGTCCACTACCTGCCCCCCCCCCCCCCCGCCAACATACAGCCTGTGGCCACATGGGCCTAGGATATGTTTCACAAAAGTACAGAGGGAGAGACCATGGGAAAAAAGAAAACAACAACAGTGAATTCTGGGATCCCAAGTACCCAGAGCATACAGATCCAAGGGGCATTCAAGGGCTCTAGGCAGTCAGTTATGTCTCTGACTCCACAGGATCTTCATCGAGAAGAAGGTAAGGTGCCTTAGCAGGGGACCCTCTAGACCTTGTGGTTTTTTTATGTAAATAATGAAAACCCAGGGTCAGTTCTCCTTGAAGTCTCTGCATCCTGTGTTCCACCATCCTTAGTAGAAGTTCTACCTCCTGCTGTAACTTGGCAATCATACAGATTTCATCCTTTTCCCTTTCTCCTCTGTCTCTCTCTCCCTCTCCTTTTTCCTTCTTCCTCTTCATTCATTCTCTTTCTCCTTTCCACTGTCTCTAAGCTCATTGCTTTAGGAGTCAGAAAGCCTGAGGTCAAATATTGGCTCTTTTACTTGCTGTTCATAAGGCCTTGCTGTCTCCATGCAGCAGGTTCCTTATCCCTAAAGCCTGGAAAATAAGAGCTCCAATCTTACTTGAGTGTGGTGAGGGTTATAGGAGGCAGTCACTGCGTGTGGAGCATTTAACATGGTGCCTATCAAATTTAGTGTCTTTAAATGTTGGTCTCCTTTCCTTCCCCCACCCCTTCTTCCCTCCCTCCCTTTTTATCTCTTTCCTTTCATTTTCCCATGATTTTTTTTCCTCCCTTGCTTGCTATTTTTGTTTTCCATGTTTCTTATTCAACCACTGACTAATCTGTAACTGCCACAGTTTTAGATCTAGAACCACAGGGTTTCTCCAATGGGAATGGTTCTAACTCATGAGAACATTTACCAATGTCTGGAGGCAATACACACTTTGTCATAACTTAAAAAAAAAAAAAATGCTAATGCATCTGGTGGGTAGAATGAGTGGTGCTGTTAAATGTGCATAATGCTAATGCCCTGGACAGCAGTCCCTCCCCCCAATAAAGAATTATCTATCCCCAAATGCTAGTTGTGCTGAGCTTGAGAGCCCTGTTCTAGAGGTTTAGATTCATATCTTAAGAGTCTCTCAGGTTTCATAGGAAAGACAAACAAGATGTTAACAATGTTCTCTTTTAAGCTGCAAGTGTAGGTTGCTGGAGACATAAAAAGGAAAAGTCAGTGAACTTCTTACAAAAGAAATGATATTTTCAATGACTTTTAAAGAATACTAGAAATACAATAGGAGTTTCCACCCACTGAGTGCTTTTTATACACTAGCATTGGGCTAAGCCATTTCCATACATTATGAGAGAATGTGTTGTTTATGAGCTTTGTGTAGGGAGGAACAAGATATATATCCTCAGCATCTGTATCAATGTCAGGTACATATTTAGCACTCAATAAATACATGTTGAATGAATAGATGGATGCAAATATCTTAGCTCCAAGCTTAGAATATAATAAGAACGCAGTAAATAATATTTATTATTAATGTATCTTTTATTATTAATGTATGTCATATTGAATATAGTAGGTCATATACTAGTAAGTTTTAATACAAATCAGTTTATGATTTCAATGTTCACACTCATAACAATTAAGCCCCAGAAATTGTGTAGGAAAACAAGTTAAGAACAGATGAAGGATAAAGCATTACAAATGGAAAACCATAGGACCATCATGGAGAAAATAAGGGCTGTTGGGAGGTAGTAGTGATGAGACCACAAAAGGACAGCAGAGATGACAAGGTAGAACAATAGCAATGAGGCTGCCAAGGTCAATTGCAGTCAGTTTGCAGAGGCCCTTGTAGGTCCTGCTATGGTGGGCCTTTGATGTGGGTATTGATAGATGCATAGACAAGTATTTCTTTTTCAGTTACTCCTTCAGTCTTTAGACAGAGGGTAACATACAGAAAGATGTCTATCCCTATGGGAGACGTACTGAAGAGTTTTTAAAAGAAAAAGACAAGTGGGGAAAGAGATGGATTTGGGAGGTCTGGCAGATGAAATGTCCTAAGGAGCAGAGAAAAAAAAAAAGCCAGTGCAAAATAATAATCATAATAATGTACACAGGAACCTGATTATACACAATATCAATACACAATGACAGCCTCATTGTCTAACATCTTTCTTGCAATTAAGAATTCAGTAATAAGATTTTTCTAAGTTTCCTGTCATTATCACCTTTTGTGCTAACAGTGTTTTTCCATCACACAGGTGCTACAGGTGCAGACATTTTGGCACCAAATAGTTAAGACTGCTGCCAGAAATTGTTGCCACCCAGCAAGACTTCCAAGCTCAATCATGGCCTAATCTTGATTCTTAGCAAGTTTCTTCTCTGTGAGACTCCTCAACTCAGCTTCAGAGAGGAGAACCTAAAATAAATTTCATTCCTGTTTCATTGAATAGGGCCAATGGCCAAAGAAAATCAACCAGTAAGTCTCTCTTTGAGATTTCTGTCTTTATTTATTCTTTAAGGACCAATTTAGAATAGTGAGTGTTACTATGTGTTATACAGTTACTATGTAACATGAGCATGATACATAATTGAAATATACCTCATGTAAGCTCCCCTAAACCCTATGGCTAGATAATCTTCATTTTCCAAGTGAAGAAAATAAGTCTTAAAAATCCAATAATAGTTAACATTTATTGAGCAGAAATATTTGACAACAAACATTCTATATACTTTTTTTATGCATTATCTTATTTTATTCTTATAAAATGTTTTCTGTAGGCTCATCCTGACTCTCCTTTTATACATTTGCATCAAAGAAATGAGCAAAATATTCACCTTCTACTTCCATACTCCTTAACCTCAAGTGCTAAGGAATAGTTGCTTAAGGAATGTGTAATGAAGAAAAAGATGAAAACAAAAAGGAATAAAGAAGGAAAGGAAGGAGTTGCAGATAAGGAAAGATGGAAGGTAGGAGATCATGAAGCTCAAAACATTCCAGTGAAAAATAAAAATAGCTAAAATAATATTTAAGCTCAGGTTAATCAGCTCTACAATGGGAGTATTCTCAAGATAACAATAAAGCACAAGGAAAAGGTATTTACAACAGTCTGGGGACTCCTGGAATGCTTCTGTGAAGATGCTTTGTCTCGGCTAAGTTCTAAAGAATGAAGAATAGTTGCCAGGGCAAGAAAGAGGGAAGAAGTCATAGCCCACATGGGTGAACAAAAGATTCAGCTATAAGGTACTCACTACGTCTTAGAGAATTACTCCTGTTGGTCAAATGAAGGCATTGTTTTTACATGTCTTAGAACAACTCCTTAACACTAGCAACCTAATGAGTATGATTTAGTTGTGAGGGAGGGACATTTGGTAAAGGACTTTGGGTGCAGATATACACACAAAAAACCCCCCAAACAGCAACAACAACAACAAAAACCAATCCCACGATATCAGTTAACTGATTTCGTGGGATTGTTCACATCTGTGTGTTTCACATCTGAGTGTGAAACACACAGATGTGAACACATTCACACTGAGACCCTTAATTTTTTCACCTTCTAGCTCAGATCAAAGCTTGAAATGCCGAGTGTGAGTACAGCAGGTTCCTATCATAAATCTCCCCAGTGGGCTTGGGGTTATCATTGTGACCTAGTGGAACGAGCTGCTTTATGAAGATACTTATTTATGAAGAATCCAGGAAACTGTGATTCTTGTCAATGGTCTAAGATTTAATAATTTATTAGAGTTTTTTATGAAGACGTATTAACTCCTCAGCAAAACAATAGAGACCTTGAGGCTTGGACCATAACTGATACATTTTGTTTCCCTATGAAATACTACTAGTGCCATGCCCTAGGTGAGCACTCTCAGAATATGTCCTCAATTAAGTAATGAAGGGGCTAGTTCTTCAGAGCTTACTAAAAGGGTAAAGTCTGCCTTCTAGTCAGTGACTATAAGGGCTGTATAAAAAAGATTGTAGAAAAAAAATGCACTAAAAATAGACTGTGGAGAAAAGACACAGAGCTCAGAATCAGGGCAAAAATGGTAGAGGGAGGGAAATATTAAGGCAATATGCAGAAATAGGCAAGGCTAGAACATAAAACAGAATAGCTTAGAAATCAAGAGGAAGAAGAAACAAAGGGAGTCAGTTTATAAGAGTCACCAAAAGATTACTGTAATAACTGGACACTGAAATACTTACTGTGGGACTCACTACACACTCCCACCTTGATAAAAACATATTTATGCTCAGGACAAAACAAGAGACCACAGTCATATAGGAGCCTTAAGAAAAATGCAATGGATCAAAATTTAATTTAGCAATTCAGCAAACATTTATTAGGTATCTACTCTGGACCAAGAATTGAGTTAGGTTGTTAGAATAAAAAGATGAATGGGACAAAGACAAATGAGCCCATGGTTTACTAGGGCTAAATGACATGCATTATAGCTTTTTGTTAGCAGTGTGATAAGTGTTATAATAGAAGTATATGTGCAGTGCTTTGGAAACAAAGTGAAGAGAACAGTTTAATCTATCTGAGGGATTCCAAGAAAAAAAAAAATAAGAAAAAAAAATTCGGAAAAGCTAGGACATTTGCAACTGGCCTTCAAGGTTGCTAAAAAGTTTCCCAAGCAGACAAGGAAGAGTAAAGGACAGATTTTCTAGGAAAAATCAATCAATCAATCAATCAATCAATCATGAGCAAAGGCAATGAAGCATACACATTTTTGGTTTGTTGGGGGGAAAAAAAAACCCTTATAAAATAGCAGAATGTGACTAAAGTATTAGCTACTCAATTAAGAATCAAAAATAAATAACTAGTAGTTGGGTTATAAAAGGCTCTGAATTACATGCTAACAAATCTCGACTTTTTTCTCTAGCCAAAATATTAGAAGCTTTAAAATGAGAAGATGTGATCAGAGCATGTTTTAGAAAATCACTCTAGTGCCACGGTAAAAATAAAATGAGCTTGCTGAGGTTTTGAAGAGATTAAGGCAGGAAGGTCACTCAGAAGGTGATTTTTAGTAGATTCAAGCTGAGAAAGAAAAAAAGAAATGAATGAAAACATCCACAGAGCTACTTCTATAGCATAAACTATTGCTAGCCTCCTAAGAGTCTAGATATCTAATGCTATGGATATTTGTAGGCAACATTATCTAAACACACTTATGGCCAACATTATACAAAGTGCATCTGATTTGAATATTTTATAACATGGTTGTGCTTGCATCCTATTATTACTCAGCACATAAATAATCAATAAATATTTATGTGGATGAATGAAAAGTGTCCTATGAAATTATACTCAAAGGTTTTCCTCTGTGAGAAACAGTACTAGGCCTCTATAAGGGACTGTTTATATCAGAGGTACTTGTACCTGGAGGACTCATTGGTGATATAGGACACCAGCAATAACTTAGTTTTCTGATTTTATCAATAAAAATATTTTTAGTCTGAAAATTAAAAATGTTCACATTTATAAAAGCCTAGGTGAATGGAATGGTAAACATTAAAAAAAAGAAAAAAAGAACAACAACAGAAAACCCATCAACTTAGTAAGTTATTTCTCTGGACATAAAAGCCTAGCATTATATTTATATATATAAGTAATGAAGAAAAGATAGTGTTGCAAGTTAATACCTTGCTCCATTGTAGCATAACACGATGGCATACCCCTTTAAAATAGAAAAAGAAAATACTTCCTTTATTTTCATTTTCATCTATTAGTTAAAGTGGCTTTTTTGGTGTTAGACCATTTAAAAAAGAGTATTCATGCTTGGCATAAAATTTCCATATTTATCAGTATCAGAAAGAATATCTTATTTGAAGGCAGATAGAACTGCTTTCAAATCTTAGAGCTTTTCCTCAACAGTTGTGTGACCTGAAAAGAGACTAAATCTCTTTATCAATAAAGTCAGACAGATGTTTCATACCCATTTTTGGAAATAGCAAATAAGAGTACAGAAATGGCTTCTTTGTCTTGAGGAACACAGAAGGTCCAGAATTCTGGGGCGCCTGGGTGGCTCAGTGGTTAAGCCGCTGCCTTCGGCTCAGGTCATGATCTCAGGGTCCTGGGATCGAGTCCTGCATCAGGCTCTCTGCTCAGCAGGGAGCCTGCTTCCTCCTCTCTCTCTCTCTCTGCCTGCCTCTCTGCCTACTTGTGATTTCTCTCTGTCAAATAAATAAATAAAATCTTTAAAAAAAAAAAAAAAAAAAAAGGTCCAGAATTCCTTCTTTTCTTCTCTCATTGCGCTCATTTCCCTTCCTATCTCCCCATAAACATGTATGTCTAAGACAGACAAACAAAACAAAAATAAGCCCCATAGTAACTGGAAAGCAAAACTGCTACAAAAAAGAGAAAGTTCAAGTAATTAGATTGCACTGGTATTTGATCTCAAATTAAAATCCCTGACTCCCTGAGAAGAGTTCCAGATATGTTGGCAATAATTCAAACACCCAGAGTTTTTCCTGTCACAGGTAATAGCCTTTACAAAGTGACAATTTTAAGGAACAAAATAGTATGACTCTTTGCATGTGATTGAGCAATAAATACAGTTAAAATTTTGCATTTCAGGGAAAAAACAAACTTTAGATGTCTCAGCTCACACAATGCTTCCAAACTATCCACAGCCCAACAAATTTGCTTTGTCATGTTCTAAACAGGAGAACAAGTATGTGGTCTGCTCAGTTATGGGTAACTTTCTCTCTGACCTAGAGAAAGCAGGGGTCTAAAGCCAGGCTGAATGTCTCCTGATTTCTCAGTGTATTTGGCATGCCATGTTTGTTTCATTTGCTGCTATCTCAGGGTTAACTAATGGTTTTGTTTCTGTCCTAGTGTCTTGAATCCTTTAGCTAATCTTGTTTATCATAATATGTCTGTGACTTTGTAGAGAATCTCTATGTAAAGTAAGAAAGCGCTGGATCTCATAATGGAATTGCAATTTACTATTTTCAACTCTCACTCTGAAGTATCTAATTGGCATTTTTCTAATGTCACACAGACAGTAAGTCCTACACCATCACTGGAGATTAAAAAGACCTTGAAGGTGTATTGTGTAACCTTTATTTCTAGAAACACTTCTGCTCCTTTCTGGGGGAAAAAATGTGGATTTGAAGAAAAGTTACAGTTGAGTCAGGAAATGGAAGAAAACCCGGCTAAGATGTATTTGTAATTATCAAAAGAAACAGGATTAGAAGGGAAGAAGGGAAGGAAAGGAAATGACAGAAGAAAATTATCTGTGGGTGCCTGAGTGCTTCAGTCAGTTAAACATCTGGCTCTTGGTTTTGGCTCACATTCTGAACTCAGGGTCATGGGATCAAGCCCCAGGTCGGGCTCCATGCTCAGTGGAGAGTCTTCTTGAGATTCTCTCTCCCTCTCCCACCCCCTCTGCCCACCCCCTTCACTTGAATGAATGAATGAATGAATAAATAAATAAATAAAAGTTTTAAAAAAATAGTTAAAAAATAGCCTAGGGTTAGAGAGAAAGCTAAGGAGATATATACTTCCTCTCTGGAAGACAGTTGTTTGTAGGGGAATGAACTGACTATGCCATCATGCAGAATGTCCTTGTTCAATTTTTCCCAGAATGGACTTACCATAGATACCATTACGGTTGATACAACTCAACTTATTTGCCTCTACCACCACTCTCTACAAACATGCTCCTCCTCCAGTGTTACTCACAGGGTGAGTAGCAGTAGTATCTTAGTAGGTGCCCAAACCAGAAATCTGAACACATCTCTGAACTTTCTCCCACTTCCTCTCCATCCTTCCATCAGCAAATTTTGTTGGCACTACATTCTAGAACATTCACACAGTCCATCTACTCTCTGAGAAGTTCCACTGGACCTGGGTATCACTACTCCTTGACTGATTTTATTGCCTAAGCCTTCTGAGTAGCTTCCAGCTCTGATACAGACCCTCCAGAATAGCCCTACTTAGTACAAAAAGAATCATATCATTTCTATAGTAAAACCCCTCAGTGTCTTCCATTTTACCTAGAATAAAATCTTATGTCCTTAAAACGATTCAGCTAAGACTTTCCACCCTTATCATCAACCTTCACAGTAATTCACACGATACAAATTTCTTTCACATCTTTTGCTTGCACCTTGAGCTTTTTATTCTCTTTGTCTTCCTACACACTTTTCTTTTTGCCTGAAAAAAAATTCCTCTTTCCACATCCTTTAGGTCTTAGCCTAGTCATCAATTTCTCAGGAAAACTTTCCCTTAAAAAAAAAATTATTGATTTGAGAGCGTGTGTACTTGCATGTATGTGCACACAGAGCATGAGAAAAGAGAGGGGTAGAAGGGGAGAGAGGAGGAAGCAGGCTCCCTGCTGAGTGGGGAGCCTAATGGGGCTCAATCTCAGGACCCTGAAATCATGACACAAGCCAAAGGCAGACACTTAAGCAACTGAGCCACCCAGGTGCCCCTCAAGGAAACTTTCTTGACACACCAAATCCGGTCAGTTATTCTTCTAAGGTGTTCTCACGTTACTTTCTATTTCTCTTAATTAGTATGTAATAGGCTTTATTTACTGTATTAAAATTTACTCATCTGTATCTTTCACTGACTAGCATGCTTTTCAACAAAAGAAGCTAAGTCTATTGTATGCTCAACAACTAGAACAGTGTGGAACAACTAGAACAACAACTAGCTCTTGTATCCTCAACAACTAGAACAGTGCCCAGCACAGAATAAAACCCAATAATTTTTATTAATTAAATTATTGATTAAGTGAATCCTGAGTACTGCCTTCATAGTATGAAAAACTACTTGGATTCATAAGATAATTTCTTTTTTTCATGGTCTAAGTAGACTATAAGTTGGTAACTTAAAATGTTTATTACCTCAAACAAACTTTTAGATCACTCTGTAGCTGTCCCTAAACAAGCATCTAAGTTACCAAAATAATCATATTTGATCCTTTAAAGATATATAGGCACATTTTAAACTATTCTACTTTCTTCTGTTAAACTAGTTCTCATAGGATCATCTGAAATTCATTGATAGATTAAGAAAATTATACCCAAAGTTAGCTATTTTAGAAGTTAAAAAAAAAAACAAAAACCCAAAACCCTCCAATTGGGGTTGGAATCTAAGACTCAGTTATTGGCATGACATAAACAATCCTGTTGTGAATAAGACATTTTAACTTTTGGTTTATCTCCCCTGTAAAATGGGGCTGTATGCTTTACTTTTTGTAACCCATAGGGTGTTTGTAAAGCTCCAACAATAATAATGTTGACTCTGATAAAGACTCAAGTAGTAAAGATATGTAGTATCTCATAGAAAGAAGACAGCAGAGAACTGTATGGTAGAACTCAGTGACCCCCATCTAGTGAAGGTTGAATGATCATTCTTCACTGTCTCTTCCCAGAAGAAACTGCATTATGGGAAATCACAAGCAGTAATATTCTCCAATTTCTGATTCTTATATAGTGCCTATAAAATAATGTATGCTCAATGAATACTTGTTGAAGAAAACAAAGTTCATATGTATATTTTTCCTGATGCAGAAATATCAACAAGTATTGTAAGAGGAAAGAATAATGATCTAAATTAAGCAGAGTACATCTCAAGGAAGAGGGAAAGAGAGCTGCTGTGTCACTCCTACACATTCTATTCCTGATTCAATGTTAATACCGTTACATATTTTGCTCCACCTGAACCTCTCATCTCTGGAAGGAAATTGGCACCATTTTACTAATGAGAAAACTGAGGCTCAAAGAGTCGAAAGAGATGTTTTTTCATGACTAAAAAGTGGTAGAACCAGGATTAAAAGCTGAATTTACAGCTTACAAATTTCATTTTCTATCAATTTCAATTACTGACAGAGGTAGGACTCTTGTGCAAGAATGAATATTTTCTATATCTTCCCCTTAAAGATTCTGTACCTACTTACATTTCCAAAAAGCAAGGAGATCTCATGATAGTTCTCTATAGCTAGGACTATTTTAATCACCCCCAATAGAAAGAATGGTGAATCACACTGTTTGGTCAGAAATCGGAAGATAAATTAGGTTCCTTGCTGCAGCACATTTCCTTGATGCATATGTAATATCAATCAGAATCTCTCTTGATGACTCAGTGGGAAAGAACAGCAGGAATGTCTTCAACATCCAGCGGGAAGCCTGGTGTGTAGCCTGTTCCAAGTATTATTTGAGAAGGAAAAGTTTGCAGGAGGGCACAAGATTGGTCCTGCTAACTCAGTATTAACCAAACTCTAGCTGGGCTGAGATCAAACTTCCCCAACTTGCTCTGATGCCTTGCATTTCCACGTCACCATATGAATTCAGTTAAATCCATTCTAAAGCACACAAAATACACTCTCAATATTCATATGCAGCATAAACATCATGTTCATCCTAAAGAACATTTTTTTTTCTTATGAAGAGAGGTATCAGAAGGCAAAGGATGACTCTAGAAGTCTTTTCTTCCTGTAAATGACATACAGAAATTAATTCGAACGCTAAATATGTCAGTGTGCTCAGTGACCTAGATGTAGTATAGCTCAATCTTGTCTTGTCTGTGGTCTCTCACAGCAGCGTGTTGTGAGAAGATACTGAAAGACTCTGTCAGGGATCCTAGCATCCAGTCCCAGACTTGATATTTCTTTGCTGGGAGCCCTTAGCAAGCAGTTAGTAACCCTAAATGATAATATAAAGCAGCCATCAGGCTTTGCACTTTCATCTGGTCACTAATGATTCATCCTCTAAGACTCAACTTTAATAATCTTCTTTTAACAGTATATGGACAGAGGTGTTCTTATCTGTTTCTTATCTTTACCAGAATCTATATAGCATAGTGCCTCCCTTATACTAGGTACTTTTTAATATTTGTTAAATACATTAATGGGAGGCAAGCCCTGACTTCTGAGGGTGACTATTCCTTCTCTGTGGCTATTACTTCATTTTATATTTATTGGTGTCAAAGCATCAATAGCAGGGAACAACCTGTATTTGCTTAGTTATTTGTCCCCCTTATTAGACTGAGATCTTATTTATCTTTGTGTCTCCAGTTCTTACACTTCTATATGGCTTATGGTTTTAAATAAACACATCCTTGCGGACTGTGTGGTTTTATGACAATTAAAGCTAGTCTTGCTCTTGAAAGTCTTTGCTTCCACTGGAGCCCATTCTGATTTCATTTTTGTTCAAACTTCTCTTGTTTTTCTTCGGTAGTGCCTTGTAGTGATTAGATATTGAATTTCTATGATGATAAGCATGAAAGGAAATACTCATATGGTGGTGCTTGTTATCTGCCAGATGCTGTTTTTATTACACATATTACTGTTATCAATATTACACATATTATATATAATGTATATTTATTTAACTTCTCTTAGTACATAAAGATGGCTACTATTACTATTTCCTTTTCCTAGATGAGAAAACTGAGGCACATGGGGATTAAGGGACTCACCAGAGATCACACAGTAAGTGTAAGGATCAAGATTATAAAATCTGAAATTCTAGCTCCAAAGTCCATGCCTTTCTTTAATCATTATTCCATATTGCCTTTCTCTGGACTAGGTATTTATGTATATGTTTTCTAATTATTCCTTATCATAATTTTACAATAATGTTATTACTATTTCTCTTTAACCAATGAGAAAATAGAGACTCAGAGAAATTAGGTAGCCCAGTTTCAAATCTCACATATAGTAACTAACCAGGGTCAGAATGTACCAGTATTGCAGCTTTTAACTCCATGTCCTGTATTTGCTCTATGTTATAGCAGAGAATTTAATTAATTACCACTTGTTTCATACCTTTTGGTCTGTTTCCTCCAACTTTAAATCTCTATAGAAAAATTGTGTATGTTGTTTTAGTATGTTATTCTCAATACTGAGTATGGTTCCTAGCATATAAAATTAATATTAACTGTTGCCCTATTAATTAATATCAACTGGACTTGCAGAAGTAATTATGAGCCTGTGCATGTCAAAAGGTGGAAAATGAGCAAGTTGTAAATATAAAGATATGAGCTATGCAATGAGAATTTTAAATAAAATGTAACTAGAGATTTAAAGAAAATTTATGGCTTTGGATTATTATTCACACAGCATGAAATTGAGAAGTAATTTGGTCTTGTGGGTAAAACAGAAGAAGTCAAGAATTGTAGGCTCTCTGCTTTAAATGCTACTTTATATGACTTTCTTTACATAGCTTCTCTGTCCATGAAAGGGGGATGACTTACATCTTTTCTTTTTTTTTAAAGATTTTATTTATTTATTTGACAGAGATCACAAGTAGGCAGAGAGGCAGGCAGAGAGAGAGAGGAGGAAGCAGGCTCCCTGCGGAGAAGAGAGCCTGATGCGGGACTCGATCCCAGGACCCTGAGATCATGACCTGAGCCGAAGGCAGCGGCTTAACCCACTGAGCCACCCAGGCGCCCTCTTTTTTTTTTTTTTTTTTTTTTATCAAAAAGAAGAGACATATTTACCGCTGAGCAATTCATACAAAAAAAAAAAAAAAAAGTTAAATAAATATCCATTACACTTAAAAAGCTCAAGCCATCTAACTCTTCCCTATGTGGATGTGTGCTTTGTCCAAAAACCAGCAGGATCACAGTAATTACCTGAGAGATTGTAAGAAATGCAGGATCTCTGGCTCCATCTCAGACCTAGTAAGTCAGACTGGACAACTTGAGCAAACTACTCAAGCAATTCATGCACTCTGAAGTTTGAGAAGTTTGTTCTTTATATTCACGAATCTGTTTCTTTGTTGTTGTCATTGTTTGTTCATTTGTTTTGTTTTTTAGATTCTGCATATGAATGAAATCGTATGGTGTTTATATTTTTCTTTCTGACTTATTATATTTAGTATAACACATGCTAGGTCCATCAATTTTGTTGTTAATGTCAAGATTTCATACATTTGTATGGCTGAGTAATATTCCATGGTGCATATGTGCCGTACGATGGAAACTTAGGTTGCTTCTACATCTTGGCTGTTGTAAACATTGCTACAATAAGCATAGGGTACATATATTTGCCAAAGGGGAAGGGGTGGGGAGATGGGTGAAAAGAGTGAAAGGGGTTAAGAGGTACAAAGTTCCAGTTAAAATAAATAAGTCACAGGGATGACAAGTGTGGCACAGGGAATACAGTCAATATTATAATGTACTTACCTTAGTGAGTCTCTCATCACATATTTGTTGAATCACTATGCTGTACATCTGAAACTAATTTGGTATTATATATCAACTATACTTCAGTTAAAATTAAAAATGTCAGGACTATTTAATAAGTTCATCCCATATGAAATAGTTCCTAGGATTTTTTTTTTTTAAATCTTTTCCAGGATTTAGTTTAGAATTCTTTTGTTTTCTGATCTCCAATCCATCTTTCAAGTACTGGAACTACCAGTAAAGCCATTTCCTACTACTCAAGATTCCTTTTTCTTTTTTTTTTTTTAATTTACATTTTTTACATTCTTTTACTTTGGGTCACTAGTTCTTTCTAATAAACTGAATGAACAGGTACATCACTACAGCTCTTCTTAGAAGGATGTTCATTGCTACCTTTTGGGGTCACTCCTCACTGGAGCTATGCAGCAGCAGTCTGTTTTTGGCGTGTGTACACATACTGAGATACCTTATCTTTGAAAATGTGTGTCCTTTTTTTTCCCTCTGTGAGCTGGTCTAAGAGTCTCCCTTCACCCTCAAGAAGCCATAGATGTAATCTGAAATAATTACACCTATCTCCTATGGCTAAATGCCACGACCTGGCTTCTATTCTTTGAGGATCCTATTATCTATGTTATTTTCCAAAAGCCCTGGTCTGGGATAGAATTTCCCATCATTTGCCTTATTTTACAGAGAACAGCCACCAATGAGCTTCTCAGTAATTCTGGTTCCACATTAATGAAGACAATCCTCATTGGCAAATGGATTGTCCCCCAGGCCTTCCTTGCTGTGTTCTGGACATATATACTCTATTATGCCCATGGCTCTGAACCATTGGATCATTTTCCCCCACCATCTTCTGTGGTATTTCTGATATTCCTATTTCACTCATCTTTTCTCCAAGTTTCTAAGAACTTCCATAGCTTCCTAGACCTCTGGCTATCTCCCAGGTTCTTGCCAAAGTGTTAAATCTTCATTTATGGGATGGTACACCTATATCAATAAAGATTTATAAATAAACTTTTGCTTTTCTAAATTAACATTTCATCCTCCCTCTGGGGCATCACATCTTTAAAATCCACACATTCTCCTGGATCTAGCTAGCACTTGTTGGCTAGACATTTGGGCTTTTTGATATAACCACTGTCTTCCTATAGAAATATTACCTCTCCAGTCTGATTATATTACAGTTTGATCCTAGTTGTTGGTTTGGTAGCTAGAAGGGAAGTAAGAGGTAAATCCTGAAATGGGTGCCTACTGGACTATAAGGTAAAAATCTTTACCTCAGTCTCAGGCAATGAGAGAGCACTACCCTTTAACAGAAAGGGTTGGGCCACTTCTATAGGTCAGAAGTTAAAGTAGAATTTAGGGATTCAAGCAGAGAAAGACAACTATCATATGATCTCCTTGATATGAGGAAGTGGTGATGCAACATGGGGCTTAAGTGGGTAGGAGAAGAATCAATGAAACAAGATGGGATTGGGAGGGAGACAAACCATAAGTGACTCTTAATCTCACAAAACAAACTGAGGGTTGCTGGGGGGAGGGGGTTTGGGAGAAGGGGGTGGGATTATGGACATTGGGGAGGGTATGTGCTTTGGTGAGTGCTGTGAAGTGTGTAAACCTGGTGATTCACAGACCTGTACCCCTGGGGATAAAAATATATGTTTATAAAAAATAAAAAGTTAAAAAAAAAAAAAAAGAATTTAGGGATTCAGAATTTAAAGCACTCCAACCCGGTATTCTCATTCCAAGTTTTAGAAGCTCACTTCTCCCTATTCTAGGTCCTGACCTTGGTATAGCAGACTTACAGTGTCTGAGAATTTAATCATTTTTGAAGCTCTAAGACCCATACAATGGAGTCCTAGATCTGATTCTCAACTTTGCCCCCACCCCCACCCCCTGCCGGTTGCAGATGAGAGTTTCTTTATATGCTGCCAAGGAGGTCCTCTGTCTTTGACAGTTTGCCCTTAATTGGTGATTAAAAATCTAGTCTTTCATTATCTTTTCCAATCCATCAATCACACCCAGCAAGAGCCATTTAATTGCATAGTCCTTATAATTGCTACTCCCTCAAATCTTCCAAAGGTCTGAGATATTGTACCAGTCAGTGCATTACCTTCTGTGGTATCTCATCCCAGTTCATCACCAGAGAGTTTTCAGCACTGCCAGGGGCTATAAGTACTCCATCTATCACTGCACTACCAACTGCCTGGAGGGTGACCAACCCCAAAATCCCATTTTACAGTCAGATTCCTAGAATCATTTCAACTACCAATCATCCTAAAATTATATTTCCCAGGCAATAATCTATTTGGCAGATATTTATGTGCAGAAGCTTTATTGGAGGTTTGGGAAAATATACTATACCTGAATAGGAGTACGGGAACAGGTTTGGGCAAAGGGAGGAGCTGAGCTGTGAGCAGCAGTTCCTACTGAGTCCTCACCATATCCTATGTGGAACTCTTGAGCCAGAAAAGTCCTTCCAAGTTATCTTGAATTAAGGCAAGAAGTTAAGACCTTTGTATTTCCCATCAGCCCATTTTGGATGTGGTTATTGCCCAGGAAGGAGACCTAAACTTGGTTGAGACAATGCACGTCAACTGAACACAATTCCTGGAGAAGGACTTATATGATATTTTAGCAGCAACACTCCTGGCAGCCCACAATTATAAAGGTGGGATGATGCCTCAATAAATACTTTAATTCTTAAAAAGGGGGAATATGGGCATCATGCCACAGTTCCCACTGCAGGAGATAATGAGATAAAATTTCTATTAAGAACTTCTAATTTAGTTATACAGTTTGTTACAGAAATCATAGATTTTTGATGCACACTGTAGAAACACAATTTTCCCCACTAAGTTAACTTTTTTAAACTTTATTAACCAAGTGAGGGTGTAATCTCTAAAAACAGCTTCAATTCCACTTCTTTTTTCTTGATATTGTGACTATATTCTTCTAAATTTATTTATTAACTATATAATAAGCATCTACCAAACAATCTGCTAGATCAGGAAAATTAAGATGATCCAGACCTAAACTTTGCTCTCAGAGAGTTTTTAGTTTCATATCGTATTTTATATGACATTATATAGATGCTGTAGGTAAAAAAGTCACATTTCTTTTACTGAACTATAAAAGACTTAAGTTAGTTATTGTAAATGTATTCCAGTTTAAATATTTTTGTTCTGAAGACATAAATAAAATTTCCCCACCATTTTTTTCAAGAAATAAGAAAATAAATTTGTATATTGGAAAATGTGTGTCTTTTTCAGATGGCAGTTACCATCTGTGGTTTAGGGTAGCATAACATATAAACTTTTGAATCACTATGTATGCACCAGAAACTAAAGTAACATTGTGTGTCAATATATGAAAGAGAGAGAGAGAAGAAAGGGGGGAGAAAGAAAATTAGTGTTTTTTTAAACTCTGAAATATTAAACAAAACAAAAGGACAAGAAGTGACTATTATTTCTTATATGCCCCAGTTTTGTTGCAAGATCAGAAATATAAGGCAGAGAAGAGGACCTGGGAAGTGAACAATAGTTCACTTCATCAAAGAGAACTATGAACATTAAGTTCTAATATGAATTCTATTTTTGTTAACCCCCAAGTCTGCCTTTTTTGTCCTCCCATGTCTTGTATGGGGTATGTCCAGTGCTACTTTCTGGAGGGAATATTAACATTATTACAATCCCATAGAAAGATAAAATATGATATTCCTATTTTAACCTTGAGCAAAGTTTTCATGAGTATTTACTTTTTTTTCCCAAAATACATTAAACAAATCAACTGAGGCACACCACTGATCAGACTGATCAAAATGTTAAGACTTTGGTATGTGTCTCATGCCAAATTAATACTTTATATCTTGAATGATTTCTCTAGCTAAAGAGGAAAGGGAAATTAAAACAAGTGCATAGGATAAAGAGGCCAAAGCTAATGAAGATGAAATCAATATCAAATCCCTTAAGTATTTAAGTAGAATACTCAGACCCACCCTTGATAAATAGACACCCCAATCTGAGGAAGAGGCTTTGAGCGATGTTTTCTGCCCTAAATGGAACTATATTTTTAACAAACAAGAAAAAAAGTAACTAGGCTTGTGATGAAATGATAAAGTACCATATCTCAGTAGTTTAGGGAAAAGCTCCAGGAACTCACTTGCCCTTTAAAAAATGGGAATATTCCCATAGGATTTCATAGGGCCTCTATCCAATAGTCATAGAAAGCCAAAGCCAAAATGTGCTCTGTAAATAAAGCCAGCTTGAACACAGAGTACCAATTTGGACAAGATGTAAGCATAAGAATCCAAAGATACGAAGCCAGAAGATCTTAGTTTAAAGTGTGGGCCCCTATCTGTTGGCCTGTGATTCGGGACAGAAGAAGAGCTTATCTGTGCCTCATGCTCCTCATCTCTAAAAGGGAATGAAAGATCCCATCAGAAGCATAAGATTATCTCAAAGATGCAAAAGGTTAATGGGTGCAAAAGGACTTCTAAAATTGTGTATCTTCAACCTTTATTCATAATTATTGTTATGGCAGTGATTTCAAATTTTCTCTAGGCTGATGAGCTCACAACTTTGGTGGCAAGTGCTCAGAATTAAATATAGGCTTGGCAAAGGCAAATCCAAGTATTTCAAGCAGAATGGTATCAATATAGAAAAAGGGGGAAAACTTTTTTTTTTTTTCTTAATCTACAATGTGATCTGGACATTTTTTTCTGCTGTGATCTTTTTCTATATTTGTTATGTGTTTGGTGATTGCAAAATGCTTAATAATAATTACCAAACTTTGTATAAAGAAAAGCCCTACCACATTGCTACAATGCAACAGATATGTTTTAGACCTAAGTAGCTGAAAGCATTAATACAATAAAATACAATTACATAGCTAAATTATTCCTTGAATTATTGATGCAATATTGACTCATTTAGTATCTCTCATAAGAAATGGGCAGAACATACACTTACAGGTTAATATGCCCTACCAAGGGAAAAAATGCACCACAGCTGAACCCATAAATTCAGTAATTTTATAACCCCATGTTTTATTAAAATCCATTAGATTCCTTCAGAGGCACAAGGTCAAGTAAGAAAAAAAAAAAAAAAAAAGGTGTTCCATGCTAGTTTAAATGAGTTTAAACAGATACAAAAACAATGCTGAATATGTAACATTTGTCATTTTAATTACCAACATCCATTTTCTGTTAATTCTTTGTAATGCAGAGATGTGGTTAAACAATAAAAACTGTTAATAGCTCATGGACTCTTTGGCCTCAATTATCTATCTCTACAAGGACTGGTTATGTCTTTGCTGGAAATGTTGCTACATTTTCTGTATTTCTGAGACATGGAGACAACCTGGAGATGACTTTAAATACTGGTGACCCCAAGAATCATGGTGTATATACAGTAAGTAATTGGTGAGTGCTTGTTTGTTTTTTAAACTACAAATGACTCTCATGATCTTCATTTTTAACAGTTCACGTATTACTTGCTTCTGCATATTCTTCCTAGTTTGTTAACACCCTGAGAATAGAGCCTATCTTTTAAGTTCTCTCTGAATGTCCTGAAGGTTCTGAAAATGCCTTAAATCCAGAGACAATGAATATGTACCAAAATTACTTAAAATGCTCAAATTCTCAGTTGCCAAATGCACAAAAGGATAGAGGCTGAAAGGATAATACTGTCAGAGTAACAGTTGTCTAAATGTCAAACGACAGGCAATTCTTACATTCCATTTAAATATGATAAATACTTCCACAAAGAGTAGCAGTTGAGTACCCTCAAACAAGGCTTTTTTTGATCAAATATCATTCTTTGGATAGTTGTTATGTAATGAGGTCTGAGTCTTGATAGCTTTTGGCTAAAATGTTGAACTTTACCAAGTTTTCAGGTAATTACTTTGAGTAAATAAGAGCCTTCTGAGTTCTTAGATCTAAGGGTGAGTGTTTGGCATTTCTGACATTTCAAGGGAATGCCTCAAACTTTCATAGAATTTTTAGGACTTGCTCTTTTTTTTTTGTTTTAAAGAAAACAAAACTTGGCCATATATTACCAATTAAATAAATCTATGAAAATTAACAAAATATTTTTTTTTTCCCTTCAGGTAAGTGTCCTGCATTCCAATGAATGGCATCTTAAAATGTTAGAGTTGAGGCACAAATAAAATAAAAACAAGCTTGATTTCATTAAGGGAAAAGAAACTGCCTATATAATTTTATCATCTGCCAAAATAAAAGTCTCTGCCAATGAGAAAAAGAAGTCTTCAATAATGCCTTCTAGAACTGACTGAGAATTCTGCATTGCTCTGAGCATGTAGTACACATGCTGATGGAAGAAATATCGGACTTCCTTCATAGTCTTGAAATCTTCTAGGCAGTGTGAACAGTATTTCCTGAGTATGATGGCTAACAAAAGGGTCTGCATAGCTTAAATGTCTATGCTAATACAAAATGTACTCTGACTTTTAATCTGGTCAGAGGTAGGAGATTGTGGCACTATTTCTAGATAGCGAAAGTCCATCCCCCTAATCTCTCTAGTATCCCCTTTATCTCTCTGCCATTCCCAGAGTACAGGTTTTTTAGATACCTTGACCATTACAACCATCTCTGGAGAATCAATCACTTTTTTATCTGGCTACCTCTCTACTGGGTACATACTTCCACATTTGCACATACCATACATGAATGTAATGCCTTTCTGGAATGTTTGTCACCTCCAATAGACTGTGAACTTTTGGAAGAAAGGAATTTTGTCTTATGTATCTTTGTATTTCCAGCACCAAGCATGATTCTTGGCATTTAGTGAATTCTTACCAGTTGGTCTCTGTTATTACTAAAGCTTCAATAAATATGTGTTATTGAATGTTTTCTGCCATACAACTGCTTATATGAATCCACATTCTTCAGTTGAATAAATGTAAGGAGTAAAGCTAACCATTTTTCTAAATAAAGTCTATAAGGCTCATTAATAGAAAAAGAAAGGGAACCATGAAAGGAGTATCTATGAAGAAAAGAATAAAGGAGAAATTAACCTTAGGAACTTTGGGCTAGAGAGTCCTTCTTTCCTTGATCTTGGCATGTATAGATGCATTCTGTCATGCGTATCTCAGTTTATATTTTAAGAGAGGTCTCACCCCTGATTACCTAATCTAATCTCTTCTCGTGTTCTCTTATTTTAATTCTCTGCATGGTATTAGTCATAGTCTAATTGTTTTTATTTATTTATTTTTATGTATGTATTTACTTGCTGCATGCCTACTCTCCCACTGTAATGTAGGATCCATGAACCAAAGCTACAATTCACTGCTTTTATGTCTAAAACACTACTTGGCTCAGAGTAAGTGCTTAGTAAATATATGATGAGTAAGTATATGAATAAATTGATTTGAAAAGCAAATCAGTTGCAAAATTTGATACTTTTTGCTAAAAGTAAATTGCTTTCAAAATATCTAACATGAAAATGTTCCCTAAGCATATGTTTCAAAAGTCTCAGGTAAGAATAGTAGAAGTAGAAAGTCAGGGAGACCAGAACTTATTGGTCTCTCAGTCATCAACCTGGGTGAGAAAGGAAGGGATAAAAGTAATGGGTTCAAAAACACCTTCAGAGGAGATAATGGTAATGCTTTAGAGTAACAGTCAATGAAAATCTATAAGGAAATAAATGATAAGTGGATTCCTTGATAGCGGATTCAATAAGTTATATACATGTGGAGAGACTCTTGACAAAATGAGATGAAGGCTGTTAATCAAATGGGGTAGCCATTAAACTGAGGTGGTTTTAATGCCTAAGAAGACTATGTAAGCAAACCAAAACATATACCTATAATGCCTCATGATTAAGAAATCAAAATCTAAGGACAACAAATCACAAACAGCCCACTAAGCTTCCACAAATAAAGCAACTGTTTAAGGTATAGCCAATCAAATAATTTCCTTACTTTACCTCCACCTTTTCTCTAATAAAGTCTTTCTTCTAGCTCCCATCAGTAGAGTGCTTCTAACCACTTCCAGTTTGCGCTGACCAATTTGAATCAAGTTTTACTCAGTAAACTCCTAAAATGTTTACTATGCTTCAGTTCACCTTTCAACAAGTTCCATTTGAATTGGACATTGGAAACACCATATTCATATGGGTTCGTATTTATATAAATGGCAGAGAAAATGCTATCAGTCCACCAATGCTACTTCCTTTGTTTTTTTGTGCCCACAGTCTACATTTAGCTATAGTTCCTTGGTCTGGATAGTGGAATGTGGATGGAAGTGTTTACCACTTCCAGGTTTGGCCGCTAAAACTTTCAAGAGATCTTCCACAATTTCTCTCATGCAGTGAATTCTGTAGATGGTTCTAAGGTGTCACTGAATAAGCGACCTAACAATAACCCTCTTGGATTCTGAGGTAAAAGAGAAATAAAGTCTGCTAAAACACTGCAATGTTGAGATAGCATATATTGACATATGTTTATTTTATTTCTCAAAATACTCCTGCTCTCCCCCTCTCTGAAATTTTATCTGTGTGATTCTATGGTGATTAGAGACCAAGGTATCCTGTCTCTGGGTTGATTTGTACAAGTGTAGAAAAAGGCTGAGGTCAGGGCAATTGTAATCCCACGTTAGGAATTTTTGATCAGGAATCTAGGGAAGAGTTGGAGGCCCTCTACAACAGTGAAGTTGGAAGATGTGCAAGTAGACTTTCTGAGAGACTAAAGCAAATAGGCAGAGGAATGCAAAGATGAGCATTCTAGAAGCATTTGAGCCACTGTTTTCCTGAGTCCCAGAGATCTAGCTAAAATCTTGCTTTTTCGTAATTTTCAGAGATATTCCATTATTCTTCTTGTCAGTTCTATGTTATTTAAAACCAAGAATACATGTATAATATCAAGACTTGAGTATCACTGTATTTTAACAAATAGAATTACATGGGATTCATTAAAATCATTTATTCCATCCTGTCCTCATTGTATGAGCAAGCATGAACCATAAAGCACTACTCTTCATTCTAGGCTATAGTTTCTCAGACAGAAGGCAAGTTCATCTGCTATGGAACAGGAAAAAGGAGAGGAGGAAACAAGTGCAAGTTACCAAATGATTTGGCTATTCTATACTTGAATAGTGTGTCTAAAATTCTGCTGAGTATATGAACTACCTAGAGATTCTGTTAAAATGCAGATCTGGATACAAGTCTGGGTTGGGACCTAAGACTCTACATATTTGAAATGCTTCCAACTGCTGTTACTGCTGGTTACTACTACACTTTGAGTAGCGAAGTTCTGGAGCAGGTTGTATATCTCTTGTGGTTGTTCCTTCTTTGTGTATGACTTTCATTAGGAAAAATTAGAAAAGTTACATATTGTTCCTCAGAACTCTTATAGAATTCAAAGTGTAGTCCTCAGAAATCCAGCATTGGTGTCATCTAGGATGATGCAAATTTGGGAGAAATACAAATTTGGGAGTTCTACCTAGATCTACTGAATCAGAAGTTCTGGGCATGGGGCCTTCAAAATTGTATATGTAAACTCTCTAGGCAAACATTATGCCATTTTATGGCTGAAAACCCTAGAAGACATGGATTGGAAGCTGACAAAGTATCTTCAAATAAACATCACTTTCATTGGGCTCAGAAGCTATGTTAGGACTAAGAAAAAAGACACAGACCAAAGAGTTTTAGAAAGGCTTAGTCAACCTGAATGACACTTCAACCCTTTATATGTGTTATATCAAGAGCAAGGCTCATTAGTGCATGAATGGGATGGTCCAGCAGGAGAGGCTGGGCAACATGGCAGACTGTAGGAGATCCATGCTTCTGTCTGGGCTCCACAGGCAAGCCATAGCTTCTCAGAAGAAATAGTTTCCTAATATGTAAATGGGCATATTACCATTTTTCTCTACCTGTCAGAGAAATTGGGAGAACTAAATGTGAGGTTTTATATACTGCCCTTTGAGGATTCTAACCAGCAAGTATTTGTTACTAGTTGATATTTATGTGAAGAAATATTTTAATCAATTCTAAGGAGTATGTTATCTGCCAGGAAAGAAAGCAGGAGAATTTATCAGATGGGGGTAAGAATAATTTAAAAAGAAAAAGAATAGTTCTAAAAAGAAGATAATATGTATATAAGTGATCACAAAAAAGGCTTTATGCAATTGAGAAGAGCTGCAGCTAGATATATGAAATCTGTATTGATATAGACTAAAGAAAATCTTTAGTTACTCTCTCCTGCACTTCTTTCTTCTATTAACCCATGATAAGTATGAACAGCTACATTCAGACTATCACGCTGAAAGCTATGTATTTATTTTGATCTTTAACACAGGACTGTGAGGTCTTTGAGAAAGGGTCATTTGTTTTTGATGAAATATATTTTTGATGGATTTACTTGACCTGGATCTATGTAGGGAAAGAAATGTCATTTTGAGAAAAGAATACAACATTAGAAAAGATATTTTGCACAAGGAATATACCTGCCTGCCTAGTACTACTCTTTTATTCCCAGACGAGGCCATGGGAAACTGAGAATCTGAGTGGATATAATCACAACACAATACGCCAAGGAGAATGATTCATCATCAGGAGCCTCTGACCTAACTTGGACAAAGCCTGGATGAAAATAATTAAAAGGAAATGAAGATAAAGTAACTCAGCAGTAGAAAACAGTAAGGGAAATGTTTCATACCTTGTGTTTCTGGGCAATGATACTCAACATCCCTGAGCTTTCTGTTAAATTAAGCTTAATGTTTTCTCTCATCCCAGATCACACTGTTCAGAGCTCCCACACCCATCCCTGCCTCTTTTGCTGTCCACTCCAATTTAGTTTGTACAGGATGTGTAATTAATGCTCAATTTATGTCCTACTCTGAAATGTTCGTGAAGACAAACAGAGATGGTCCCCAGAATGACCTTTGTTGAATCCCTTGATACCCTTCCCTAAAATGGATGTTTTAGCATTTACAAATCACTTTCATTTTCTCTTCGCCTGCCAGATGGGTTTGAATCTCTGTGGTGGCTTTCTTCTCCAAACACCACAGTTTTCTAAAGGATCAAATAAAGTTCATAGGGGCTTATCTCAATTTCCCTGGGATAACTCACATTTCGAGATGAAAAAGTCAGAATAAATCAACAGCAGTAGCAAGCAGTTATAGGGGTCCATGCAGAGGGCAGTGCCTTCTCTCTACCTACAGTGAGGTACATGTGAAGCTTGGTCTCAAGGAGAGAGTCGGGGTAGGTAGGGAGCAGCAGCAATCAGAAAGCATGATGGAGATGATTAGCAGGTGAGCAAATAGAATGTGGCATCCAAGAAAGGCAAATACATTAAAGCCCCATAAGCTTATCAATCCTCTGCCTGCAGAACAGTTGTTACAGATGCAAAAACCAGGATGAAGAAGGTAGGGAGGAGCATAAACTACAGCCAGAATACCCTGCACTCAACACTGTCTGGCAAGCAAATGACTCCCTGAGCAGACAGGAGGGAGACATTATAATTGTTTTGTGTTATTGATAATATTACAAACACCTTCTTTTAAAAATCATTTATCTGGTGCCTACTATTGTGCTATGTACTTTATGTGTGTATGTCCTGATCCACACAATCCAGAAGTTATATCATGATTATACTCATTCTAAAAACATAGAAACTATGGGGACAACTGCCAGGCCCAGTACACCATGCAATTCTTGATCTCTGGGTTTTAAGTTCAAGCCCCACGTTGGGTATAGAGATTACTTAAAAATAAAAATATTTTAAAAAACATGAGAACTATGGTTCCAATAGACTTTACATATCCCATTGATATAGAACTAAATTTCAAAGGAAATCTCTAAAGCTGACATTTAATAAAGCCAATATATTTTATTTATTTATTTATTTTATTTATTTGACAGAGAGAGAGTGATCACAAGTTGGCAGAGCAGCAGGCAGAAAGTGAGGGGGAAGCAGGATCCCCACCCTGCCCAATGATGTGGGGCTTGATCCCAGGACCCTGAGATCATGACATGAGCTGAAAGCAGAGGATTAACCCACTGAGCCACCCAGGTGCCCCTAAAGTTAATATATGTTAAACAATTGCAGCTTGCTATACCATTGCTCTCCCTCCAATTCCTACCATAAACATATATGACTTTTAATCTTACCTGTGAACAATGGAGATACATTGTTTATTATTGATTATGGTAATATCTCACAAATTAAACTATGGTGAGAGTTTAAGTTATTTTTATGATATGCCTTTAATTTTGCATTTATACACTTTTTCTAATCCATGGCAAGAACCATGCCTGTCACACAAAAATCTGTAACTTTCTCCTGTTTTTCTGTTTTGACACCAAAAGTCCTTACTTGCAAAGGAGTGAAAGGTATGCAGTGGGGGCCTGCCATTTGAAGGGCAATACACTGAGTAGCAAGGAAAACAGAGGGAAGTGAGCTTCAAAACAGGGCCATAAAAGTGTTCAAAGTGGAAAGTATCTCCATGCTACACAACTCCAGGAGATATCCCTCATACCTTACTCAAGTAAGTCAAGAGCACCCAAGGGAGGAGCACCATGTGACTGCTGCCTTGGGGCTGTACAATAGTTGGGCCTGGATGAAGGGAAGACACTTGCAAGTACTTTTGCAGCAAAACAGCAATGGTGTATTCCAAGATGCCACAGCAAAGAGTTTTAACTCAAGACTCACTTGCATAGGAAATGCTACAGGAGCTTCTCCAGGATCTTCTAGTCATTCCAGATTTAATTGAAAGAGGTCACCTCTTTCATGGGGCTTTTCCTGATGCTTTTGGTTAACTTCAATATCATTGTCATCTATGTTCTTTAGGTAATTATTTTATAATTCTAGTTTAGCATGTCAAGCTTATGTTACATGGCCTTCCACTGTGTAGGGCTATGAATTCTCTGGTGCCAACAGCTCTTTGGGACTGGTACACCTCAGAGTCATAGATCTGGGTTCAGATCCTATATGTACTAATTATTAGCTCTTACCTTTTTGAATGTTTTTTTCCCTCTATCTTTAAATGGGAATTATTTATGGAATCTATTTCATAGAATTTTCCTAGGATTACATGAATGGCAGAGTTTGAAAATATTGTTGAATACTTTATTAATAGGATTTCTTACCTAAAACTAAAGGGTCCTAAAAGTATAGTAGAAATTCATGTACAGGCTAGAATAGATTTTCTACTATGTCTTTAATTTTTTTAAAGATTGTATTTATTTGAGACACAGAGAGAGAGAGAGCACATGAGAAAGAGTACAAGCAGGGGGGAGGGGGAAAGGGAGCGGGAGAAGCAGACTCCTTGCTGAGCAGGGATCCTAATGCAGGGCTCAATCCCAGGACCCTGAGATCAGGACCTGAGCCTGAAACCAAGAGTCGGAAGCCTAACTGACTGAGCCACCCAGGTGCCCCACTATATTAACTCCTATTCTACTGTTTTTATGCATTTGATTATTGGAAAAAGCAAAAATACTGAGGCAGTAAAAAGATAAGTGGTTCCCACGGGTCTGAGGGCTTTTCTTTGGTGAGGGACATGGAAGGAGTCCCTTGGCTATGCCTGCCCATCTAGAAAAGGAAGGAAGTTTCTGCTTCCTGTTCTCCCTTGCAAGCTGCTTTGGTCACAAGCAGGTGAGGGAATCCTTTGCCAAAACAAGCTCATGACCAGCCTCCCAAGCTGCAGGTTAGGTGTTGCAAAGATTTTCTCTTCCCTGACTACAATACAGAGTACAAAGGATTTTTAGGGCATTGAAACTACTGTATATAATACTACAAAGGTGGATGTGTGTCATTATATATTTGTTCAAATGTACAGAATGAACAATACTAAGAGTGAACCCTAGTATAAACTATGGATTCTAGTTGATTGATGTACCACTCCAGTGGGGGATGTTTGGAATAGAGGAGGCTATACTTATGTAAGGCCAGGGTTATATGAGAAATGTCTGCTTCTGCTCAATTTTGCTATGAACCTAAAATGGTTCCCCAAAAAAAAGTCTGTTTCAAAAAGGGAAAGAAAATTCTGACACATGCTACAGTATGAATGAACCTTGAGGACATTATGCCAAGTGAAATAAGCCAGTCACAAAAAGACAAATGCTACATGAGTTCACTTACATAAGGAAACTAGAGTGTTTCAAAATTATAGAGATGGAAAGTTTTCCTGGATTTTTAATTTTTTAAGAATTAAATTCAATTTATCATTACTACACAAATAACAAAAGTGACATTAAAACATCACCCACAATGCAGTATTTTAATCCTAAGAAAACTAATCAAATTAATCTTTTTTGTGTATTGACAATTATGTATTTTTTATACATAAAAGTAAAATGCTATAGTCAAACTATTTACATTAAGTTGTTTTATGCCTTCTTCATTTCATGTAAGAATTTACTTATGGGTGCCTGGGTGGCTCAGTGGGTTAAGCCGCTGCCTTAGACTCAGGTCATGATCTCAGTGTCCTGGGATCGAGTCCCACATCGGGCTCTCTGCTCAGCAGGGAGTCTGCTTCCTCCTCTCTCTCTCTCTGCCTGCCTCTCTGCCTACTTGTGATCTCTCTCTGTCAAATAAATAAATAAAATAAAATAAAAAGAATTTACTTATAAGCATTAATTATGTATCTAATGTTATATAATCTTTTTCAATTGAGATAGTTTATAATCTAATCATCTATTTTGAGGGTTTTTTTTTCTCTTTATTTATATTGATAATAAAGACCAACTCAATGAAAATCTTTATGTCCATGTACTTTTTTTCCTTAGTTTTGGAATGGAAGCATTCAGACCAATAACCTTTCAAAGACACCTCTCAAAATTTTTTATCACCTTATCTTGTTTTACTTGATAGCATTCATCCCATGTGCACTTTCTGTTCCTGTATGTATGTGCATGTATGTGTGTGCATGTGTGTGCACACAACTTCTCTGTGTGCATGTGCACTGGCTCTCTTCCCCGGGTACTATACTGCTTATTGACAAGGACTTTGCCTGCTTTTTCACTATTACATAGTCAATCACTGAACCATTTCCAGATATATATTAGGTACTCATAAATGTGTATGAAATTAAAGTGATAATTACATGAATAAATAAATGGATAGTTTTGAATGAACAATAGTTATTTTTTCATATTTCAGGGTAATATTGGCATCGGTGTTTGGAATTTTTTTATAAATTAAAATATGTATGAAATTTCAAAGTGAAACTTATTATCTTTAATATGCTCATAAACATAATATCTGGAAAAACAGAGAGAAAAGGAAAATTCTTCACATTCTCATCACTCAAATACTGAGCTTTTCAGAGACTTTATTTCTGCTCTTTTGTGTTCATACAGATTTACATGAAATTATGAGTTAATTAGCATATAATATATACATAGATTTCTGAGCATATTTCTCTTCATGCAGTGGATATATTCACAAAGTAACATTTTGAATTCTGGTTTTATATTAGGTATAAATAGTATTATGTATATCTTATTGAATTTATGGTTTATTTATGCTGCATTCAGGGAAATATGCTGAATGCATCATGCTACCAACAAAGGAAGGTTAAAATGCTAAAGATGGAGAATGTTATTTATAGGGATTTTAATTGTTGTAGAAAAATATAACCATAAATCTACATGCTACACTGAAAGCTTTATGAAATGAAAAAGGTTTTAAATGCCTATTTCAAGGTTGACAGTGTCATACTATTTCAACTAAAATATCTTTTAGTGTTCAGGGTGCAATGCAAAGATGCCAATAAAATCGCCCACAAAAAATCAGACGGAAAGATTAAATGAGCTCTTAGAAATCTACTCCAGTGTCTCTAAAATTATGAAGAAATAAAAATATCACCCAATGTCAATGTTTCCTATTTGCTGGAAAAGTATTTTTAGAAGTTAAAGGAAAATTGTTTTTAGTTATTGTTTATGCATCAGAATAATCTGGTTGTATAGAGAAGAGTGATTGTTGAACTCAGAGAACATTCAAATTTTGGCTTGATAATCAAAGCAAGTTACTTTTTTTTCCAGGCTTCAGATACCTCCTTTCTAGCATTAAAAATAATATAACTTCCTTTATGAGCTAATTGTGAGGATTAAATGGAAAACACATTATATGCCTAGTATGCTGCCTGGCTCATGATAAGCACTCCGTAACTACAGTCATGTAATGATAATGGATGATGGAATCTATTCACGAGGTGAGGGATGAACCACATTCATCCCTTGTGGTTCAATTTACACCCAGGTTACAAATAGAAGCCAAGTCACCACATCAACATTTGTTTGGGAAGCTGCATATTTGCAAGACACTATTTGTTTTTTTTTATTAGTAAGAATGTAGTTGAAAATAATAATGAGAAAAAAATTAGGTGTAAGCTAAAGAAGTTTGTGGTTTTTTTTTTTTAAGATTTTATTTATTTATTTGATGGAGAGAGAGATCACAAGTAGGCAGAGAGGCAGGCAGAGAGAGGGGGAAACAGACTCCCCGCTAAGCAGAAAGCCCCAATGCGGGACTCAATCCTAGGACCATGAGATCATGACCTGAGCTAAACCCAAGAGGCTTAACCCACTTGAGCCACCCAGGCGCCCCTAAGCTAAAGAAGTTTAAAACCAAAATAAATGTTTATTAATTCACATAGTTAAATTTCAGGGGCAGTTCTAACTTTAAAACATAGCTTAATCACAAGCTAAAAATCTGGCATCAAGAGGAAAAATGGCTCTACTCTCCTTCTCCAAAACCCAGCACCTTAAAATTAGACTTGTTGGTTTCTGACTGGCTTATTCTAGGGTCAATTACCTACACATTCCTGAACTTGTCACTGTGGCCGACAGCATGGGAGATTCTAACTGGCTCATGTAAACCCACATTTTTTGGATGGAGCTTCAAGGACTAAGAGCTGAAAAAGTGTGGTACCACAAATACTCTTTTACCTCTGTAAAATCAGGGTGCTACTCTCAGGAACAGAATAAATAAATATTTCAGTGGACGAACCCAATGGATTTCTACTCCAATGACCTAAAGCAATCTAATGCAGATGAAAGGAGGGCTGTGGACATATACTGAGATTCAGATCCACAATGGAACACACTTCTGTTTTGATGAATATCAGTAATTCTTATCAACAATTTACCTTTAGCATGCAGTAAAGGCTAGCCAACATTATATTCCCAGAAAAGACAAACTATTAATACCAAGCATTTCTTAATGTATCACCAATCATTCACTTGTTCTTTCTGTCCTTTATTTCTTCCTTCCTTTGTTCTCTCTTTTCTCTCCCAGGATTCTTTTTTCCCTCAAACATTTATTGATCACCTCCTATGTGCAGCCTATATAAAGTGATATAAAGTGATAAAAGGCATTTCTGCCTCTAATGAAATTTATGATCTAGTTAGAAAGGTACCACAAAAGAAAGGGTACTATATTGTAAGAAAAGCAATGCCAGATAGGACCAGACAAGTTTAATTTTAGAGTAAAACAAAAATGTTATAATGGAATTAAAATATGGCTTGGGGTCAGAAGCCCTGGATTGTATTCCTAGTTCTGCCTCTTACCAGCTGTGTGAATTTTAGAAAGCCATATAAACAATCTGAGCCTCCAACTCTTCATCCGTGTCTTAGAAATGATGCCACCTGTCTCACAGCAATGTGGCGAGGATCAAATGAATGACATATGTGTAAGTGCCAGCAGCATTTTCTGACACATAACTGGCATCACAATGTTTCTAAATAAAGTGTTGTAGGGTTTTCATAAGAGGGAGAAATATTTTAAGCTAGCTGCAGGAACCAGGGAAGACTTCACTGGGATGGCTTTAAAATTCATAGACTGGGATAACACATATGGAAGGAAGAGACCACTCAAGTTTCAGGGGGGAAAAAAGCAAAACAATGGAAACAAGAACGCAAAGAGTTTTTTCTAATGAAGATAACATTCCCCAGTAGACAAAATGGTAGATTTTGTTCTTCTCTAGTTGTAGAATTCTTCCCTCAGTCAGTTTTTTGCAGGCACTTAATTCGTAAAAAGGCTAAGTGAAACTGCTCTTGTTGAAATAGGTGTGAAAAGACTCCCTATCTCACAATCCCACATACTTGCCACTAAGGAATCTAGGGCTTCACCAATGCAATGTTAATAGAAAACAGGAATAAAACTGGGCTGGGCATCAAAGACAACATTCAGTGACTGAAGACAGATTTAATTTGTAGTTTTACAAATATACCATGCTCTCTCACTTTCATGCCTTTGCACACAAACACTCTCTTATCAGAACGCACCCTTCATGAATTCACCCACATCTTGTCCTTTAAGATTCAGTTCAGCAACACCTTCCTTGATCTTCTTTGGCCATCCTTTAAGCTTCTTGCTGAGCTAAGTGCTAATTCTCTGAGCCCCGGGCTGAACCAAGCATATAATTTTTTTTGATCCTCTATGGATAAGAACTGACTTGCTCATTCATTAAGAAGCTAGTTTCCTTCCTTCCTTCTTTCCTTTCTACCTTCCTCCTTCCCACCCTCCTTTTCCCCTTCCTTCCTTCCATATTTCTAATAGCTTTATAAAGGTACAATTGTCATACTTCATTTCTGAAATATACAATTTAATAAGTTTTGACACACATATGCACCCACGGAAACACCTCCACAGTCCAAAAGTGTTAAGACTGTATTCACAGCTTCCTCACACCAATTTGTAATACCTTCTTTTCACGAGTCTCTGTTCCCCCTCATTCTGTCAACCACTGATCTTTCTGTCATTAGTTTTTTTCCATTTTCTAATATTCTACATTAATGGAATCACAGAGCACTTTTTTTGTTTTGTTTTTCTCAATCAATATTTTGAGATTATTATTTTGAGATTCACCCATGTTGTAGCATATAGCATCAGTTTGCTCATTTTGGTAGCCAAGTAGTATTTAATTATATGCACATGCCACAGTTTGTTTGTTCTTTTTTTACCCGCTAACTTGTTCATAGACATTAAGGTTATTCTTGGTTTGTGGTTATTTCCACTAGAGACGCTATGAACATTCATATAAAATATGCATATGGATATACACTTTCATTTCTCTTGGAAAAAAACCAAGGAATAAAATGGATGGATCATAAGGCAGGTATATGCTTAACTCTTAAAAAACTATTCTCCAAAGATAGTTTATCAATATATAATATCCATTTATATTTGTCAGTCTTTTAGATTTCAACCACTTTCATAGGAACATAACAAACTTGTATTTCTCTAATGACAAATTATCTTGAGCATGTTTTCATGTGCTTATTTGTCTTCCATATATTTTCTTTGGTTAAGAGTCCATTTTGTTTTTTTTTTTAATTTTTTTATTGGGTGATTTTATTATTGTGTGGAGGGTTCCTTATAAATTCTGTTACAAGTCATTCATCAGCTATATGATTTACAAATGTTTTATTCCTGTCTATGTCTAGTCTTCTCATTCACTTAATATCTTTGAAGATATTAATTCTGATGAAGTACGATTTATCAATGTATTCTTCTATGGATCACATTCCTGTTGTTGTGTCTAAGAAAACTTTGCCCAACCCACGATTACAGAGAACATCTATTTTTTTTTATTTTAAACATGTGATAGTTTCATGTTTCATATTTATATTTTTAGAGATATATTTATTTACTTGAGGGAGAGATCCAGAGTGGGGAGGGGCAGAGGGAGAGGGAAAAGGAAGAAGCAGATTCCCTGCTGAGCACAGAGCCCAACATAGGGCTCTATCCCAAGACCCTGAGATCATGACCTGAACTGAAATCAAAAGTTGGACACTTTAAACAACTGAGCCACCCAAATGCCCTCTAAGTCTATTATTTCAAAAACACACTGGGTACAGACCTGTACCCCTAGGGATAAAAATATATTATATATTTATAAAAAATAATTAAAAAATAAATTTAAAAAGTAAAACAAACAAACAAACAAACAAAACAAACAAACAAAAAAACCCACACTGGGTACCAAAGACCAAAGTCTAGTTTGTCTAATATAAATATTGCTACTCCACTTCCTTTTGACACCATTTGCATGATAAATGTTTTTCCAGTCACTTAGTTGCAATCTGTAAGTGTCTTTAAGTCTTAAGTGAGTCTCTTGAGGCAGCATACAGATGGGTCTTGTGTGTGTGTGTTTTTAATCCATTTTGACACCCTATATCTTTTGATTTAAGTGTTTAGTCCATTTACACTCAAATTAATTATTGATAAATATGAATTTAAGGTCATTTTACTTGCTTTGTCATTGTTTCTGTAGATTTTCTCTTTTTTGTCACTTTTGGTCTCTCCTTGCCACTCAAAGAGTCCTTTTTTTAAAAGGTTTTATTTATTTATTTGACAGAATGAGATCACAAGTAGGCAGAGAGGCAGGCAGAGAGGCAGGAGGAAGCAGGCTCCCCGCCAAGCAGAGAGCCCGATGCAGGGCTCGATCCCCAGATCCTGGGACCATGACCTGAGCCGAAGGCAGAGGCTTAACCCACTGAACCACCCAGGTGCCCCTCAAAGACTCCCTTTTAATATTTCTCACAGGGCTGGTTTAGCAGTCACAAACTTTGGTTTTTATTTGTCTGGGAAACTTAATCTCCCCTTCTATTCTAAATGATAGACTTGCTGAATAGAGTATTCTTGGCTGCATGTTTTTCTCATCAGCACTTTGAATATATCATGCCACTCCTTTCTGGTTTGCCAAGATTCTGTTGAGAAATCTCCAGCTAGCCTTATGGGTTTTCTTTTGCAAGGACTTCTTTTGTCTTGCTACTTTTAAGATTTCTTCCTTATCACTATGTTTTACAAATTTAATTTCAATATGTCTTATTGTTGGCCTGCTTTTATTGGTTTTGGTGGGAGTTTTCTGGGCCTCCTACATCTGGGTATCTGTTTCCTGCCCCAGATGAGGAAACTTTTCTGCTATTATTTTTGAAGTTAATTTTCTGCTCTCTTTTCTCTCTCTTCTTCTGCAGCTCTAATAATATGAATGTTATTACATTTGATGGAATCATTGATTTTTCTTAAGTCCATTCTTATACTGCATCATTCTTCTTTCTCTCTTTTGTTTAGCACCATTATTTTCCATTATTCTATCTTCTAGATCACTAATTTGTTCTTCTGCTTTGCAAGTCTGTTTCATGGCATCAAGCCTGTTTTCAGTCTTACTTACTGCATTCTTCATCTCTCATTCTTTTTTAACTATATTATCTCCGTGGTAACGGTCTTACTGATGTCTTCTATTCTTTTCTCAAGCCCAGTGACTGTCATTATCATTGGTGTTTTAAATTCTCCATCAGGCATGTTATCTATATCTGTTTTACTTAGTGCCTGGCCATGGCTTTATCTTGTTTTTTTTTTTTTTTTTTTCATTTGGGATAAATTCCTCCATCTTGGCATGTTGTTTAAGTCTTTGTCTTCTTCTTATGTTATAAAGGCTAGTAATGTCTCCTTCTCCTGAAAGCAACGGCCTTATAAATAAGAGGTTATGTAGTGCTCAGGACCTGGTGCTTCAGGGAGTACCTCCAGTGTATGCTGTGTGTGCTCTGCTATTGTGTTATGGCTGCTGTATCCCTCATGGCAGTCATTTGCTGAGGCTCATCTTGCCTACTGTGGACAGTGTTTGGCCAGTTTTAACTAGGTGTACTCTGTTCTGCTTGTGAATGGAACCTGGCATCAACTCCACCAGAACTGAGGCCCTTCAGAACTCTTTGGTTAGAAGATGTGGTGTGGGCAAGAGTCTGTGCTGGTCTTCTGCAGGAGGGGCCTGCAGTGTCAGAAATGGTTGACTGAAAAGTGCCAATCCCTCCTGATCACAGGGTGGTGAGGTTTGCTGTACGTAAGTAAGGCTACCAATGTCTGTCAGTCCTGAGCTACTTCCTGTAGGTAGCTCCACATTTCCTACCTTCTTTGATATGGCATCTTCTCTGCCTTTAGTTGTAGAGTTTGTTCTCTCATTTTTTGGGTCTATTTCTGGGGTATTCAGGATGATTTGATAGTCATCTAATTGTGTTTGTGGGACAAGACATAGTCATCTAATTGTGTTTGTGGTCTTCCTCCTCTGCCACCACCTTCTTTTCCTCAGTAGCCATAGGTTTTTAAGATGTCCTTTATTGTTAGGTGTGAAATTTTATTAAAAATTTATGTTAATATTTGTCAGATGCTATATTTCTTTCAAATTTTTTTATTCTATTTTTGTCTTAGAAAGATAATTTTACCAAGTATAAATTCTAGATTGACATTTTTTTCTTTCAATAATTTGTAGATGGGCTTCATTATTTTCTCAAGTGTACTTGTTACAAGGGAAAGTCAGCTGTCTGTCTTTGCTGCTCTGTACACAATGTGCCTTTTCCCCTCCAGGATTCTTTTTTCATGGTCTTGTTTTCCATCTCCATTCCTAAGACCATTCTACATAATTTTAGGATTTCCTTTTGATTCCTTGACCTCCAATATCAGCTTAGTTCCATCTTTCCACTATTGTATTCCAAAGAACATTTTAACATTAGTCATATCATAACATATCATATCATGCCCATGGTTAAAGTCCTCCAAGGGTGTTTCCTTGCATTTAGAATAAAAGGAAATTCTACAAACCTGTACTGAAAATGTACATAAACCTAAACTAATAAATCCCTACACAATCAGCTTCTGTCTTGCTCTCTCCCTTACTTTCTATTATAGCCACAAATTGCAGTCACGTTGGCCTTCTTTCCTTTTTTTCTCATATGTTAAGCTTATTTCTGCCTTTAGAACCTCAAAAATTATGTCCTCAGGTCTTCAAGCCTGGACTCTCCTGTTAATAGCTCAGTTTCAGTTTACTTCCTCAATGACTCTCCCCATTTCTGATCTAAAAGAATAATGCAATCACTCTGAATCATCATCATATTTTAAATTTCTGCAGATTTCTTGAGATCCATAAGGAAGCAAAATATGATTTTTTTTATCATTGCTTTAAAACAATTTTATAATTAAGTGCCTTGGTTTAGTTTTCTTCATGTTTCTTGTACTTAGGTGTTTGTTGAGTTTTTTAAGTATTCAATTTTATAGTTTTTCTCAAATCTGAAAATTTTTAGCTAACATCTCTTCAAAATTTTTTGCCACCCTCTATTAGGCCATTTAAGATGTCCCTAGGGGCACTTGGATGGCTCAGTCATTACGTGTCTGCCTTTGGCTCAGGTCATGAACCCAGGTCCTGGGATTAAGCCCACATCAGGCTTCCTACTTGGTGGGAAGCTTGCTTCTCCCTCTCCCACTCTCCCTGCTTGTGTCCCTCTTTTGCTATCTCTCTCTCTGGCAACTAAATGGAAAAAAAAAAAAAGTCTGTAAATTTATTGGTGCTGTTTCACCCTACCACCTTTTTTTTTTTTTTTTTTAAACTTTAGGTAGTTTTTACTTCTGAATTTTCAAATTTTCTTTTCTTCTGCATTGATTATTTTGTTTGGAATCCTAATTTAGTTTTCTTCTAAAACACTGTAGCTTTGATCTCTAGAAACTTAATTTGGGTATTTTCTTATCTCTTCCATATATCCTAACTTTTAGAATATGTCTAGGTCTGCTAATTCTTTTAATTTTTTTAAATTTTATTTCTTTACAGTTCCAGAATTCATTGTTTTTTTTTTTTTTTTAAAGATTTTATTTATTTATTTGATAGAGAGAGAGATCACAAGCAGGCAGAGGGGCAGGCAGAAAGGGGGAAACAGGCTCCCTGCTGAGCAGAGAGCCCAATGCGGGGCTCGATCCCCAGACCTTGAGATCATGACCTGAGATGAAGGCAGAGGCTTAACCCACTGAGTCACCCAGGTGCCCCTTAGAATTCATTGTTTATGCACCACACCCAGTGCTCCATGCAATACATGCCCTCCATAATACCCACCACCAGGTTCACCCAGTCCTCCACCTCCCTTCCCTTCAAAACCCTCAGTTTGTTTCTCAGAGTCCACTGTCTCTCATGGTTTGCCTCCCCCTCTAACTGCTAATTCTTACATCTGTGTCAGTTTTAACTTGGCTTCAAATAATTGATTTTCTCATCAGTATGGGTTGTGTATCCCTGATGTTTTTTTATGCTTGGTGATTTTTTTACTGAAGACTAACTAATATGAATTCTACCTTGTTTGGTGGAGGGTATATTTATTATAAGTATTCTTGACTTTTATTCTAGAATGAATTTAAATTACTTAGAAACAGTTTGATCCTGGGGTGCTTGGCTGGCTCAGTCAGTACAGCATATGACACTAGATCCCAGGGTTTTAAGTTTAAGGCCCAGACTGGGTGTACAGATTATTCAGAGAAACAATCTGATGTTTTTTAGGTCTGGCTTTTAAGATATGTTATGCAGTGTTCAGTCTAGGCCTCTTTTTCTTCCACTAATGAAGTAAAATCCTTAAATATATTCTACCCTGTCCCCTATGAATCACGAGTTTTCCCCATCTGGCTGATGAAAGCAGACATTATTCTTCACCCTGTAGGAATGTTGGGTACTGTTCTTTCTCATCCTTTCTAGATAGTTCTTTCTCTAGCTTCTTGCAGTTTTCTCATATACGTGCCCTGATAATTACTCAGCTGAGATTCAAAAGAACGCTTCATAGTCTCTGAGGATCTCTTTCCATGTAACTGTCTCCTCTGTGCTTCTAGTTTTGTGATCTCACATCATTTTGGTCTCCCCAGATTGTCATGTCTGTTTCCTCAACTGTAAGAACCAAGCATACTAACTGACCTGGAACTGAGAGCATAGGGCAAGTCAGGTCACATTTGTTACCCTATCACTAGGCTTTTTCTGAGTTTGCCTTGCATGTACCACACCCAGAAACTCAAGGTAATAAGTTAAAATAAGCAAAGTCTCCCTAAAAGGTAAATCTGATGCCTGGTTTACTCCATCCTAGCTAGAAGCCTAAGACTTACTAGCCTTTCTTATGTGGAAGATCTCTTCAGGATGCTATATAACACCCAATTCTTAATAAGGACATAATATATGCTTCTTACCTTTAAATTAAGCAATAAATCAGTCTCAGAGTTCCAAAGTGGATAAATTTGAGATGTAAGTTAAATATTGAGGACATGTATTCAAAATCATAGGGTCTCAAATAAATAAGACTTCTTCTAAAGGAGTAACATTGGAAATACAGAAAATGAGGGAAATGTGAAACTGCTGAAAACAAAACAAAACATGTAACAGATCTCTTCAGTGGACTTTCTAGAAAGAAGCAAAGGAGGACCGTAGTGCAAGGTTCTGTACCCTATCCCAAAAAGACATATAAGTCAGTCTCTGCTAAAAAAAAAAAAAAAAAAAAAAAAAAAAAGAATCAAACAAAACAAGAAATAGTAAGTCCTATAAAACTGCTAAAAAGGGTGGGAGAGCAGGTGCAGAAAGTAGATCAGAAAGACAGATTAATCCAGACTGTGAAGTTCATGCTTCCAATGCAATGGTATTAGAATTTTATCCTGTAGGCTAGTAGTTCTCAGCCTTATCTGTATAGCAGAATCACCCATGGAGATGTTGAGAAATGTGTTTGCCCTATAATGACTTTCTGAGTTACTTATGTAGTAGTTCTCAGGCACAGTCCAGGTCTCCAATGTTTTAAAATCTTAGCAGACAGGGCTAGGAACAGCCAAATTTTATGCCAGCAGTTTTATGACAACTGTGTAGATCAAAGTTGCTATAAAATAAAACAAGATATATGTTCTTTAATATTTGTATTTGTACCTATCTAGATCTTCAGAGAATAATAGCACTGAAAAAAAATCTAAAACATATCCAATTCAAAAATGATCTATAAAATATTATCAATAGCTATTTATGCAAAAATACACATTGAGTGGATATGTTCTGGGTGCAACACTCCCCATTTGTTTCACAATTATATGATGTTAGGCATGATTATTATTCTATAGTGGGAGGCACAACACAAAGACTCAGGAAAAAAGAAAATCGATCTCTTTATTAATGACCTCTTCAAACAAGGGAAAGCTACCATGCAGGGCCACACACATGTTTGCACCTGGCACTACAGTAACAAAAAGCTGGCCCTATAGAAGGTTGTTTATACAGCCATGTAAAGTGGAGTTAGCAAGGTTTCATAGTTTTCATGTGGATTAGATATTTTCAACAATTCTGCCAGCCCAAGAAGGGGGCTTGCCTGAGGGTTAGGTAATTGAGAGCCTTTAGTATGGGTATGTGTATTTTATAATCCAGGAATGTTAGAGCCTGATAAGGGAAGTAGTGGGGGTCAAGGCTTGGAAAAGTATCCATGAAGGAGAATTGAGAATTTTTAGCCATGGCTTCAAATCTATGTCAAGACCTAGATATTGTGAAATATTCTATTACACTTTAAGAAAACATCCTTAACAATTCTTACGTAAGCCACAGATGTTGGAATTATTCTATTTTGTAGCTGACTTTGGACTGTCCAGTAATTAAATCTTTCCATAGTGGGGATATCCCCACTGTATGAATCTTGGAGAGAGACAAGCCTGCCCCCTTTCACATAAAGGCCACATACTCATTATTCTCTACCCTCTGGTAGCACCTACATGGCATGTAGCTGAGCCTGAACCTATCAGAACTTCTGACCTAGAAATTTGAATCTGGCCAGAATGACACAAGTAAGTCCAACAAGAAAATAATTCAATTCAGTGGTAACTCCTAATCAGTTTTTGGAATAGGAGGGCAAAGTGTGGCAGTACCAGCCATGACAATGACTGCCCAGTGGCATCAGCACCAGATGGCTCCCATGGCATGATCTGGGCTATGGCTCTAGTGCTTATTCAACCTTGGCTCATGGCTGGTCTTAGTTTGGTTCTCCTAGGTTTCTATTAATTCTGTGATTTATTCATGATCCTCTGTAAATTCCTTTACTATTTGTATTAACCAGAATTGATTTGCATTGTTTATAATTAGAAAAAATCTGACAGATAAAACTCCGTTAAATGTATGAAAAATTGGAAGCTCAATGAATTTAATTAACTTGCCAAGGCCACACTGTCAGTATCTAGCTGTTAGTAGTTGGTGGAACTAAAATTTAATTTTGGGTGAGTCTAACTCCAAAGATGATCTCATTTCACTGTATCTCACCATTAGGTACTGTTAAAATATATCTAGAGACTAGGATGTCACTATGACCAAATTAAGCTTTCTTCTTGGGAGGTCTTCGCATAGATTGAGGTGAAATTTACCTTCATCCAACATCTCTTCATAGTCTGTAGTTCTGCCTTCTGACATCACAAAGAATAATTCATTTCTTCCATGTTACGGTCTACCAAATATCTAATGCCATGTCTTATGCCACTGTGTTACACATATGTATTCAGAAAAGACAAATTAGATACTATGTTTGGAGAGCCGTACCAGGTACGTCATCACAGATGAAAAAGAAATGTTACCTAATTAACTGTATGAAATAAATATTTACCTCACACTCTAAAAAAATATTGTGCAACCCTTAGCAGAGAGAATCAAATTATCAGTTCAATCAGCTGGTTGGGAAAAGCTTTACAGAAAAGTGTATGATTTCATGTACGCCACATGCTATGTTTACTATATCATTTCTTCTTCTATGGTAAACAGAAAGACTACTTTTCTCAACCTTTTCTAGAGTTGTTTTGTAAACACATGACTGAGTCTGGCCAATAAATGTGGACAGAATTGTTTTAATCAACTTTCAGACTTTGTTCTTTAAAATTATCACTTGTTCCTCCTTCTTCCTTCTCCTACTACAGCCTCAAATGGTAACATCTTAGGTTCAAAGAGCTAAAAGCTGAGTCAAAGTTTGGAGGAGAGCTTCAAGTGAAAGCCACTCAATCTGCACTAAATTTTGCACAAGCAAGATATAAATCTTTATACATTTAGTACATTGAGATTTAAGAGTTTGTTACTGCAGCAGAGCCTACACTATCCTGACTAATATAGATACACTAAGGAAAGGCAGTTGAAAATTTTCTCGTTGTTAGTGTCTATTACAGTTTCGGGATTTTGTGAAGGTTAGAAAAACTGAAATGAATAAGATAAATTTCCTACTCAACAAGCATCTCAAAGAAACTAAATGATATTGCCAGGATAGCCAAGCTGTTACATTCTAGACTAGATGTGCCAAAATTCCAAAGCATGAAATTTGAACTTTGATTTAATTTTAGAGTTTAAAAAAGGAAATTGAAGTGGGTAGAGAAATCCAATGAGTTACTCATACCATAATGCTACTAGTATTTATAATTTATAAACGAGAATTTTTGGGTTATTTTGGGGTTCAGAGTTGTTAAGCAACATGCCCAAGGTTACATAGGGCATAAATGGAAGATAATTAATTTGAACTCTGGTCTGTCTGGCCAATCTTATCTATATAAATGCATAACTAAGTTACCTGATTTCTCCTATTTCCTCAGTTCATACATTTAACTATAAAAAATTAATGTGTTCTCCTAGGCTGAGATATTGACACAGGAGACATCCTGGCACAAAAGAAAATTTTACCAAGTTACAGCTACTTCATTTTCTTAATTAAAGCAAGCATAATCTAAAAAAACAAAACAAAACAAATCAAAACAAACAAATAGAAAAACAAAATAAAAATAAAATAAAATAAAATAAAAATAAAAATATAAATATAAGGTATTTATTAAGGTAAATGTAAATTAAGGTATTCATAAATTATAAATTAATTATAAAGATATTTATATAAATATATAATTATATATAAATTATATAAAAATATATAAATTATATTATATATAAATTATATAAGGTAAGCATAACCTTAAAACCTTAAAGCCATGTAGCAAATTATTCATTTTATTATGAAAACTCTATTCTATATACTTATCTTTTTGCTTTATTCATGTAGATACATATACATAACAGAAACCCAACTTTTAGTTGAATTCATTTTCTCTAATTTACATTTGCTGAAAATTTCTTTTAACAAGTGTTAGTGTTACATGTAATATTTATTTATGTATCTATCATTGATCTTTCTATCAATCTTCTGTCTATTGAAACATTCAGATAATTTTTAAAAATAAGGAGAGACGGGACGCCTGGGTGGCTCAATTGGTTAAGCAGCTGCCTTCGGCTCAGGTCATGATCCCAGCGTCCTGGGATTGAGTCCCACATTGGGCTACTTGCTCCGCAGGGAGCCTGCTTCTCCCTCTGACTCTGCCTTCCACTCTGTCTGCCTGTGCTCGCTCTCACTCTCTCTCTCTCTTACAAATAAATAAATAAAATCTTTAAAAAAACAATAAGGAGAGACATAATGTATCCTCATCCATATTGTTTAAGTTGCAATTTTCTCAACAAAAATAATTCTGCATTATCAGTCTTAAAGGTTTTTTGTGGGTCTCTTTGTTTTTTTATTTAGAGAAAGAAAAAGACAGAGTACGCATCGGTGGTAGAGGGGGAAAGGGGAAGCCCAATGAAGGGTTCAATCTCATGACCCCAAGATCATGACTTGAGCTGAAATCAAGTTGGATGCTTAACCAATTAAACCACCCAGGTGCCCCTTGAAAGTTTTTTTTTTTTTTTTTTTTAAGACATTAGGCTTTATTCTATTTTATTTTAATTTGAAATTGTGGTGAGGTTGGAAACATAGTTATTTGTTACTGTGATAAATATCCAGATAATCCTCTCAGAGAAAGTGATAACTCATTGATAACCCAGAAAAATGTTGCTTTGAAGCACCGTTCTATCAATGCTGCAAGTTTTGTTTTTCTTCGATCCCTTCTTTATAACCAAGAATATTTGCATGAAATGTATGTCATTTTGAGAATGTAGCTTATCCTTCAAGATAAATCAGTGAGATCTGCAGAACTCAAAATACTTTCAAAAGATGAACAAAATCTATAGGAAGAAACATTAGAGACTGATAAACCTATTTAGGTTTCCATCAGATTTTTTGCTTACTGTTAGATACAGAATTAAGCTATACTGATGTAGAATGTATTGCTCTGTAATTATATAGATCTGAAATTCCAAATGTATTTTTAGCACAGTCTAAAAAATATATATAATATACATATGTATACATATATTTTACTATATTTATATGTAAGATATGTTTATACATGTGCATATATGTTGTGTCCCTATATATACATATATGTGCATATCTTATATACATATGTGCACACACATACACACAACTTCTGGCTGAGTGCCATAGCATGGATAAAATAGTGCTGAAATTATATGCTGTGTAAAAAAAAAAAAAGACACCTCAGAAAATTAGTCCAGTTGGAAATGCAAAAACACATAGGTTTGTGTTTAAAATCTCAGAAATGAAAGAATATTTTGTTTATCAAAAGAGCTAATAAAATTTTAAACAAAGATTCTATTTTCACACCATTGCCTTTGATGATAGAGAATTAAAAAGAGCAGGAGGAATTCCTACAAGAACAAGCAGCAGCAACACTGATAAGCAAATCCCATTTAGCCTAGAGGCAGGATTGAACAGAAAAATACTGCACTGTGAGAGACACAAGAGAACTGATTCCAAATTTCCCTGATGTAATTTCTATGATTCTGTCAGCAGTAGTCAGGGTTTTGTTTGGCAGAACTATGCTTGACATGTTAGTGGATGCTCTTACATTGTCGTGTCTGTCTCCAGCCTCCGTAATTGCACAAGATTCACCTAGACAAAAGAAGCACATTTATTCCCTTCACAAATCTGAGGATTCTTTACCTTTCCACCACCTTAATATCAAGTTCAGTCTCCTTACTATGGCCCACAGAGCATTCACATTCTACCCCTTTGACTTCACTAACATTTCTTCATTGCATGTGCTACTTGCTTCTCTCGTAGTTCCTGTCTGCAGCCACTGTACACAAGCAATGCACAGACCACGGAGGTTCTTTTACACATGCACTTTCTAATACTTGGAACAATGCCCAAACAGGATCTCACTCTGCATTTAAGAGTCAATGCAAAAGCCATTTTCTCTGTGAATTCTTTGTGAAGAAACCCTCCTTGTTACTCTATTCTCCCCTCCTCATTTTGATTCGATATTTCCTAGAAGAAAGTAAAGTATGCGTTTGCATATCTAAGATCAAATATTTAAATTATGGATTAACAATTTATTACAACAGTGACCATAATTGAATTATGTAACTATTCAGAGTTTCAGTTTAGTCACATATAAATAAGTTGTGATAAAATCAAAATTGTGGTTTTTCATGAAGACTTAAGGAAATATACAAGTAAAAGTCCACAAAAGGGCCTAAAGTAGATATCCAAGAAGTGCTGTCTTTCTTCTCTCATTCCTTTCCCCACACTCCCATGGACTTTGCACAAAAACAAAGTAACTCAGCCTAATTCCATATACAGACATACTGATCTCCTTACCATCAACAGCTTTATGGGACAGCCATGAGTTTTCATCATAGGTCTTCAAGGATGCTTCTTAAAAATACCAAATAAACTAGCCTCCTTCTCCTATGTTTTTGTTTATTCCCCCTGTATGTGATTACATATATTTAACATAAAATAATGAAAAAGATTTCTTCAAATTATGCTTTTATCTTAACCTAATATTTTATTGTCCATTTTGTTTCATAATCCTTTAAATTGTTGCTGGTGATGAGTAATTACCTTATCTTACTGAGTGATGTACCATAAACTTATAGTCTCTGAAATGATATTGAATACCTAAGGGACTTCTTACCTTTTACTATTACAATGACACTTTAATAAGCATCCTAATGTACACATAGTTTTTCTTCAAAATACAATTCATAGTTTTCATTATCAGAATGCATTGAGAAGGCTAAGAAGACGTGGACATTCCTTTGGCTATAGAAATAATATGCCAAGTTACTTCCAAAAAGATTTCCATGGGTTTATTCTATCTCCAGTAAGGCATATATAAGCTAACTGTATAGATTTCCATGGGTTTATTCTATCTCCAGTAAGGCATATATAAGCTAACTGTACAGAAATCTACTGAAATTGCATTTAATCTTTCAGTGGACACCTGTTTAATCTGCTCTTCTTTTCTTCCATTTCTTTGACAGCTTCTCCTACTCCCACTTAAGCCATAGGACTCTAATTGGAAGTTATTTGCTCACTTTAACCCTGTCTCATTAGGCAGAGTTAATCGCTCTAATAATAAGCAACAGGGCCAATATTCCTCATGGAGAATTTTCAAATCCTCAAAGGAAATAGGGAGTCAATCTCTCTCTCTCTCTCAGACTAGGAAGTACAGGTTGTAAAAATAGAGTCTTTGCTTTTCTCTTCCCATTGTTTGAAATATAATATGTTTAGCTTCTTCCCATCATCCCCACCAGTTTCTAGTTTCTCTATATTATTATTTTTTTATAAAAATGTATAAAATTACTCATTGCTAGACTGTTTATTTTCGCTCTCATCCCTCCACAGCCTTACTTCTCTCTGTAATAGACAATAAACTTCATGAGGGCTTGTTGTTTCAGTCTTATTTTGTATTGTATCCCTACCATCTGGAAAATTACCTGGTGTAGAGAAGCATGTCAAGAACAATTTGTTGAATAAATATTGAATTAATATATGAGATATCCAGTATACTGTCAGTAAGTTTGAATTGAAGTTGATTCATGAAAGAATTCTGAAAGAGACCTAAATTTGAGTCTTGATCAAAGACTATCTATGCTTCAGCTTCCTTAGTTGTTCAGAGCTTAAAAAGTAAGGTTCAGGGCACAAAAAAATATAACTTCTTCCAATGAGAAATTTGTGGAAACTCCACAAGAAATAATAAACTCTTGTAATCAAGGTTTCTCATCAGGTTCCACCAGCCATTTGTCATTTTGTTAATTCTCTGCCTGATTTCATACAGAGGAAAGGAGTTTTACAACAGGAGCTCATTGCAGGAATTAAAACTCAAACTGGCTGTCCTCTGTTCATTTGCCACACGACATGGGTTTCTGGTGACATTCAGCTAATGAATTTTCTTCATGATTAACTACCCGTTATAGGTGGCCATTATAATGGAAATATATTCAGCCTGTGCTGTACCCCTTACAAGCAAGGTAGTTGTGTAAAGGGTCATTAATATAAGTGAGCTGGGACAGTCTTCTTTTATGAAGTGAGAGAAAAATGGAGCTTGAAAAATATTGCTCACAATCAAACAAATTGCTGAAACAAAAACTATGCTCTGCTGGACCATAACATCTATTCTTTTTTATTAGGATACAGGGCAAAAGTTATGCAAAATTAGATGATATATGCAATATAGGCATTCTTTATTTCATTCTTCCAGATGCTTTGAAGGGAAAGCAGAAAGAACTGAAAAAAGTTGAACAACTGCCTAATTATTTTTCTTTAAAAATCAACATCTTCTAGTATTTGCTTAACTTGTCAAAATCCTCTGTGGAATTTATACTGTGGGAAACCTTTCACCATTGCTTAATCTGTAGTGACATCTGGTGGCCCAAATTACTCCAGTAGCTGGAGAGAACTATCTTCATTATATATCTTTTAAGAAACCTGAGTGGTCCTTTCGTGGTCACCATTAAAAATGAGTTAACCCTTTCTTGGATTCTAAAGCCAAATGTGCTGTGTGATGTGGGAGAGAATGGAGGAATAGCAAAACTAAATTTTAAAAAGACTGTAACAATGCCTCATGTTGAGATTAAAGTATAACCTCATTTTGTTTAGGATTCTTTTTCATGTTCAAAACGATTTGCCTTTGACATTATTTTGGACTAAATTATGAATTTAATTAAATATTTACTGAATATCTAGTAATAATCAAATACTATGGATACTTTACTTCTTGAAAATATCATTAATTCATTCAACAAGTATTTTATTGAGCATCTATTATGAATCACATTATTTAAAAAAATTACCTATATATAGGTTTGATCAGCCTGATTTTATCAGTGGAAAAAATCAATATGCCATCTCAATTGTGATTTCTAGACTCCCTGATGTCCCAGAAAATATCTTAAGATTCTCAAATATGTTTTTACATTTTTGCAACCCTTAACATATCAGGTATATTTCTAGGCATTTAGCAATTATTCAAGTTATGCATGACAGTCAAATGCCTTCTGATCATTAATATATCATGCATGCCTCACAAATTAGCTAATCATTAACAGATAATGAAGCAATATAGTCTTCCACTACTCCCATTATCAATAAATTGGTATCCTTTTCATCTAGTTATACAAATCAAGTACCTAGGAGACATCATTTATTTCTCTTCTTCCTTAAATCCAATTCATAACCAGTTCCTATTGATTTTATTTCCTGAATAGATTCCAAGCCCATCAAAATCTGCCTGTTTACCATAACCTTAATGCCAGTCCCCATCATCTCTCAACAGTATTACTAACCAGACTAACTAATCTCCTCACATGTACTTCCATTCTACCATTTTTCTCCACATTGCGGCCAGAACCATCTTTTCTAAATCAGATCTTGTCATCCCCATACTTAAAATCCCCTACTAGCTTCCCATTGTTCCAATGAACAGATAAAAATGTTTAATCATGCACATCTTACTGAGTCTTATTTTGATCCTCAACCCATCAAAACCCATTCTTTCTTCCTCAGGGAAGCCCTTATCATTTTTCATATATCAATTGTAAGTTACTTCATAAAAACCTAAGCTGAACTTCCTGTCCATCTTAACCCACCCCCCCCTTAATATATGAGCATGTGATTTCCTTTCCATACTTATGGTAATTGTAATTTCATACTACTTTCATTTTGTTCATAACTTCCTCCCCTCCTAGATTATTAACTCCATAAGGGATGGAAATGTGTCTGCTTTCGCTAATCAATGAATCCTTGGTATCTAGACCAACACCTCTGGCATACCCATTACAGTTGTTCATTAAATACTGGCTAAAAGAATGACTCTCTCTATATTTATGTAAAGGTAATTAATAAAATGCATACTCCAACACACTTATGTTCAAATCCTGACCCTGTTATTGTCTAGTTCTATGAAACCTGATACATATTTCTATGACCTCTGTCTTCTCAGCTGCAAATAGGTATAATATTTAACCACAAAGGGTTATTGTAAGAAAAAAAATTAAATTAATGAATGAATGCAAAGCCCTCACTACAATGTCAGTCATGTAATGGTAGTTATTGTAATTATTATTACCTATATTTAAAAGAAAATGCCTCAAATTGTAGAACAATATGGGCCAGTCTCAATGGTCTTTGTGATTTTGTAGGAGGGCTCTAGGTGAGCTTAACTGAAAAACAACATCACCCATTAATTCCATATTAGGAAGTAGAAAGGATAAAAGAAAGGTAGGGGGAACAAAGTGGTCACCAGCAATGCTCCCTGAGAAGTAGAGTGTAAAAAGAGGGAAGTGCCATAAGCAGGTCAATTATCATTTTACATATGCAAACAGACATAAGCAAACAGACATACGTGTGTATGTGTGTGTGTATGCGTGCGTATATCTATGTGTATATGTACTTTTAGTAACCATGAAGGGTTTAAAAGACACAAACTTTAGAGAAATGATTTACTAAGAAAGAACAGATGTTCCCCCGACAGGGTAGGAGGGCTCCAAGACATGGAAGAATGTGGTAAGAATACTCTGGAGACACACCGTTAGAAAGAGGTAAGAGGGGCTCCCAAACCAAAGGAAGGTGATAAGAGAACAAGCTACTCTTAAGCTTGAACTGTAAAGTTAGAGATTTGGGTCAGGGGAATCCCCATCTGTTTTCCAATTATTCCTTATTTGTACATAGATATTTTTAGACAAAAGTTCTACATTGTGCATGATTTATATTTCTAGTTTTCCTTTTGAGATTATCTGTTTTCCTTGTCTTCTGTATTGTGTAATAAAGATCATAGTCTACATAAATACCCCCCCCTTTTTTTTTTTAGAAATGCAGAGCAAAGGAAAAAAAAAAAAAAAAAAGAAATACATACCAAAGATAGGAAAGGCTATGATCTAAGATGTATCTTTTTAAAGTCCTGAGTACAAGAACCATAACTATTTCTGATAAACATATTTGTGCCTGGCCTGGCAAACTTCTTCCCATCATCCATTTCTGAGACATTATTCCTAGTATGTCTCAAAAGTGTATTATGAAAGTAGAAAAGGAGAAAAACCTGTGAAGCCCCCAAAGAGAGACCAGAGGAGAGAGAAGAAACATAACAAAATAATCTGATAATTAAGAAATAGCTAAATTTTTTAATTAAGTGAATACAACAAAAAGAGATGTCCAAACACTAAAGCCCTAAATGGACTTTCTATGACAGGGAACTAGGATGTATCAGCTTTGAAGAAGTTCCCTAATTGGTTTTAATGAGCAACCCCATATAAGAACCCAAAAGTACGTACCAGAAATCAGGGAACTGAGGAGGGATTTTTTTTTCCCTACTAGTTTATTTAGTACTTTTCAAACACATTGTGGATTTTCATTTCTCCATATTTTTCCCTTGATGCTGCCTTAGTCTCAGTTGCCTCTTCCCAGGGATTTACAGCATCCATCCATGGAAACTTTTCCTACATTCTTCAGTGAAAATGAACCCCCACTTTCTGTCATTTTTCCATGACTCTTTTGAGGTAATTCTAACAATCATTTTGCTTAGCCTCACAATACTTCAGGTCGTATGCTTTCCTTAGGTAAAAGAGCTTATTCAGTTTTACATCCCACCAGGCCCTTGGCACAGAGCTTTAGACATAAAAAGTGCTCAATTTGTATCATTTAAAAGAAAAAAAAGAATAAATCAGTCAATTAGTGATTGTCTCAATTTCAAATTTATATTCAAGAAAGTATTGCATAGTGCTCTAGATACTAGACTTTGGAATCAGAATGCCAGAGGGCTTATACCAGTTTGGCCATTTATGGAACACCTCAATCCTCCAGTTGCCTTGTTTGGAAAAGAAAGATTATAATAATACCTACAAATAGTGTTGTTATAAATATTAAATGTTAGTATTTGCAATATGTTTAATTGAGCATTTGGCATGTAGAAAGTATTCAGTAAATGCTGACTACATTGATTGAACCAACCAATCTACAGAAACACTGTACTCTGTCATAACTAAAACAGTTGAAAGTATTTACTGTCTTTTCTTTTTTTACTCAGTTTAAATTACAATAAAGTAAAATCTCACATTTAATTGATAGTCTCTTCTCAAGCAGTCCAACCATTTGCAAGAAATACGTTAATTAACTCTGTGAAGCACTATCATAATTAATATTTATTAAGCATCCAGTGTGGCAAAGGCAGCATATAAAAGATAGAGAGAGCGCTTGAATTTGAAGGAGACAAGTCTGGTATTTTCCTGTACCTCCCTTGGCATTTTAATCAAGCATCCCAGTAGACATTCCACTGGCCAGTTGCAGAATCTGTATGGCTTCTGTGACTGCCAAAAGTCCCTCACATGTCCCATCTAAAGTAATTTTATAGGAGGCTAGGTGTAGTAGAAAAAGTCTGAGTTGCACGAAGATATTCCTAGGTTTGAGATCAAGATAAATCGTCTTTATGATTTTAGGCAAGATATTGGACCATTCTGGGCTCCAGTTATTCTATCTTTAAAACTGGGATTATAGGGCGCCTGGGTGGCTCAGTGGGTTAAGCCGCTGCCTTCGGCTCAGGTCATGATCTCAGGGTCCTGGGATCGAGTCCCGTATCGGGCTCTCTGCTCAGCAGGGAGCCTGCTTCCTCCTCTCTCTCTCTGCCTGCCTCTCTGCCTACTTGTAATCTCTCTCTGTCAAATAAATCTTTAAAAAAAAACTGGAATTATAATATTTACATGGTGGGGACAGTGGTTGGCAGATATTAAATGTTATAGTTATTATTTTCTGTCAGTTAAAAATGATTTTGAATTATCATTATGGTTCGAACATCTCATGTTCTGGGAGCTCATTCTAGGTTACAAGAATTACTTAAATATTTGCGTGGGGAATTAAAATTGCTCAGAGTCACAAAATTTCATTATCGGTCATAGGAACTGTCGGCAGCCACACAAAAACCAACTTTAAAACCCTTTGCATTAATAGCATAGCATATGATTATGGGGTGAGTCTGATGTATCTCTCATCCATAATAAATGACCTGCAGGGCAAAGAAGAATAATTATCCTTGCAGTCACGGGCTTTGTAAGGTGACTCACCTTTCTGCTTGAGATAGTTCTTTACCATTGCACATTTAGAGGAGTGAGAACTGTAAAGAAGTTGAATGTACATTCAACATTTATCTACAGAGTTTCACTTTCTAAGGACGAGCAGGTGTATCATTTAATTTCTCAGAGGGACAAAGACTTTTCTAAGGCCTCTCTTGGTACTTGCAGGAATGGAGGGCATGGCATGGAAAGCCACAGATATATTCCACTCAGAGATACTGAGAGTACATTCTCACAAGTCTGAGTCTCAGAAATAGTCAAATTGTTAGGACTAAAGGAGAAAACTCTCAGAGGAGACCAACTTAAAATTGATTCAAACTCAATCCAAAATATCTTTAAATCACACTATTGAGAATACTTCAATGATGGTCTCTGAGTACTGTTTCACTCTCCGTCTTCCATGCCTCCACTCCACCACTGATAACAGGCACACCTACATATTCATAAAACCAGAAATAAGATTTAGCACACTGCTGCTGCTAATTTATTTACTTGTTTTTGCTTATTAAACCATCTTACTATTCAAATACCTAAAAAGGATAATTAATGTATATAATCGCATCTCAAGTGCAGTGCTTTGTGATTACTATTAACAAAGAAAATCTCCTTTCACATAGGTAGAGTAACAATCTTCAAACATAATTTACCTATGAATTTTCTCCAAATAACAGTTGTAATAGGCAACGTGCCTTCAACATGTGATTACTTACTGGTTACTATTTTAATTTTTTCCATGTACTAATTTATGTCACATCCGAATTTTATGAGGTTGGACTATTATTAGTCTTTTAAAGTAATTAGTATAGATAAAGAGACTGAGGCTGAGAGAGATGAAGTAACCTAGAGTTAAATAGTTTTTGAGTGCTGAAACTAATTTTTGAACATGGTCTATTTCTAGAAACCTCACTCCTAACTTATCTAGTATAGGTTAAATTAAAAAACTATAAAACAAAGAGGATCTGGTAAATTTATTCATTCAACAAATAGTTATTAATACCCACTATGAATCATGCTACCTCTTCTTTTTTTTTTTTTTTTTTTTTTTGAGGATTTTTATTTATTTATTTATTTGTCAGAAAGAGAAAGCACAAGCAGGGGGAGTAGCAGAGGCAGAGGGAGAAGCATGCTCCCCACTGGGCAAGGAGTCAGATGAGGGACTCTTCCCAGGCCCCTGAGATAATGATCTGAGCCAAAGGCAGACACTTAATAGACTGAGCCACCCAGGCATCCTGAATCATGCTACATCCTAATAATTAGAAGTAGATAATGAATTTGTCCTTGTTGATATGAAGCTTGCATTATAGTAGAAAAAAGATAATAAAACTAATTATATACAAAGAAAAAGTAAATACATAGTATTGTAATAATCAACTCTGTAGTCCTATTCTACACATGCTCCTTCTATACCCCAGTGATTCCATACATAACATATAGCCCCACCATTCATCAAATTGTTTATGGCTCAAATGTTGAAATAATGACTCAAACCCAACAAAAAAAATTCTATCAGCTATACCTTCAAAATACATTCCCAATCTGATTCTGTGCTTCTATCATGTGGTCCTAAGCGAGGTCACATGATCTCTTACCTCCATTACTGCTCTAACCTCCCTCATCTCCCTGGTCTTCATGCTCCCCTCCTCCCTTCTCCCCAGCATTCCTCTCCCTATCTAACAGGACAGTGAATTCTGCTACTTCTACCTCCTGAATCATTCTAAGTATGCATTTTCATTGTTATTTTCCTAATTCAGGTCTGCATTTTGACTCTACCAGTGCTAAGTCAGGGACTGTGGATCACTAAAGTCTCTGGAGACATATGTGTACATAAAACTTTCTGTAACTTCCATAAGGACATGAACGACTACTACCAAGTGGGTATAAAAAGGGAAAAAAAAAAACACACTGAAAATAGACTTCTGTAAGAATGTTGACAACATTGGCTCCATTTTTGGCCCTCCATCTTATTTTTGCCTATGCAAGGACTTCCTTCCCTCTCTACACGGTCTAGGCCCCATGGAGGCAATTGTGACCTGACTGGAATGTGGGAAAGCTTGTTCTGATCTTCCCTGTAAGGACTCACAGAGGCTCCACTTTAGATAAACTGGTAGAGATGACAGACAGACAGAAGAGTCCACTTTAAACATGTACCCTATGACCTTAACACCATGAAAGCTCCAGGAAAGCTGGAGTTTAAGGTCTGGACTGGGTGAAGAATAGCAGCAGAGAATGGGGGCAGAGAATGGCCAAGTACCCCCGGGTCTTCCCTCCTTCTGATCCCCCACCATAAATTTTCCTGAATAAAACACCTTAAAAATGGTATGGAGTGGTTTCCTTCATTTTTCAGTCTTAAAGTGCCTTCTCGGTCTGGAGGATATTTTACTAACCCTCTGCCACCTTCTAACAATTTCCAATTTGGAAAGTTGGAGCAAGTGACAGATCTCTTGACCAATGGCCCCTGGATTCTGTTTGGCCACATTTTTATACATCAGACATTATCATCACTCCCAACACTGTTCCCTTTCAAGTAAATTGATCTGATCATGTCACTATTATGCTACTACATTGATGTCTTCCTATTGTTTAAGGGGAAATATTTTAACTTCTTAGTTTGTTGTTTGGGATCTCTCTCCTTTTTTTATTTTATTTTACTTTACTTTATTTTATTTTTTTAGATTTTATTTATGTATTTGACAGACAGGAATCATAAGTAGGCAGAGAGGCAGGCAGAGGGAGAGGGAAGCAGACTCCCTTTTGAGCAGAGAGCCCAATGCGGGGCTCAGTTGCAGGAACCTGAGATCATGACCTGAGCTGAAGGCAGAGGCTTAACCCACTGAGCCACCCAGGCACCCCTTGGGATCTCTTTTGTACCATATTCATTCTTGTACCATCTGTACCTTAATTACTACTAATTTTATACCTATTAATTAGGTATAAAAAATCTTCATGACTTCTGTTTAAGCACTAATATTGTTTTTGTTCTATATCTTCTAGACAAAACATTTAAAGACCAAACAAAATTGCTGTTTCTTTGGAGCCTGATTCCTTCTATGCAAAATAAGTCAATCATTTTACTAGTACTTCCATAGTACTTATACAGTGGTCACAAAGTTACACATCATGTTTCCCCTTCAATAGGATGACCTAAGAGCAGGAACTTTAAAAATCTAAAGTACCACCACACTCTAGCATATATCCCACTGTATAGTATGCATGTAAATATTTCAACATAATTTTTTACCTTTCTGCTTTGTTTTCTTTTTTTTAATTAGAGTATAGTTAACATACAAAATTATATTAGTTTTACCATATCTTTATTTGTATTACTTAAATTTAAATTCAAACTGTTAAAGTTTATAAATTGTATACTTTAAGTATCACCTTATTTTCAAGTTTTGCTTACACATTTTGAAAGCAAATACATTACTATTTATTTATATCAATATCTTAACAAGTCTTTATTCACAACTATACTTAATTAGGGTAAGCAGCCTCCTATTTAATCTTACATCAAATCTTAATCTTAAACATTAGGTTTACCCTTCTCCAGTTCAATGTCTATTTTATAGTTAGAGAGCTAGTTTCAAAATCAGAAATTTGATTGTTTCTCCCTTGTATTACAAACCCTTTCCTATCCCAGATGGTCCAAAGTCCTTTCTATGGTTTTCCAGATCCTTCTTTCCTGGTACCTCTTCATCTCTCCTGTCTTATCTTCCTCCATTCTCAATTCTATTCTACCCTAAAGCATCAAAATGACATTCTATGCCCCAGTCATGTCAAATTTGTTTTAGTTTCCCTTTTATCAGGCACTTTTGTAAAGGTTTGGTAGTCTTTGCCTCTACTTATGTATCTTCTCCCTTCAATACCTGGGTGTTTTTTATGATCATACTCAATCTATTTATTTATTTATTTATTTATTTTTAGGGTTTTCTTTTAAGATTTTTTTTTTTTGAATTTATTTATTTGACAGACAGAGATCACAAGTAGGCTGAGAGGCAGGCAGAGAGAGAGAGGTGGAAGTAGGCTCCCCACTGAGCAGAGAGCCCGATGCAGGGCTCAATCCCAGGACCCTGGGACCATGACCTGAGCTGAAGGCAGAGGCTTTAACCCACTGAGCCACCCAGGCACCCACCCTGGTTATACTCAGTTTAAATGTTAACTAGCCCAATGCCTTTTCTAGCCAGTTCCACAGTCTCCCATCCAACAGTACTAGGTAGCTGTCCTTCCTCTCTCTCCCACTGCACCCTGTGCCTGCCACTATCAGAGCACTTACCAGGGCTTATTTTTACTTGCTGTTTATTTGTCTGTGTACTTCGCTCAATTTCAGAGTCTTTGAGTTCTTGCACTATCTTACTCATCACAGTGTCTCTAGGACTTGGCACAACCCCTAGCACATAGTAAATATTAAACAAAATTTGTTAAATGGATGAATACAAATTACTATTTAGACCTTGAACTCAGCCAAAATCTCAAGAGCAATGTTAGGAAGATCTTAGGAAAAATAAATCTCAAGATCATTTTAGGGACTATAAATGAGGAAAAAGATTATTCTGAGCTTTTGGCTGGGAGCAAGGGATTTGACCAATAGAAAAAGAGATACCCCTAGTGAAAGTAAGAAACTAAATCTAGCTTAATAAGTCCTAGTTATTTCAGAATGAAAACTTGCTGTCCCCTGGAGAAGCTAAGCAAGTAGGTATTAGTTTTCTTCATAACAAACCAAAGACAGAAGACAGATCTGTAAGGCAGAAACAAAGATTACATATCCAAATGGGGTAGGCAACCTTGAATAAGTAAATTCTCCTTTTTTATCCTATTTCAACCACAAAATAGAGAAAAAAAATTGAATTTTTCTTCAGGATCCCTGATGCCTGCTTTCTGTTTAATGAGTCTAAAAGATAACCCTCACCTCTATTACCTACTATTGCAAAATCTCCCTAAAGGTATGTCATTTTCTCTCTGACACACCCTCCATACTACCAAAACTTTCATTTCTGAAATGAAAAAGTAATCATATCGCCAATCATTTATACATCCCAACCACTGTCTTATACATCCTTGATGCTCCAGCTGGAGCATAGACTCATGTTCAATCAATCAAAATTTACCTCCTCCTCCTTGGTTTGTCCCTGAGCCATCAGTTCAAAATTTGGCCAGAATGATTAGAAGCTTAAAATATTGGCCAGAATGATTAGAAAAGAGATAATTTCTTGTTGCTGCTGCTACCAGGCTGGTAACATATCAGCCTCATCTGCATATGGTAAGAGTCAATCTGTAAGGAAGATGGTACAGAAGAGAGCAAGGCAAATAGGTAGGATGAGGATAAGGCGTGTTCCTGATTTCACCATTTGAGCCCTCAGGTCCAGTCAAATATTTATGGTAGCTTGAAGTTTTCAGTTATTATGAGTTGGTTTACTATCACTTTAATACCTCTATTCTTTTATATTTAAGTTTTAAGGTAGATCTCAACATGTATGTTTAAAATGAGAAAAATACCATTTTTTTAAGGTTGTTAAAATAATATATGAAACATTGAATAGCATATTGTATTGATTTGCATGGACTTTCAATACGTGCTACTTTCTTATCTGAATATATATAATCTTGGTAATACTATTATCTTTCCCATGGAAGCTCAAAGTACTGTCTACATTATGAAAGAAATTCATCAGGCAAATGCTTTGTTAAAGTGTAGACTGAAAGGCTTACTTATGTGAACAAGGAGAAGTTTCAAGCATTGAGATAAGCTTGGGCTCTACATTCTTTGAATCCTGACAGTCTATATTGCTGACTGTTCTTTTACACTTACTATCGCAGTTAATCCGCACAATAATCCTACTAGTTTTTATTATGCCTAATTTTAGATGACCAAGCTATATTAGTTTCCTTGCCTTTTCTAGCTTCTTGAGGCTGCCCGCATTCCTTGGGCTCACACTGACCTTTGCTTCTGTCACTTTGCCTGGGTCTGGTCTCTGACTTCAAGCTTCCAGCTTCCCTCTAATCAAGACTCTTGATTACACTGAGCCCATCCATATAATGCAGTATTAACCACCCGCTCACAAAACCCTTAACTTAATCACATCTTCTAACATTTCAGGAAACATATTCACAGGTTTTAGGAATTAGAATATAGACATATTATTAGGGGGGAATGGGCATTATCTAGCCTACAATGTAACCAATCTCTATAGAAATTAAAAGACATGTCTAAAGCCACACAGATGATTACTGTGAAGGCTGGGTTTCAACTCTATCGAGGGCAGTCTAATTCTAAAGTATGCACTCTCATCTATCACGTCTATGATATGTAGATAGTGCTTCATGGCACACTCTACAATATGATAAAAATATAGAAAACACAGTATAGATTTACTCACTGTCAGTCTCAAAAATAGTTTGCTTGGTCCTGCCTGAAGCTTTTTTCCCAGCCATAAGCTGCAGAAAAGTGAATCTGTTACTTGGAAAAGTGCATCTGTGTGCTTTCTCCAGGCGGTCCTGAGACGTCCATGTCTTTATGATTTACACTGTATACAAATCTTGGCACCCAGTTAGCTTCCTGTTGGCAAAATGACTTCGCTATATACATCATTCTTACCTTAAACGTTTGAGAAAGTCAGTCAGTCAACAAGCACTTATCGAATGTCTAAAAAAAAGCATTGCACATAAATCAATATGCTATGAGTCAATAAGATAATCACTCAAATGTCACCAATAAAAGTGGCATTCCTCAAATGAAAGCTTTCAAATGTATAGATTGTGAAAACACACACACAAAATATGACTGCACAGCTAAATTACCCTTAATAAACTGAAGCTTTAGAAGATGTCTAAATGTCTGTATGTCTACCTACCTACCCACAAACAATACATGCATATTTAAGCAAAATATTTTCAGTGAACCAACCTATTCATTCTTTTTAGATGTAACACCCAACACATGGATATGTGTGCAGTAAAAAATCAGAAAACATTTGCTGAACTAGGAGGTACTATGAGTTGTACTCTAAAGCATAAAAATGCACTCCACCTTGAGGCCTCTTAGAGATGAGAATAGCAAGTTACATGCAGCTTTCCGGTTGTATCATAATCTAATAAAGGAAACTTTAACATGGAGCTCCATCTTACTGGAATGGTCTCTCCATTCTCTTCACCTAGTTAACTCATACAGAAACCTCACGCGTGATCTTCTCCAAGGCACTTCACATTCCCATACAATCAAGGAGATGTCTCATTTACATGATTTCAGAGCACTCTGTGCTTGTCTCTATATGGTGACACAGATTATCATTCGAATTAGCTGGCTATGGATCTGTGTTGCCTATTGCAACATGACATACATGAAGACAAGGTTGCATCTTATCTACTGGTCTGCAGTCCCCAGCATGGAATCTGGCTGGAAAGAAAGAAAATGCTATGGGAACTGGAAGATGAAATGTCTGATAGTGTATAGAGGCATTTGAATTTTCTGCAGTGCTGGAAATTTCAATGCAATTAATACTCAGAACCATGTTCCTGCTTCCTCCCAGTTGATGAAACCCCTTCACTTTTACTGAGATTAGTTTAGAATGTAGGAATCAATGTTTCTTTCAAATGGAAACATATAAATTATATGTATAATTCTTTATGATAGTAATGAAAACAACAATTATGTAAGAATCATGGCCCAATAAGAAATTAAGCTTCTCAAATCATCCAGTATCACTGGCAGATGCATGCCAGCCCTTACCCCTGAAGTATTTGGAGGCCTAGAGAATGCACACTGAAATAGGCTGCATCTGTTCCAGCTCTGGGTGGCCAAACTCACTTCTAAAAATACTCTCTATCCTTGAAATGGATGAAATAAGTTGATAATCTACAACATTGTGTTGTGGGGTGCATCTGTATTTGGCTTCTATCTGTATTTGGCTTCTATCTTCCAAACATGAAATGACACAAAACATCAGAGACAGCTTTGGAGTTCTGTCCTGTGCAGGAGTGGGAGTAACGGCCTTCAAGGTAGAAGGAAAATGTACAAATTTACAGTATCTTCAGGAAAAAAGAGAAAAAAACAGTGCTGCATAAAATGAAATTGGACTGGTAGGTGTTGTACTGGAAGCTAAGTTTGGAAAGGGGGATTGGAATTTGACAATGAATGGCACTGAAAACCAAGTTAAAGAGTAAATGCTAGCAAAAAAAAAATGACATAAAAGGATTTTTAAGAGTGGGATATTTAGTAATTACTGTTTAAAAGTCATTTAAGGCTAATGCTATTTTGTTGATTTGTCATCTCTTTAGTTTATTTCTTTAGTTCATCTTCCTAGAACACTGTCCTTGCTGGTTTCTGATGCTGAAATATACATGAGAAATTTGATACTTTGATACTAATGTGAAATCATTCAGCGCCAGGCTAAAGAACTACCTCATTTGTGAGACAAGTCCAAATACTCACTCCTTAGGTACTCTTCTAGTATTCTTTCTATTTGAAGTTTCTGGAACATAGCATACTTTTTATTATAATTAGTTTTGTTTATACCTGTCTCTCCTAGTAGAATAAGAACCCCTTAAGCATAGAAGACATGTCTGATTTTGAATGACAGCAACAATGAAAACAATAATAGTAATTGTGAATAACTACATAATGTTTACTGTATGAGAGGGACATCTCTAAGCACATTATAACCTTATTTACTACTTTTTAAAAAAGATTTTATTTATTTTTTTTTTGACTGAGAGAGAGATTACAAGTAGGCAGAGAGGCAGGCAGAGAGAGAGAGCAGGGAGCCTGTTCAGCAGAGAGCCCAATGCAGGGCTGGATCCCAGGACCTGAGATCATGACCCGAGCTGAAGGCAGAGGCTTAACCCAGTGAGCTGCCCAGGCACCCCACTTATTCACTACTTTGAAAAGATGAAAATGTCACATAGAGAGGCACAAGATCATATACATTAGATGAGCCAGATTATCACCCAAAAATTCTGGATCCAGAGTTCTTGCTCTTAAACATATGTGATAATATTCTTTACCAAAACCAGGGATGGTGTTTTATATATGCTATAATCAAATAATAATAATAATATTAACAAGGCTCTCTATTTACCCAGAGACTTACCCTCAAAAAATATAGCTGATTTATTAAGACAAACATTTCTTAAGTATGTTTTATTTCAAATATGTTGTTTTCTCAGGATTCAAAAGCAAACCAGAGTCATTGCTCTTATAGGCTTTACAGCCACAAGAAATGATATATCTACAAAATGTCATTTACAAACAAGCTTTCACTCACTTAAAATGGTACCAACAGCCAAATTATGTCTTCAGTCATAATTTCTAATGACAAATGTAAACCTGGATTAGTGCTGATTATTATAGTGAAGTCATATATCCTTTCGGACATTTTATTGCTACATGCCATTAGTAAGAAAACAAATTTTAGTCAGAGCTGTGTGGTTGAGAAATTTTAACTAATTACTTTAGAGAAATTGTTTCCCTGTTCATCAGGATTTATTTATCAAAGAATGTCCAAACCAGATAGAAATTCTTCAATTGCAAGAGGGAGTAATTTTAGACCCAGAAGCAGGGCTTTGATACAATAATTCTTGACATTTGAATTCATCATGATATAATTGCTTAGGAAATAGCTGGTTACCTATAAAAGTTAAATGTACTACTCTCTTATCCATGTGAAGCAGTCAATCATATTAGTCAGTTTCTCATGTTTGCAGTTCAGTACCACAAATAAGCCATTATTTTTCTCTTGATTTAACATATAGACTTATCTACTCCTTAATTTGGTGTTAAATGAAATACAGATACTCTGGTACTGAAAATAGTTGGCTTTTTGAAAGGCAAGAGGTGAAAGAATCAAAACCCAAGGCCGTTTCTTTGGGCCCATTAACGGCTGTTCAAATTCACCAACATGGCTGGTTAATGTCTAGTTTTTTCCCAGGCTAAATTTCAAAAGGTCTTACAGACTTTTTCTGCAATCTCCTACATTATGGGTCTCTCTAATATGACTACCAATCAGATACTGCTTAATTATGGTAACAAACACATGTGTCAAATACTTTGAAGAAAAATGTCTCAACAAGTCCCATATAGTTCATTTTAAGAATCAAATTAATTTTAAAATACATTAAATAACCAAACATATTATTAGATGCCCTTTCTACTTTATACATAGCACATTTACATAAAAATACACTTGTTTATACACAATTACTTGGTCTCTGAATTTGAAACTTCTGTATTTTCTATTCATTGATTTAATTTCTTTTCTACTATTATTTATTCTAATTTTTCCAAGTTTTCATGGGACATTTTAAAAAACTCATAACTTTTTTGTATTCTACCATATTCACAATGGACACTTAGGATGTAGGTTGTAATTGTTCAACATTATCATATTTGCTTGTGGTGATATCAGATAGCATTGTCTCATTTGCAAAATGAGAACTTGAAAGAGAAACGCTATGGGAGCAAATAAACTTTACTATAAAATGTTAATAGGCTGGGAAGGTGGTAAAGAATAAGCCTATTTCAACTCCTCTAATAATATTTCCTCTTATATTCTCAAAGGAGATGGTTAAAAATGTGTTGTTAAGATGTCTGTGTAAAAGAAAAGTATCACAGACATTAATATAAATCCCAATTTCTAAATCATAATTAAAAATTATACGTAAGTCTATTTTCAATGGCTCTCCTAAGATATCTTGCATTATTCAATGAAGTAATAAGAAAGATGAAAACACCAACAATTCCTCTTGAATAACTCATCTGATTTATTATACATTTAAGTCAAGAATAAATTCTTCCTTCTCTATTGCTTCTCAGCTAAGTTACATAGATTCATAAGGAGCATAGATCCACAGAACATCTAAATTATTTATTAGGAAAGAAACGAGATTTCCCTTGGTTTATGTTAAAACCTGTGACTTTACAGTGATGGTTTTTTCAACTTGAATGCTATGTGAATAGCAACAGGAAATACAATCTGCTATTAAAATTATTAAATCAACTCTTGAAAAATAGTTAATTTGAAATTAGTTCCCAGATAAAATTAATAAGCTCTAGTAAACTTGATTATTAAATGTGCATGCTACAATATTAGGAAATCTAACATTTTCTGACAGGATTCTATTACTCTGATACTTCAAAGAAACTAAATACTTAATACCATTCAAATTCTGGAACAAGGATGAATCATTCATTTCCATATTTCTAAGCACTATCTGAGAAGAAAATTTCAGAGACATTTCATATTTTTCATGGGGTGCTAAGAAATTAAAAAAATATATAAAATCTAAGTAAATCACATTGTTTAGAGAAGTTAACAATCCATTGTTCCTGTCACGTTAGTTCATTTTTCTTTTGTCTCTTCATTCATATGGACCCTCATTTTCCTCTAAAATACGATTTATGACAACACACTGAGTGTTCTCTAAATCACTTAATTCAATTTTTTTTTTTGCCACTCTGCAGATTCAATTTTCACCTCTCATATTATTTAGTGATGGATAAATAAAAAATATTTCTCTGCAGATAGAGAATAGAATATTATAATCCCCATAAGTCATAGGTTTGGTTTCTAGCTTTGAGGACTAATGGTGCCAAAATATCTACTTTTAAAAAACGCATTATATTAAGAAGTGTGAGGTCACTTACCAGTCAGTTTATCTCTTATCATACATCTCCAAATAAAATTGACACTGAAAGAATTAAAAAAATAATAATTAAAAAACAAGAGTAAAAATATAAAAATTGACTATATCATAGTAAAACTAAATATCATATTGTTAAAGATATTTTCACACAGCTACTAAATAAATACATGGTATTAAGACAAAATGCAAGAAATAATGATCATAGAATCTACATAGATACAAATTTGCACAAACTAATCTTCATTTATAACATGGATGAAAATCAGTAAATTTTTTTTTAAAGATTTTATTTATTTATTTGACAGATTGTTCACCAAGTAGGCAGAGAGGCAGGCAGAGAGAGAGAGAGAAAGCAGGCTCCCCAAGGAGCGGAGAGCCTGATGTGGGGCTCAATCCTAGGACCCTGGAATCATGACCTGAGTCGAAGGCAGAAGCTTTAACCCACTGATCCACCCAGGTGCCCCCAAATCAGTAAATTTTTCAAAGGCATCAACTAGGTTTAGAATGCTTTAAAGATGAGAATCTTTCCAGTTAGAGTCTATGCTGACTTAATGCCTAAGCAGATATGATAAAATTAGAGATGACAAAAAAATAATAAAACACCTAGGAATAAACTTAACCAAGGAGGTAAAAGACCTGTAGTCTACAAATTGTAAAATGCCAATGAAAGAAATTGAAGATGACACAAATGGAAAGTCATTTCATGTTCATGTGTTGGAAAACAAATTTTGTTAAAATGTCCATACTAACAAAAGCAATCTACAGATTTACTGCAATGTATAGAAAAATACCAGTAGTATTTTTCACAGAACTACAACAAAAACCCCTAAAATTAGTATGGAACCACACATGACCCGAATTAGCCAAAGCAGTCTTGAAAAAGAATGAAACTGTAGGTATCACAATCCCAGATTTCAAGATATACTGTAAACCTGTAGTAATCAAAATAGTATGGTGTTGGCACAAAAACAGGCAGAGAGGTCAATGGAACAGAATAGAAAACCCACAAATGAGTCCACACCTCTATGGTCAATTAATCTTCAGCAAAGGTGGCAAGAATATGCAATGAGGAAAAGACAGTCTCATCAATAATGGTCATGGGAAAACTGGACAGTTACATGCAGAAGAATGAAACTGGACCACATCCTTACACCATAAAAAAAATAATAAACTCAAAACATATTAAGGACCTAAATGTTAGACCTGAAATCATTGAATCCTAGAAGAGAAATAGGTAGTAATTTCTCTGACATGGGCTGTCCCAGCATTTTTCTAGGTATGTCTCCTGAGGCAAGGGAGAAAAAGCAAAATAAACTACTGAGACTGCTTCAAAGTAAAAAGCTTCTGCATAGCAAAGGAAACAACCAATCATACTAAAAGACAGCCAGCTAAATGGGAGAAGATATTTACAAATGACATATCCAATGAAGGGTTAATATCCAAAATTTATCAAGAACTTACACAACTCAACACCCAAAAACCACATAGTCCAGGCAGTAGGGATGAACAAATATTTCTCCAAAGAAGACATCCAGATCATCAACAGACATATGAAAAATGCTCAACACCACTCATCATCACGGAAATGCAGATCAAAACTACAATGAGGGATCACCTCACACCTTTCAGAATGGCTAAAATCAAAAATGCAAGAAGAAAAGTGTTTGGTAAGATCGTGGAGAAAAAGGCATCCTCATCCACTGTTGGTGGCAATATAAACTGGTGCAGCCAATGTGGAAGACAGTATGGAGGTTCCTCAAGATATTTAAAATAGAAGTACCCTATGATCCAATAATTCTACTACTGAAATACATAAAGAATACAAAAACATTATTTGTATTTGAAAAGGTATATGCACCCCTATGTTTATAGCAGCATTATTTACAGTAGCCGAATTATGGAAGCAGTCCAAGTGTGCATTGCTAGATGAATGGATGAAGAAGATGTGGTGTATATATATACACACATACAAACATACACACACAATGAAATATCACGAGGCCATAAAAAGAATGAAATCTTCCCATTGGCGTCAACATAGATGGATGTAAAGAGTATAATGCTAAATGAAATAAATCAGACAGAGAAAGACAAATACCATAAGATTTTACTCAAACGAACAATGGAAAAAAGAGACAAACCAAGAAACAGACTCTTAATTATAGAGAACTGATGGTTACCAGAGGAGAGGTTGATGGAGTGATGGGTGAAATGGTGAAGGGGATTAATAGCATACTTATCATGAGGAGCACTGAGAAATGTATAGAATCATTGAATTACTCTATTATACATCTGAGGCTAATATAGCACTTTATGTTTACTTAACGCACTGGAATTAAAAAAAGATATATATTATATATATATATTATATATATAAATTTATATATATAGTTTTTAAAGCTACAATAAATACAACCGTACACACACACACACACACACACACACATATATACATGGATTGGCAGACTTTTCATCTAAACAGTGAATACTTTAGGCTTCACAGGTATGCTGTATCTTTCTCAACTACTCAACTCTGTGCATGTGAAGGAATAGATATGTGTGTGCAATTCAACTTTATTGACAAAATCAGTCAGCTGGCAAGTATTTGGCCCCAGGCCACAGTTTGCTGACTCCTGAAAAAACACACTGAGTATTACAATCCAGAAATATCAATCCTAACACAAGAAAGACAAATGAAATATAGAGAATTACTGGCACTGAATAATTAGAGCTCCTAGCTTCAGAATAAACTATGTGATTTAAAATCACCCTGTAAAAAACCTGCAGAGGTCTCAGCCCCAAATGATGAAATAGGAGAGGCAGAATAATTGTTTCTAATATTTATAATAACTACTAAAAATACATTATAAATGTAAGTTAGATACCATATTGACAATGTCTAAAATAGACTAAAAATATGATAGTAAATAGGAAATCTCATATTTTTTAAAAGAACAAACAATTATTTGTTGATTTTCATGTATGCTTTTTAAAAAATAGACTAAGTAATCGTAGATTCCTGGGACCTCACTTTTGTTTATAGGTTAGGGAATTCAGATACTAAATGAGAAAGAATAAGAGAATAGAATTAGCCAGAGTCATAAGGCCAGCTTTACAGTCTTTAGAAATGAGTTGAAAGATGAAAGTATTGTTTTAAATAAAGGTCTGATATCAGTCTGGGAAGGAGTTGTGAGGGGCTGCCTACCATAGTTTCATTGTTTTATCATTAGTTAATTAATATGTGATACTGCCCAAAACATGAGAAGAGACTGAATGCAAACATAATCAGGTATTGCATCCCCAGGGGGCTCAGTCAGTGTTGATTTTGGCTCAGGTAATGATCTCACAGTTGTGGAAATGAGTCTCATATTTGTCTCCATGATGGGTTTGAAGCCTGCTAAAGATTCTCACTCTCTCTCTCCTCCTGCCACTCCCACCTCATTCCCTCTTTAAAAATAAATAAACAAATAAATAAGCAAAATGTTAAGAAAACTACAATCAGATGTTTAGGAAGATATTAATTTTACTGTTTTGGCAATATGAAATCAACTTCAAATTGGGAAATGGATTATGCAGAAGAGAAACAATTATTTTTGTGATGGAAGAGGTTAGCAACAAAAATTTTTACTATTATTGCACTGTGGAACTGTTACATATTCATTTTTGAGTTTCTGAAAGTGGTTGTGGGTGACAGACCTTAAAATTCATTTCAGTATTTAGTGAACACCTACTCCAACCCACACCCATATAGCACTTCTACTCATGTGGCTATCTTTCATTTTGAATGGCTGGATCTCCTAGTAACTTTACCTTTATCAAAAAATGGTTCTACTGAGTGAAATAAGTCAAGCAGAGAGAGTCAATTATCATATGGTTTCACTGACTTGTGGAGCATAAGGAATAACACATAGGACATTGTGGGAAGGAGAGTAGTAGTGAGTTGGGGGAAATCAGAGGGGGAGACAAACCATGAAAGACTATGGGCTCTGAGAAACAAACTAAGGGTTTTGGAGGGGAGGGGGATAGGCGGTTGGGTGAGCCTTGTGGTGGATATTATGGAGGGCATGTATTGCATGGAGCATTGGGTGTGGTGCATAAACAATGAATTTTGAAACACTAAAAAAAATAAAAATAAAAAATAAAGACCAAACTGAGAAAAGTAGGGGAAAAAAATGGTGCTACTTGTCAGAGCCAAAAAGTATTACGGAAACATCTCTGACAAACATAAATAGTGGATTTCTTGGTCTCTTCATTCATGACTCCCACTTACAGGCCCATCGTGTCTTTCTAAAATCCATATGGTAGATTCCCAACTCCCAGTACCTCAGATTGTGACTGCACTTGGAGACATGGCCTTTACAGAGGTAATTAAAATTAAATGAGATCATTAGAATGGGCCCTAATCCAATATGAGTCGTGCCCTTATAAGGAATAAATTCAGAGACAAACATGAACATACACAGAGGACCATCCAAAGACACAGGGAGAAGAAAAGCAATCTACAAGCCAAGGAGACAGACCTCAGAGAAAAAGAAAACAAAAACACAACCCTGCCAACACCTTGATCTCCTACTTCTTTTTCCTAGAACTATGAGAAAGTAAAGTTCTGTTTTCAAGGCAACCAGTCTGTGGTATTTTGTTATGGCAGCCTTGGTAACCTATTACACTTCCTCTCTCCCCAATAGTACCAATGGAGGCGTGGCAGCAGTGCAACAGACAAGCTAAAAGTCACCTTACCCCTCCATCTCCTCCAGCTCCAGTGACTAGTAGCAATTACAGAAGTATGTCACATGCTTGGACTGAAGGAAGAATCACTGGCTACAGGTGGAGGAGGAAGGAGGAAGGCTTCCTGTAAACAGCAGTTCCCCATTTTAAGAAAAGCTATAAATTGATGTAGAAAATGTTGCTGAAATCCACGTGGTCAGAAAGTATACATTGTCCCTCTTTTTGTACATTCCTAGTTATTGGCTGCATTCCAAAGGCCAGATGTTGGGATTCCAGTTAACCATGAAACTGTCAAAAATAAGGGTTATTTCCTGAGACCTTGACAATCCACTCATCATTTCAGAGAAAACTGAGGCTCTTAAACATTAATTTGCTCAAAGTCACAAAGGTAATGATTTGTAGATGTTGTGTTTATTACAAAATCACATTGGTCCTTTTCTGAAGTTTATATACTATGGAAACCTTACCTCAGTAGGCAGTTTATTTGTTGTTTCAACAAATGTTTATTGATTGCTTGCTATGTTCCAGAGATATTTCTTATTGTTTAGGATACAGCAGTGAACAACACAGACTAAACCAGCCTCTTTGAGTTTATATTCTAACACTGGGTGATGGACAGTAAACAGTAATCATAATAGGAAATTTCATTACATAATATGTGACAAGATTAAAAGAATTAGACAGAAAAGAGAAAGTATAGCAGGGAAAAATGATGGGGGATAGCGGGCTGAAAGTTGACATGGACCAGGCCAGGAGTCAGTTTGCAATTTTAAATTGGGTATTCAAGGTAGGCTCATTGACATTTGGGCAAATAATTGAAAGAGATAAGGGAGCTAACGGAAACCTATTTCTATAAAGATTGATCCAAAGACAGAATTCCACTATGGGCCTTAAGCTTTAAGACTGGAGCCTGCCTGGCTTTTTTGAGAAACAGCAAGGTTACCAGTGTAACTGCTGCAATAGAGTGAATGACGGAGAAAGTAGTCGGAGAAGTCTGGAGGCAAATAAAGGAAGGCGACGGAACTAGACCTGATCGGGAGGGCCTCGCAGGGCGCTCATTTTACTCTAAATATAATGCAGAGCCATCACAGGGGTTTTTGTTGTAGGGGTTTTTCTAAAGGAAAAAAATATTTTGTTACTTTTTCAAATTTAAATTCAAGTTAGGTAACATACAGTGTAGTACTGATTTAGGAGTAGATTTAGTGATTCATCACTTCCATATAATACCAAGTGCTCATCACAAGTGCCCTCCTTAATGCCCATCCCCCATTTAGCACATCACCCCACCGACCTCCCCTCCATTGATCCTCAGGTTGTTCTCTATAGTTAAGAGTCTCTTATGGTTTGCCTCCCTCTCTGTTTTTATTTTTTCTCTCCTTTCCCCTATGTTCATATATTTGGTTTCTTAAATTCCACATATGAGTGAAATCATAGGATATTTGTCTTTCTGTGAGTAACTTATTTTGCTTAGCATGACATGTTCCAATTCCACCCACAACTTGTAAATGGCAAGAGCTCATTCTGATGACTAATATTCCATTATACATATATCATGGTCCACTATATACATTTATACATATGTATATTTGTGTGTAGATATATACATATATGTACATATTTATGTATATGTATGGATATATGTATGTACATATGTGTATACACATGCATGTGTGTGTACATATGTATGTATAAAATGCATATATATACCACATCATTTTTTTAAAGACAAACCAATTTTAAATTCTTTAAGATTTTTATTTATTTATTCGACAGACAGAGATCACAAGTAGGCAGAGAGGCAGGCACAGAGAGAGGGGGAAACAGACTCTCTGCTGTGCAGAGAGCCCAATGCAGGGCTCGATCGCAGGACCCCGAGACCACGACCCGAGCTGAAGGCAGAGGCTTAACCCACTAAGCCACCCAGGTGCCCCTATACCACATCATTTTTATCCATTCATCAGTGGATGGACATTTGAGCTCTTTGCATAATTTGGCTATTGTTGATAGTGTTGCTATAAAAATTGGGGTGCATGTGCCCCTCTGAATTAGCATTTTTGTATCTTTTGAATAAATACCTAATAATGCACTTCTGGGTCATAGGTTAGTTGTATTTTCAAATTTTGAGGAACCTCCACGCTGTTTTCCAGAATGGCTGTACCAGTTTGCATTACTACCAACAATGTGAGTTCCCCTACTTTTTTGAGGGTTTTATCCAGAAAGGATACTGTATTTTGTCAAATGCTTTTTCTGCATCTATTGAGAGGATTATCTGGTTCTTATCCTTTATTAATGTGGTGTATCTCATTGATTGATTTGTGGGTATTGAACTACCCCTGCAGCCCAGGGATAAATCCCACTTGATCATGGTGAAAAACACTTTTAATGTACTGTTGGATTAGATTAGTTTGTATCTTGGTGAGAATTTTTGCATCCATATTGATCAGGGATATTAGTCTCTAAGTCTTCTTTTTAATAGGGTCTTTGGTTTTGGAATCACACTAATGCTGGCCTCATAGAATTAGTTTAGAAGGTTTTTTTTGCATTTTTTTCTTTCTTTTTTTTTGGAATATTTTGGGAGATAAACATAAAATCCTTTATCTCTCCTTCTATTTTGAATGACAGTCTAGCTGGATATAGTATTCCTGGCTGCATATTTTTCCCATCTAGCAAATTGACTCTATCACACCACTTACTTCTGGCCTGCCAAGTTTCTTTGGACAGCTCTGCTGCTAACCTTCTGGGACTACCTTTGTAGTACGTAAGGACTTTTTGTTCCTAGCTACTTTCAGAATTCTCTTTATCTTTGTCTGTTCCAAGTTTCACTACTACATGTCTTGATGTTGACCCGTTTTTGCTGATTTTAAGGGAGATTCTCTGTGCCTCTTGGACTTAAAGGTCTGTTTCCTTCCCCAGCTTAGGCAAAATTCTCCGCTATAATTTGTTCAAATAAATATTCTGCCCCTTTTTTGCCACTTTTCTTCTGGAAGCCCTATGATATGAATATCATTGCACTTTTGTGGAATTGCTGAGCTCCCTAAGTCTGTATTTATAATCTAATAGTTTTCTTTCCTTCTTCTTTTCAGCTTCATTATTGTCCATACCTTTATCTTCTGTATCACCTATTTGTTCTTCTGCTTCTTCCATCCTCATTGTGATTATATCCAGTCAGTTTTATATCTCAAGTTATAGCATTATTTACTTTAGTCTTATTAGTTTTTAGGTCTTTTATCTCTGCAGCACGAATTTCTCTGGTGCCTTCAAGGCTTTCAGTCCCTAGTATTCTTATGACTGTTGTTCTAAATTCCTATTCAGATATATTGCTTATACCTGTTTTGAGCAAATCCTTGGCTGTGATTTCTTCTTGATCTTTCTTTTTGGGAGAATTCCTCCATCTTGCCATTATGTCTTAATTTCCATCTTTTGCTTATTATGAAAGCCTGTTATGTTTCCTGCTCATAAGAGTGATACTATGTTAAGAAGGGGGTCATAGAGTGTCCACGGTCTGACACTTCAGGAGGTGTTTCTGGTGTATGCTGTATGCACTCTGCTATTGTGTTTTGGCTGCCCTTTCCCACAGGTCAATCCTCTGCAGAATTCCTCTTTGCTCACAGTGGGGAGTCTATAGCCCTTCAACTAGGTGTGCTTTAGAGCTGACTCAAGGAAAAAAGAAAAGAAAAGGAACCAAAAAAAGCAAACAAAAGTCTATAATCCTAATTCCAAAGAAAAAGAAGGAAAAAAGAAAAGGAGAGTGAGAAACCTAATTCAAAAAACAAGGAAACAGAACTGTAAGTGAATAAAAACTGTAAGCCTGATTCCAAAGAAAAAAGAAAACCAATTAAAAAATTGTTGTTGTTGTTGTTGTTTTTTTAATTAAAAAAAAATCCGAGCCATATTTCCACCAGAAGTGAAGCTGGTGCTGTGGAGCACTCTATGATCAGCAGACTTGGTACATGTGGGGAGCCTGTGTTTGTCTTCTGAGGGAGGGGCCTGCTGCACTGGTTCACATTCAGACCTGCCCCAGTAAAATTCCCCTGCTGGGCACAGGGGAACAGGATTTGGTTTAAGTGACTCCCATCTCCACTGGAGGTATTGTCTTTCTCTCTGAAGTCTCACCATGCTCATGGAGGTGGGAGGGGCATGGAAGATGGTGTCACCCCACCCTCTTGACCTCAGGGAGAGGAACTGGAGACCACAGCTGCTCAAGAGGTCTCAGAGAAGCCAATCATCTCCCCTCCTATGTCCTAGGCTTTCATCAGGTCCCTGCCCTCAAACTGTGTCCAGGCCATCAGTATGCCTGGTACCACAGTTCTCCTGTGTTTTATCTCTGGCTGACAGATGGGACTCAAAACCCTAAACCTACAGAACCCATCAAAGTGCAGACCTGTTCCCTCCCCTAGAGGAGAGCCTCTTAATGGTGAGCTGGCATCACTGTGTACCAGAAAAGTAGTCATACAGCCATAGAAGTGCCTGGAGTTGATGCTGATGCACAGTAAAAAGCTGCAAAAAGGTTATCTGCCCTCTGTGCATGCCTCTGTCTTCTGCTGTTGAACAGCTTCTCAGTGGTGCCCAGTGGGTCCTTTGTCCCTGGAGAGACAACATGCCCTCTTCCAAATTTACTCCAGGAAAGAGAATGTCCAGTGAAACCCAAGAGATCTGCACACCACAGCATCTTGCACGCTGTTCTCTCTTCCTGACTTCTATAAAAAGGGCTCCTTCCCCTCCCCAGCACTACTGCTTTTCTCTCCCCCAAATCATGTCTCCAAACCTCGCATCTGCCATGGTCCTCTCCCTCCAATTGTGCAGAATGTTTTCTTAATTCTCAGACTGATTTCTTAGTTGTTCAAAATGATTTGATTTTGGTCTGTGTTCGAAGGATGAGGCAAGCCCAGGGTCCCCCTGCTACTCAGCCATCTTAACTCCTCCCCTCCCATTATAGGCTTTTGACGAAAAATTAATTATTATTAGAGAAATGTTCTGGCTGCTACAGAGCAGAGATCTGAGTTTTAGGCAGGTTGTAAGCAGGGACAGGAGTTAGGAAGTTACTGCAGTAATCCTCAAGAAAGATGGTCGTGGCTTGGACCATGGTAGCAGCAACAGAAATGAGAAACAAATAATTATTGATGTATTTTAAAGATATTAGAAATGTGAAGATATCCTGGCATATTAGATATGGGTTCAGAGAGAACAAGGGAAGGAACTTGCTGTGTTAATATGTGAACTCTTTCCATTAAGGTTTCTCTTTTATATAATACCTGTTTCATGGTGTGATAAAGCCTAAACTTTGAAGAAAGGTAAATGTGGGGTTGATTTCTGGCCCTACTATGTATTAGACATCTCTTTCAACAAAATAGTGCAATGATTAAGAGCTCAAGCCTGATGTCTTATGATTCTTTATGTGAAAGCTGGCTCTTTCACTAAGTAAATTTGAGCAATTTATTTGACCCTCTAATCCTCAGTATCCTTATTATATAACTGGGGTCATAAACATAATTACTAGAGAAACACACACAAAGAGGTGGGGAGGGAGAAAGAATGTATTACATCTGCTAAGGCCTATTGAACAGTATCAACTCCGTGACAAACATAGCAGGTGTGGTAGATTGAATTTATAGCTCCAATGCTTCCTCCTGCCCCACAGCCTCACCCCTTGCCATGTAATTTTGTAGTTGCTTCTTCTAAAGAGGAAAAGTCTACTTCTTTACTGCTCAACTTTGGGTTGAGTCCTGTGTCTTACTTTGGCCTGTAGAATGAGGCACAAGTGCCAGTGTGATGATTCTAAGCCTAGTCCTTAAAAAGCTTTGGGCATTTTTTTTTTTTTTAAGATTTTATTTATTTATTTGACAGGCAGAGATCACAAGCAGGCAGAGAGGCAGGCAGAGAGAGAGGAGGAAGCAGGCTCCCAGCCGAGCAGAGAGCCCAATGCGGGGCTCAATCCCTGGACTCTGGGATCATGACCTGAGCCAAAAGCAGAGGCTTTAACCCACTGAGCCACCCAGGTGCCCCACTTTGGGCATTTCTACTTTTCCTTTTGCACCTCTCTCCTGGATTCCCCCTGAAAATGAGAGCATTCTGGGGCAGAGCACATTCCTCAGATCCTTGACCTGCAGCTGGAAATAGAGTAGCTTCAGCGACCTCACAGCAGAGCTGCCCAGTCAGAGCCCAGAGGAACCCCAACCAACCGCGAGATATTTGTAAGAACCAACAGTTGGTCTTTTCAGTCACTGAGTTTGGGGATGCTTTGTTGCACAGTTATAGCTCAGTAATACAGTAGACATTGACTAATCCCAGACTATTTTCTTAACATTTGGATTAAAACAAAAACCAAACAACCTGTCAATTGAATAGCCTTCCTTTGCTCTATTGCTTTTAATACTTAAGTGCTGAGAGCAAATTCTACAAAACAAAATACCAAATTCTACATTACACGAGTCTAAGAGTTAATTAACTCCTCCCTCTTTAAGTTATAGAATATCTTAGAGAGTTTAGTAATACCTTAGAGAGTTTCAAACAGGTTTGCCAGCCAGAGCCAGCATCTGAGCAATATTCCTGACTATACCAGAACACTCCCTCTAACTCAGTGTAAATACAGTATGGGATGGAGCTACTTTAAGCCAATTCTTCCCAAATGAAGTATGCCTCAAAGAAAAGATAAAATATTCTCTAGTGTGTGTTGGGGGTGTATATTGCTCTCACTGAGGTTATTACTTTATTTTAAATAATGGTTAAGTGATACAGAGAGAGAATGTGTTTGTCCTCCTTACTTGTGGATTTTGTGTTTATAAATTTGCGTACTAGCTGAAATAGATACATAATCTCAAATCAATATATGAGACTTTCAGTCATTTGCAGACATGTGCAAAGTGGTGAGAATTTTGTCTCCTGGTGACTGGTGAGCCTGTTCCCAGCTGCAGTTGAACAAGGCACAATCAGCACTACTGGAAACAAGTGTGTCCTTTTCATGGTCTATTTAGTGCCATGTTTTCTCATTTTTGAGCTTTTTATTGGTGATTTCACTGTTTAAAATGGGCCCCACGTGTAGGGCTAAAGTGGTATCAAGGCTGTGATGTGCCTTATGGAGAAAATACGTAAGTTAGATAATTCATGTTCAGGCATGAATTACAGTGATGGTAACTGTGATTTAGTGTGAATGAATCAACAATACGTAATAAGGGCTCTTTACACATAAAACAAGGTTATCCATTGGTCAGCGGACAAAAATATTGTGACCAGAGGTTTAGAAAACTGTACTCTATGTTTTTGCTAGCAATAGTGGTTTAGTATTTGCTAGTATAGTATTTGTGGTCACTACAGAACAAAACTACAGCAAATAGTGGGAACTGACTATGTGTACATATGTAATTTTTATGTATAAATTCATATACCTGTATATCTCCCAATATTGACCACATATCTTCCTTAGAATGGGATTTTAATGATACCCCCCAATAGTTTCAATCACCATACAATTCTTTACAGATAAAAGCTACTACTTTCTGTAAGGCAAGCCTAGGACCCGTCATGAAAAGATGGTGAGAGACAATTTTCTTAACTGTATCAGTCATTTAGGTCTTCATCTTTTTAAACTTCTTGGGTTGTAACACTTAAATGAGTGAGATTATTACCATGAGAGTCAGTGGGAGAAAGAAAATCTAAATGACTGTCCCAAACTTACTTATAAAGCAACATGTCAAAAAGAGTTAAATATCTCATTAAAATAAGGATTATGAAAAGATTTAATGAGAAGTATCAAGGGCAACAACTTATCCCTGAAAACACCATTTCTTCACTGGATTCCCTTGTCTTTTGGAACGGAAAGCATTTTCTATGTATCTCATTATTGCATGGAAACTCTATTGCAATAATCTTATTACTTTTGTCTTTGATCTCTCAATCCCTCGCCTAGTGTCTGCCACACAGTAAGTGCTCAGTGCATGTCGTGAAAAAGAACGGAATATTTAGCTGTCACCACATGACACTGGAACTTCATATATATTTTTCATGCATATGTATGTGTGCATATAATTTGTGATATTTAAAAGACAGCATTAACCTCAGTATAAACAACCCCAATCAAATGCTTTACCTCACACTCCTAAGGAATTTCTTGTTAAATTTATGTCCACCTAAGACCAGTAAAGTTTTTGGAGGAGTTCATTGAGAGGACATGACTGCTGATTGAGCCGGACCCAGGAAATCTGAGACTCCTCATCCCCCTCTGTTGTCCTTGGAATATATGCTCCGCCCACTGTTCCCACAGCTGGAGTCATTATAAGGACACAGCCTTAGAGAGTAATGTGTTGTTGAAACCATCCAGAAGGTATACATGACTGACCCCAATTAAGGCCTCCAGAGGTTCTCTCAGGTGGGTTGAGAGATCTACTTGTCTTGTGGCCACCCAAAACAAGCCTTCCATGTGAGTTCTCTTGTTTATTACACCTGCCTCCTATCAGTTTGGAGTGGCCTGCCTCTTTCTTTGGTCTTTTCCTTGCCCTTTGTGTGGGGGACTGTTTTGCAAACCAACACCAGTGTGGTGGAAAGAGCATGATCTTTATTAAATAGGGCTTTACATTCTGGTTCTACCATTTACCCATCATGAAACTTCCAAAAAGCTACAAGACTTTTCTGATCTTCAGCTTCTTTATATATAAAATGGGTGGTAGGATAAAACGACTCAAGAGAGCTGTGTGGATTGTGCCAGATCCTACATGTAAAGATGACTGCATATAGTATCCACTTTATACCTGCTAGTGCTTTTCTCCCTAAGGTCTTACTTATGTGCATACCTTCAAATAGTCCAATGATAAATTTACTTCACATAGAGATGATCGTTGTAGTTGTTTTAATTTTCAGAAATGTAGGAATCTGGATTGCAGCTGGGGGGCTGTGAATTATCAAAAAAAAGTCTCTGCTATAGGCAATAATTTTAATGTTAATTAACTCCATCTGGAAGGAAAAGCAGGTGTTGAAATTGATCACTTAAGTACAGAAAGCAAAGGCTGTTTACTAAACTCTCCCTAAATTAATTTGGCTGAGCTTGTGGTTAAATTGCTTTCAAGTCACTTTTCTATAAATGCCTTATACCAAATGCTGAAATTGGAAAAAGAAGTAGACCAAGCAGATTTTAATGAAATGTAACAAACTGGACTGAAAGGTCACCCAAAAATAAAAATTGTATATTTTTTTAAATGAAAAAAGGCAACATTTTTGCTTCAATAGCAGGTAGAATTTGAGCAAAAGCCTATGGCAATTTTCATGTGTTGTTCTCAAATCACCTGAATCAAATCAAAATGTGCGCCCTAGGAAAAAAATTGGCCTGCACTCTCTATTAGAACAATTGAATCAGATGTGCCAGGAAGTTCCAGGAATCTGCATTTAATAAGTCAGGTAACTTTTATTCTCACTAAAATTTCAGAATCACTGTCCTAAGGATGGAGAGATACCAAATCACACAATAGTGATACAGGGTACTAGAACGATGACAGATTAGTATCATGATTGTCTGAGAAGGTAAAACACAATATGGAAGCTTGGAAAAATATCAATAAACAAATCTACATTTACCATTTATGAAAATATTAATACAATGATAGTGGTCATTCAATTTCTTTGCCTTCTATCATCACCTAACTCCTCAATAGAAAGCCCAGATTCCTGAAACTTCTTTCCAAAGCCTTGCATAATCTGATTTGATTGTCCATTCAACTCCAAAGTGCAGTCCTAAACCAGCAGCATCAGTATCACCCATACTCAGAGAATCAGAAGTTCTGGGGCAGAGCCCAGCAATCTGTGTTTTAGCAAGGTCTCCAGATGATTCTGATGCAGACTAAAGTTTGAACACTATGCACCCTTCTTGGTTCATCATGATTCATCAGATTTTCAGCTGCTGCTGTGAGCAAGGCATTAGGGATGAGACTACTGTGGGAAATATAACTGGGTCTTACTTCCACTGTTAGATGGGGTATCAGCTCTAATTGTAAAATAATTAAGTTCTGGGGATTTAATGTACAGCATGGTGCCTGTAATTAATAATACTGTGCTGTATACTTGAAAGTTTCTATGAGAGTAAAGCTTTAACGTTCTCACCATAACAAAAACAAAATGGCAGTAATGTGAAGTAAAGGATGGGTTAACATTTCTGTGGGGGAACATTTCACAATATAACATGTATCAAATCACTACATCATACAGCTTAAACTTAAACAATGGTATATGTCGATTTTATCTCAAAACTAGAAATAAAAGAGAAAATTGCATGAAAAAAAAAAAAGCTTTTGATAGGATCTGCTAATGTCTCCAACTATGAAAGAACCAACACTTACTGAGTATTTACTACATGTTATTCTCTCTTCTGAGTGCTTTGCTTTTGTTGTCTAATTAATCCTCACTACAATCTAAGGATACAGGATTGATTATTATCACTCCTTGACACAATGACACTGTGACACAGAAAGGTCAAACAATACCATCAAAGTCACATGGCAGCTAAGGGATGGAGTCAGAAATTGAACTCAGTCTGTCTCTAGAGTTCACATTCTTCATCACTCTACAAACTGCCTTCAGGAAATCTTAGCAATTCTCACACATTACTTGAAGAATTCTTAGCCCTGACTAAGACAAAGACAGTGCCCCAAACTGGTAAAAGAGTAGGATTTTAAAGACCATAATATTCAGTATTTTACACTAGTGTAAATTTGTTCCTAATATCCTACCTTTTTTTTTCTACCTTTTTTTAAAAAATCATCTCAAAGTCTGCCTATCTTAAGGTTTCTATTAAAACAGGCTTTATTAGGCCTTTCAGCTGTGTGAACTTAAAGCAAAACACAGTGTATCAGAGCCTCAGTGTCCCTATGTATAGACTGAAGATAACAGTATTATTTAACCTTAGAGAAATAGGATGGGAATAGACGTGAAAGTGCATTTTAAACTTCAAAACACTGTTATATGCTTGTAATGTGGTGTCACAATATTTTTTTATACTGAAGGTTTCAGAATTTATTGTTTGGAGACTGTCTGCTTTCATTGACCTTTTAGACCACAATTAACACTGTCTATATAGATTGGTTGCCCAAAGTGCTTTTTTTTTAGCAACTCATTCATCAAAACTCAAAACTCAACCCTCCCCCTCCACTTCACAGTAGAGCATTTTTCAAAGTTTCCTTACTGTAAGATTAACCAATGATGTTTTTTAAAAAATATCATATTCTCTAGAGTCTCCCCTGGAAATTGCAATTATTTAGGCATGAGATTCAGAACACTTTATACTTTAGGAAATATCCCAAGTGATTGTTATAATGAGTTGAGTATTAGAAATATTACCGTAAATAGTAAAATTTTCTAGAGATTTAAAAACAAAGACAAAAATCCTCTCAATTGTTATCTAATATTAGCATAAAATTATTTTTGGACATAGATTATTTTTGGACAATGTTTTTTGTGTGTTGTTGGTTTTGGTTTTGTTAGTGTGCATGTGTGTGTGTGTTTATTCTAATACATTTGCCAGAAATGGCAGGGGAATAATTTCCTTTTTGCCTGGAAGGAAAGTATGTTTTAGTAAGGTATTAATTTAGATAGACAAAGTTATAAAAGAGTAACAATTTAGATACAAAATCCCAGTGGGTTAACACAATCAATATCTCTGCATCATTCAGTGTATGTCTATTGAGGGTTAGGAGGAACTAGAGGAGTGAGAGTAGAAGATCTAGTCCACCTGGTGACTAAGCGAACCAGAATGAGTCTCTAGCACCTTGTAAACTATACCATCTGGGAATTGCAGCCTTTCAGTTTTCAAGGTAGAGAAACGGAGAGACTGAAAACAAATTTGGGTACGTCCATGCCCCAGGCCAGAAGTGACACACAACTCAATCCTTAGTTCATTGGCCAAAACAGTCAAATAGTGTCATAAAAATGGACAGAGCTTAGAAAAGGAAGAGTGACAAAATGGAATATTTTGTAAGCTTTATTATCTCAGCTTCAGCCTAGTTTAAAGTTCAACGAATAAATAAATAATCACGAATCTCTAAGCTATTTAAGGCTACCTAACAATCTGGGAAAAGGAGAAAGCTCTAATCAAATTGGTCTCTCCCCCCAAGAATTTAAATTTTACTTAAGGCTGTCATAGTGTAAATCATTAAGTTACAAGAAGTATGCATTAAAGATCTTAATGGTGTGATACAAGCTTTAATTTTAAAAAAATGAACACTTTTAGTAAGACAAAGCTTCATGAAAGAAATTGGATAAATTTGGACCACAAGATTAAGAAAAACTCTGGGAATGTGCAGGTATAGCCTTTGCAAAGTGTTATACAGGTATAACTCTTTGAGGGAATCACCATGAGAAAAACATCATGCTTGTGTAATAACACATGGACTAAATCATGAAATGTAGTGTATAATTTAGGAAAATACAATATGACTCATCATCATTGGAAAAGAAGAAAAACCAGTATTTTTAAGAACCTTCCATATGCAAGGATTCAGCTAATGCTTGAACTATGTTATCTCTATTTTATCATTGACTAAAACCCTCAGAAGCAAGCATTATTCCCATTTTATAGATGAAGTGGGTAGGAGAAGAATAAATGAAACAAGATGGGATTGGGAGGGAGACAAACCATAAGTGACTCTTAATCTCACAAAACAAACTGAGAGTTGCTGGGGGGAGGGGGTTTGGGAGAAGGGGGTGGGATTATGGACATTGGGGAGGGTATGTGCTTGGGTGAGTGCTGTGAAGTGTGTAAACCTGGTGATTCACAGACCTGTACCCCTGGGGATAAAAATATATGTTTATAAAAAATAAAAAATTTTAAAAAATGTGAAGCAACTGGATTAACATTACACAGTTAGTAAATAGCAAAACCAACACTCAACCCTGTGACTGTGGGTCCCATATTGTGTATGGGAATGTGTACATCTTTCCCATTATATTAAGTGATGCTGTGCTAACCTAGGACCTCCTTCAATAAAATCCTGCCTTTATAAAGAGAAAGAATACTTGTAAAACACTATACCAGTAATTTTTAATGAAGTCATAACCTACTCACAGCCATACTCAGTGATCCTGTGATAACTTCATGTATAACATTTCTGTGCTACAGGACCAGAGACATATAAAACAAATAGGCATGATCACTGAGGCATATTCCTCTGAACAGTCCTTCTCTGCCTTTTCCTTCTAAATTGCACAAGAATTGGCAGCTAATTAGCAGCTCATTAGCAACATTGATAAACCATGTGACAAAAACAAATGCTGTGCTAACAGAAGGGAGAGCTTTCCAATGAATATGAAATAGAATATAGGATAAAATCAAATTGCTAAATCCAGCTTCCTATAGATCTCCAAATTATTCCTGTTGTATTTCATGATTTCTTAGTCATGCATTCAGATATATATATATTAATCACCATGTTTCAGACAGAAAAATATGTGTCAAATGCAATTCTTGCTTTCAAAAAGTTCATAATACAAAAGTTGATTAAGGAGTCTATAAATTCCCTTTTTGTAAACAATCTTTATGAAGCAGAAATATCATCCTTTTAGGTAAAAGTTGGCATTACCTGACTACATATTTGGTGGTTAGACTGTTATTAAAGGAGGCATGAATTCCATGGCTAAGGACTGGGAAAAATTCTGGTGTGTATAAAAATTGGATTATTTGAGGCATTTTTTGAATGACTAGACATAGTTTTCATGCAAATCTGACCTGCTACTTTTTCAATTAAAAGCATTCACTTATCAGCAATTTCTGTTAAAACAAATTTGTAACTCCTTAAAAAGGGAAATACGGTTTTGACTTGTCCTTCCAGTTTTGGCCTATTCTCTCCTATTCATGGATCTCCAAATAAGCCATACTGTATCACACCTATTATTCCCTTTACATTGTATGACCTTCACCCATCCTACCAACTCATTTCATTTTTACAATTCCTCCTCACATTTTAAAATGCAGGGAACATTATCAGATATAGAAGGCTTGCCTAAATTTAAGTCAGATTTGACATACTTTTTATCCCCTATGTTGAACTCACCCTACCATATAATAGATACCTTATTTGTTTGCTATTTATCCCTTTAGCCCTTGGGGTTTTTTTTTTAAAGCAGATGTTGTATCTTCTCGTCTCTGTATCTTAGGTGGCTAATACTGGGTAAGGGCTTAGTATGAATTTAATATCTGAACTATAAATGAATTAGTAAGTGTGTGGTATTCCAATTCACATCTATAATGAGAATATATGAATGTTGGGCACATGAAACTCTGCTTTAAGCTATAGACATGGTTAAAAGAAAAACACATGTACTAACATTGTTTTCTCTTCAAAGAATAAATCCAGCTATTTTAATAAAGTAGTTAAGTAGATCATCTTATAGAACAAAACTTCAAAGAAATAAATGTAGATTTTTTTTAATGGTCCCTTCAGTATAATTTGTACTTATCATGATCATAGCTTAGTTACATTATTATATCTAGAAGATGTTATTAGAAATATAGGATACTTATAATTCTCTGCTTCAATAGATAGTAGCTATTAACATTATATGAGTTTTCTTTTCTTTTTAAAGATTCTATTTCTTTATTTAAGAGAGAGAGCATGCAAACATACAAGTGGGGGAGGGGAGGAACACACGAAGAAGGAAAAGCAGACTCCCCATTGAGCAAGGGAGATGACTTGGGGCTCAATCCCAAGATCCTGAGATGATGATCTGACCCAAAGGCGGACACTTAACCAACAGAGCCACCCAGATGCTCCAATATTATATGAGTTTTCTTTACAGCTTGCCTTTGCAAAAAATTGAACTCTTTTTTTTTTTTTAAGATTTAATTTATTTATTTGACAGACAGAGACCACAACTCGGCAGAGAGGCAGGCAGAGAGAGGGGGAAGTAGACTCCCTACTGAGTGAGAGCCCGACTTGGGGCTCAATCCCAGGACCCTGTGATCATGACCTGAACTGAAGGCAAAGGCTTTAACTCACTGAGCTACCCAGGTGTCCCCTCCCTCTGTTCTTTCTTATATGCAAACAGGAAAGAAAGAAAATCCTAGGTTCAGATTTCTGGAACATGAATTCAACTTAGCAACTGAGCAGAATGTATTTGTGTAGTGAGTAAGAATTTAGAGCCATGAAAATAAGACATGGCCCGTGAAAAGTCAGCTTGTGAGTACCACAATAAGAAACTGTTCCTCTTCCCTCTCACTTCAGTATTATGCCCATTAAATCATCTTCTAATTCACCTTATTCACTAAGATAGGTTCCATGATAATTAAAATGCGGGGGTAGAAGATTTAAGAGTAATCCTTGGCCCTGTCTGTTGGGGAACGTTGTTTGTCTATCTCTGTCATTGGCTGTATTTGGGTAAAAAATGATGGAAAAAATAAAAGAACCTTTAGAATACTAAAAATTAAAAGAGAGTATATTCTAAAGAAATCAGCATACACTTCAAGAAAAATAGTCATTTTCAATAGAAGACAAACTTAAATTACTTTTTGAAACAGATCAGGATTAAAAAGATGTTGTAATAAAAGGACAATGTTTGTCTGCTTTTAAAAATATCCTAAAAAAACAGTCAACAGCATCAAAGTTATTTTAAAGTGTGCATGAAATATAAAATTATATTACCAGTATCAAGAAAGCCAATGTGAAGCTACAGAGCCTAGTCATTAATGCAGAGAACAGACAGAGAAATCTCTTGAGAATACAGAAGAAAAATAAAAGCGTGACAAAGATTAAAGTTCCAAGAGAGCTAATAGATATAGAAGACAGAAAAATATATCAAATATTGAAATCTTTGGAATTCAGCATAAATAAATAAAGTTATGATACAATTAACAGTGACAAATTTGAAGAAATTCCCCAGGAAGTAAAAATATGAATGTCTTTAAACTTTTCAAGCAAAATTAAATAGAAATGTTCCATAAGAAGTTGCATTTTGAAAAAAAAATAAAGGTTTAACTTTAATGATAATTTAAAAAGATCTAAGCATTAAAACAGCATCTAAAATATATGGAATTATTCTGATTCAACCATCCCCTGTGGCAGTAAATTCCAAAAATGATGAACCAAAATTTAAAGGATTTTGAGTCTCTCTATATATAATATTCCAAAGGACAATAAGTATAGAGCAAGGTGAATATATGCTAAGCTATGCCAGATAGTTACAATTCTCAGGAAATGTGTTTTTGGGGGGAAAAAACGATATTTTGCCATCATAATTAAAATAAAAAATCAAGAAAAAAAGGAAATTCCTAAAAGGATCTATGAAAACAATGATATAAAATGAGTTTAACATTAGATTAACACTATACTTTGTAAATATACATTTGTTCATAAAACATTTAATATCACAAGGATTAGAAAGAGAAGTTATTTATATAAAATATATTAACACTGAAAATCAGGTGTTGGTGAAAAACTAAGAATATACTCCAGTTAGGACAATTTCTTTATAAAGTTATCTAATTATTGGCATACATCTTTTTGTAGAAAACACAAATAGAAGGAAATATGTGTGTGTGAGTGTGTGTGTGTGTGTGTGTGTGTGTGTGTATTCATTCTCCATCCAACTCCCTAGAATTAATGTGGCATAGTTTCTGGTGAACATCTTTTATGAAATGGGAAAAATTCTCTTCCATTATATTTAGAAGTTTTTTATTGTTGTTGTTTTTAATAGTACATTACTCATACTCATAAGCATTATGTTATAAGGTGTTCTTATTTCCTTGAGATGCTCAAGCAGTGTCTTGTGCTACATTCAAAGTATTTGTAGGTCACTTCCCTGTATGAATGTATACATCACTTCCATGTCTGTTTCCCATGGGTGGTGTGGGTGATGGGTGATGGGTGATGGCTGCCTGGTATGCCTTGGAACTAATTCTAAGGCAACTTGATATAGCTATTGTGTGCCTAATTGTTATGAGAAACAGATACAATTTCTTACCTATCTGGCTAAAAACTGTGTGAATGTAATGGGAGAGCTAATAGTTAAAAAAGTGACCTTTTGCCTGAAATGGGTAAATGAAGCCTTGGTTTCATATGCATATCCTAAGAATCATGATGTTCTCTTATATAACCCTAGTATAGCTATCAACATCAATTAATTTGACACGAATACAATACTACTGTCTCATCAGTTGTTTGTATTCTAATATTCTCAGTAGACCAAATACTATCCTCATCAGGACTTTCTTTCTCCTCCAGTCTAGGGCCAGGTAGAAGATTTCTTCTCAAGCCTCTTTTAATCTCATCTATTATCATAGTCCTTCATTGACTTTGATGCTAACATTTTTGGAGATTATAGTTCACCATCCTTTTTTCTAATAGAACACTTTTCATTTCATTTGTCTGAGGTTTCTTAATGATTAACTTTCAGATGTTGCTTTCTTGGGCAGGACATAACTTAGGTAACAAGTCCTCCTTAGATTTTGAGGCATGTGATGCCCATTGATCTCTCGCTAGAGATTTTAATTTTGATAATCTGGTAAACACTTTACCCACTTAATGGACATTTGTTCATGGATTGATTATATACAATAAAATATATATTTCTTCTTTAAAATGTATATTTCAAAAAAAAACTATGTGATTTATAATCCTTTTGTGTGTATGTTCATATATGTCTTTACTATTGAATGTTGTGATTATTGTTTAAGTCCATGATTGAGGTATTGTATGAAAATTATTAACCTTATTGTGTCCTGAGACTATAGAAGAGTAAAAGTACTGCATGTGGTAGTAAGAAGGGAAACACAATTCAAATAGGAAACAAACTGAGGGTTTTGGAAGGGAGGGGGGTGGAGGCTTGGGAGAGCCTGGTGGTGAGTATGGTCGCACGTATTACATGGAGCACGGGGTGTGGTGCATAAACAATGAATCTTGGAACACTGAAAAGAAATAAAATTACAAAAAATAATAAAGTAGGAAATTCAGGCTTTAACCAAAAATGATTAAAAATAACAATAAATATTGCACATGACAATGAATTAAATGTATCAGAGAGAATCAATCTCAAGAACAAAGATCAAACAATGGAGGGGAGGAAAATACAGGACAAGACAATGAAAAGTGGCTGATCCACATAACTCTTGTAAGGGTAGCAGCAGCAAAAATGTTGCATGCCTATATGCTTAATATTGACAAGAAACCATGTGCAGTGGACACTGTGGTCTGCAGTTTAGATCTCTCCTTTGGGAACAGGGCTCTCTTTCACTGCCCCACCTGCCAGTAATAGTAGCTGCTGATGGCTTAGAGTTATGTTCCTCTCTGAGAATTGCTCTTGGCCAAAGAGAGGTACCCCAACTAAGATTATGTTCCTTCTTTGTGTGCCTAGGGGAAGGCAGCCTGAATTTAGTGACTAGTTGATGAGATGTTAAAAAGTTTCGATTTCCTTGCTTTGATTTTGGTCTTCCCTTAAGGTCCAGACCAGCTGATGAAATTACTACTGAAAGCCTAGATGATGTAGGATATTCAGCCCCTGCCTGAATATAGCTGACAAAGTGTTGTCTGTAATATCTTTGTACACCAGAGTAGTTTCACCTTCTTTGATAGATTCTGAATAAAGATAAATCTAATTTAAATTTACTTAATAAGTGATACCTGATAGAAAAAATAAATACAAATATATGTACTTTATGTATTGCTGTATTATACACACACACACACACACACACACACACATACACATACCTTTCAACTTCCAAATGAGTAGACTTCTTTTTAAAAATTTTTAAAAGTTATTTATTTGAGAGAAAGAGAGAATGCAGGGGAGGGGTACAGGCAGAGGAGAGGGAGAAGCAGACTCCTGCAGATATCAAGACCAGAGCCAAAATAAAGAGTCAGACCTTTAACTTACTGAGCCACCCAGGTACCTCTTAAATTAATAGACCTAAACAAAGCTCTGTCATAAGCATTTTAGGTATTTTCTCATCTTCAAATTAGACTCTCCTTATTTACAGAAAGAGAAAACGAGGCTTGAAGAGCTTAAACAACTGGTTCAAAGCCACATGGCAGCAGGTGTAGAATCAGGATTTGAACTAGTACAGGTGACTTCAAAGTTTTTAACTCTTTGACCCTTTCGTGAATGCCATTTCTCCAAAATATGATTTGGACATTAGTTAAATTACTGGGAAAAGAAAGAAAACCCCATCATATTCCCACCCACAAATGATTGCTTCCCTTGTGAAATCAAAAGATATGTACAGTAGAGCATGAGAACTTTGTATCCACATATCCGTGTTCAAACATGGACTTTGTCACTAAATAGCTGGGTGATTTCCCTAAATGACTTGACCCTCTCTCCAAGTCCCAACTTCATCCGAAAATTAGGACAGTGATAATAACCTCCATGAGTTAAAGTGCTTAGCACAGTGCTCGGTGCATAGTAAGCACTCAATAAATGATAGCTGCCATTACATTAGATAGGAAAGGTGAAAGAACAATACGGAAAGGTTGTTTTCTTCTCTTCTCTATTTTTAGTAATAAAACATTAATCTCAACAAATCACAAGGTATTTCAAGGTCAAACATTTAACAATAACTAATTAATTATATTCTCCTTTTAGTAAATCATTATCGGAAGAAATCATTAGGTGACCTCTTTTGGTTACAGCAATCCAATAAAACTTACATTAGCCAGTGTTTCAGGAACATTAGTCTAATGTGCTTTCAGAGATCACCTTCTCTGAGCAGTATAATAAGTTTGTGTGAAAAGCATAAAGCATGTAATATATAATAAGATTTGGACTTTAATGAACCATCTTGGCAAACTGACTGGTACTATAATTCAAAGGTGAGCTTTCCTTAATTAATGAATTAAAAAAGCCAAGAGTATTCCCTAAATGCTACACTTGATTATGCTTTCATTTATTTTTGCTTTTACGATATCCCTATGAATTGTTTAGCAACATGAAGTGAATCTTAAGTGACCTTGGCTATGAAAATAATAGGGAAAAAGAGGAACAACTTAAAAAGAGATGGCATAGCTAGCAATTTGTGTAGCTTTTAAAGCATGGAAATATTAGCAAGTTTGGCAACTTTTCATATTGGTGTAAGGCAGCCAAAGGATTAGCTCTATTATAGTGTTATGGAAGTGTATGTGGGGACAGGACAAGTACTGGTCAGAAACAAAAATGTAAGCTCTGCATCTTTTTAAGTAACTTTGTTTTTTGTAATAGCCTTTTTCTTAAATTGTCTCCCTAGTACCAGGAAACACAACACCTGAGTTTGTCCACCATCTTGTTCTTTGTTTCAGCTTGGCATGGCTTTGTTTCAAATAGTCATGCTGAATTGTGCCAAATCAATCTTTTCCTCCTTCCCTCATCAAAATTAAACTGAAAACTGAGATGTGATCTGCTAACCTTTGAACCATTATCACTGATACTAGTATTCTTTAGTTGCCAATAAACTCTAGGGATACTTTTTCCAAATATTAGGAATTCTATAATAATAACTCTGGTTAAGATTTAGCAGGAATTTGTGTCTGAATGTCCTACTACCCACCTATCCTCAGGTTCCAGGACAAATAATTGTCTTCATAAGGACAAAAGCCAGATGATAAATGAAGTGCTTGGGACATTAGTAAAGTTTGTTGGTAGGCAAGCTTGTGTTTAGGAAGCTAAATGGGACTTTTCTCCTTTCTTGAATCTGAAGGGTCTGATGATATGGTCTAGAATCAAGGTCCAGTTTCCCATGATGATGATGCTAGCAAACATTACTGAGGGTACTCTATGGGCCAAGAGTTTTTCCAACCACTTTGGGTGTATTAACTCATTTAATCTTCACAATAATACCAGGCAGTCTCAATCAACTGGCAGGCTACTGAATCAACCTCTTTGTAAGAGGAATAAATTGGCAAGCAGTAGTATCATCACACAACAAGATAATCATTTTCTTAAATGATAGCAATACTCTGTCCCATCATTGCTGCACTGATGTGAACTACCCTGACAAGACAAAGGGGAGCCCTATTCCAAAGGGCTGTGAGGGTGTAAAGAAGAAAGAAAATAGACTCCTCTATTAAAAGTATATAATTTTACAATTAGGCAATTTATTGGGTACCTCTAGGAGAAACCATATCACATTCTTAAGTTTTTCTTGTCCATTTGTAAGACTGCTAGCCATTTGTATAGACAGCTAACACAGATATTTAGAGGCAGGAACATGTTTCTGGTGGGTGTCAGCATATCATTTGGAAGTGAGCAAGTATCCATTTATTATAATTAGGGAACAGGAAGACTCCAGAAGGTTACACAACAATTAACTCCAACCCTGGTTGCCTAAAACTTGTCATGAAAGGATGCAGAAATAAAATAATACAACTCCTTTCTTCAAGAAATAATACAACTCCTTTAGTCATTGGTAAATGAAACCAGAATACCTCCCTTGAAAAGAAAACCTACTTTATGTAAAAAAAAAAAAAAAAAAGTGAGGCAGTTGCTTAGACATTTATGTAATGCACTAACTAAATTATGCCTAAAATATTTAAAATAGCTGGTGATTTATAGTGTTGGTTATCTAGTTTTGTTAAGCTGTGGCAGGTAAAAAGTAAAAAGTAGCCAAACTGAAAAGGTAGAGCACTGCTTATGAACATGAGTAATCAATACATTGACATGGCAGCTATTTATTTCTTGAGAGTCACCCCGCCTAAACTGAAGCAGAATGAAACAATAAAATAAAATACGCTGAAACTGAACTTTTGTATTTAATGCATTATATATTTATGTGTGTAAACATGTCTACGTGTATGTATACCAAAAGTTGTGGGGGACATGAGTAAAGAATACTCCAAGTGAAAGAATACTCTAGAATAAAGATTCAATTATCTACCACTGATGTTGCCTTAAGCAAACTATTTAATGTTGTGGAGTCCTAGTTTATCTATATGCAACATGAAACTATGATAATCTGTTCTCTTCAGTTTTCAGTTATACTTTCAATTAGATACCTCAAATGAGGTAATGCCCAAGAAAGCCATTTTTTATACTGAAAAATAGTATGGGATTAATATCAATACAGTAATATGATAAACACTGAAGTTAAACTTTCTAGATTGTGTTGCAGTGAGGGTGTAGGCATCTGCTTCTTCCCCAAACACTGATCCCATTTGTTGTACATAATTGCACAACTTGGAAGGAAAAATGTTACAAAAATCTCAGGAGGTTCCTATTGACCTTCATGAGTTATTTCTACAATTGACCCAGAAAATAAACTGTTAATGTGTGTATTACAAATAATTGCATAAATAATGACAACACCAAAGAAACAATCTACAATTATCTACACATCTCTTATAATAGTAAATTCCAAGTGCAAAATGCTTGGCAACTTAAAGAAAGAAGTTGAACTTGCTAATTTTGTGGCAAGAAGGTTAGGTAGAAAAGAAGCAATTCAAACATATGTGAGCAGCCGGGCTCACTAGCACTTGAAATCCCTAAACAGCTGGCAGGGAGAGAGCCTATTGCTGAGGATACAGGAGAGTGGGTGGGTGGGGGATTGGGGAAAGAAGAAAAGAAATGGATAAGAGAAAGCATTACAGATGTTTTCTTGGAGATTTGTTCAATTTGTCAAAAACTTTTCTGATTAAGATCAAAGTTCTGCATTACTACAGTTAACATTTTCTGAAGATTTATTCCACATTAGAAATTGTATATGTGATTATCTCGTTTACTCTCCACAAACTGAAGATAGTGTTATGATTCTTGTTTTGTGATCGAATAAACCAAGTTCAGGAGGCTTCAGTGATTTGACCAAGGTAAATGAGAGAGTCAGGATTCACATCTGTGTGTGTTTGACTCTGAAGCCCATGGCTTATTTTGTAGCTTTTTACCCTATCTTGGGAGCATGCACGTGCAGAAGAGCCACAGGGGTTCTTCCAAAAGATAAGGCTTCACACTTTTTTCATATATCTTCTTGGCAATCAGAGACACAATATATTTCATACTAGGTAAAATCATATCAAATTGCCAAAATTAGACCATTTTTGACCATCACAATGGCAATGCATATAGTTCAAGTTAACTAGTTAACTTCTATACCAAACAATTCAACTTTTATGCTTCAACCTAAAATGTATCCTCCCCACTTTTGCCATTGAACAACCCCTCAGTCTCTTATTCTACTCTCCAACTACCAAAAACCTCTGCATTCCTTTTTCAGACTTGACTCAACTATCACCTCCTCCTTTAAAGACATCCCTCAAACTGCAAGATAGGAAAAGCAAAAAAAAAAAAAAAAAAACCAAAACAAAATAACCGTCAATGACCCTAAACAAGAAATGCTTTCTGCCTTCTTTTAAGTTTTTTTATTTGAATCCTCCTTGGAGAATTTTTCTCTTTTCATCTTAAATTATAAATATTTTTAGGGGCACCTGCGTTACTCAGTCAGTTAAGCATCTGCCTTGGGCTCAGGTCCTGGGATGGAGACCCACATCAGGCTCCTTGCTCAGCAGGGATCCTGCTTCTCCCTCCACCAGCCACTTCCCCTGATTGTGCTCTCTATCTCTCTGTCCAACAAATAAATAAATAAAATCTTTAAAAACAAAACAAAAATTTTAATCCACATTTGATCATTCCTATGATACTGTAATCTCCATAAGGGGAAAGACCATAGGTTCATCATATTTCAATTCCTCAAGATTAGAACTATAGTCATCAATAAATGTATATATAATTAATGATGATGCCATGTTTAAACCATGCATACCTGGATCTTATCACTTTTCCCATTGCTTATCACTTTTCACATTTTTTTAAATTTTATTTATAAGAATTATAATTATATAATTAATTAATTATTTTTATTATTAATCTTATAATTAATTATAAGAATTCTTAATTATAAGAATTTAATGATTTTAGCACCTAAGTGTAGGGAACTTGTCTTGTATATCTTTAAATCACTCAAACCTATTTTAAAACCAGTACACAGTTGGTGCTCACTGAATGTACATTCCATACATACACAGTATGCCTCAATGTTCCAATCCTAACTCCACCCATTAACTAAGACTAATGTAGCTTTAGTTTCTGTTTACAAAGTTTGCTTATACCATGTTGTTATACTCAGCCTTCAAGTGTCTTACTGTACTGGCTGATTTACCAGTTTATCCTCCAATAAAGTATCTTATACATAGATGGAAATGGCCTTTATTTAATGTTAAAACTTTGGAGATATCAATTTCAGATAATACACTTGAACCTGTCTGTCATTATTAATTGTCTACATATTTCTTTGTGAGGACTCAATACCTAATCCATGGCTTATTGATTTTAAGAGCAATATTAAGTACTACTCTCTAATGTTACAGAGGTGTAAAATTTTAAAAACAGGAAAATACAATAGTACCCACTATGTGCCATGTGCTCAATGAACGCTTTGCATTCTAATTCATTTAATTCTTAACAGAATCCATTATGTGTCATGTTATTAAACCAGGTTAACTATAGAAGGAGACTTAAACAAGGTGTGTATCTTAGGCAAGACCATAAAGTGAGCAGTTGGCAGAGCTTGAATTTATACCAATTTTGTCTCACTCTACAGTCCGTACTTTATTCACTTCATCATATTTTCAGAAAGATAAACCAGATCCCAGGAATGAGGCTGACCACAATCACTGTTTGTATTTTTATGCCATCATTTACTCATTCAGTCATGTGCTCATACAACACTATTAGTGGTTAAACAATCATGTGAATTATTAAGAATCCAGTTGCCTGGGTCATAGGGTATTTATTCCAAAGATACAGATATAGTGAAAAGAAGGGGCACATGAACCCCAATGTTCATAGCAGCAATAGCCACAGTCGCCAAACTGTGGAAAGAGCCAAGATGCCCTTCAGTAGACAAATGGATAAAGAAGATGCAGTCCATATATACAATGGAATATTACTCAGCCATCAGAAAGGATGAATACCCACCATTTGCACTGACATGGATGAAATTAGAGGGGATTATGCTAAGTGAAGTAAGTCAAGCAGAGAAAGTCAATTACCATGTGGTTTCATTTATTTGTGAAACATAAGGAATGGCATGTAGGACGTTAGGAGAAAGAACGGGAAAATGAAGTGGATCAGAGGAGGAGAGGAACCATGCAAGACAACGGATTCCTGGAAACAATCTTAGGGTTTCAGAGGGAAGCGCATGGGGGGATGAGTTAGTCCAGTGATGGATATTAAGAATGGCACATATTGCATGGAGCACTGGGTGTTATACACAAATAATGGATCTTGGAACACTACATCAAAAACTAATCATGTACTGTATAGTGACTAACATAACATAATAATAATAATTTTAAAAAAAGAATCCAATAATGGTGAAAGTAGAAAGGTAATAGACATTTGCTCACTTCCTACAAAGTGCCATAACTGCTGCAAGAGTTTCGTTATACATTGTTTTCTGTACTCTTTGCAATAACCCTTGGAGATAAAAACTTTCATGTGACTTTCATGTGACTCTCACATAAGCAAAGGAGAGCTCAGAAAATAATACCTCATTCAGGCTAATAGCCAATAGGTGAAAGAGGTGCCATGCAGATGTGGGTCTTTGTAACTTTAAACCCTGATTCTGCTACATGATGCCAAGCTCTCTCTCTAGGAGTGACAAAATTCCTATTTGGGGACAAATGCATAGTAGGGATTATACAGCAGTAAACCCTGGACCTTCTGCTGCCAATTCTGGGACTCTGCACATCATGGGAAAGTTTTTTGTATTTTTTTTATAGACTTATTGAAAAAGTAATAGAGCCATTGACAAACTTACAAGCAGTAGATAAACCAAAAAAGAAGTGACAATTATGTCATAGAGGTGTTAGATAATGTTATGGTGGCAATTGTATTACAATATATAAATGCATCAAATCAATATATTGCACACCCTAAACTTATACAGTGTTATATGTCAATTATATTTCAATTTTAGAAAAAAAAAATACACTGACCCCTTAACACAGCCAAATACCTTACAAAGAGATGTGGTTAAGGAAACTGGCTGACTGGACAAGAAATTCTTAGCACCAGAAATGATTAACATTTATAATATATTTAATCATGCATTTTCTTTTTCATTCTTTGGAGTGTTTATGCATCCATGCAAAATATTAAGTACTAAGAACATAGCAATGGCCAGCACCATTTTGGTATCCATTCTCAAGGAGCTCATCCTCTGTGGCACTGGATCCCAAATCTACCTTGGCATCAGGATAATCAGGGGTATTTGTAAAAGTACGGTTCAAGTTCTCTGAGTAGAATCTTGGGAGTATCAATATAACTATATATTATAATGGTTATAGAGAGGATTGGGGTATTAACAATGACTTGAAGCATTTGTATTGTGTCATTTTAGGCTAATCTGGAACTACATTTCCTAGAATTACCTTCCATCCATGGTTCCTGCTTAGCTAGGTATGCAACACATTTTGCTTGAGAGCTGGAAAGCAGAAGTGAAGCAGCAAGTGTCTTTTATACTCAGAAAGTCACTCTAGGGCAGAAGCCCTGGGCAGCTCCCACACCTTTCATATGCAAACAGGTTCACCTAGATGATGTGGGACAATAGCAGGGCCCAAAGAATCTTGATTCCCTGCTAAATATTCCTCCATTTTCTCTAACTCCTAGGTCAGGGGCATATTTTACTCTGTGATGAAAGGCAATCAACAATCATCTTAGGGAGGATACCCCTAATGTTTCAATTGGAACTTTGGACGTGGTGAGAGACCCAAAGGTTTCAGTTCATTCTTGCATGGTCCAGTTTAACCTAAACATTTCAACTGTTCTTATTTCTGCCACATCATATATATATTCTGTTTTCAGGTATCAGCACCAAACATAAACAACAGTTTTACACAGACTGTATGACTATCTCCCACAGATGCTTTATGTCAAATACTTATGATAAATCTTTGTAAGTATTAGCATTTATGCATGTACACATATGCACATCTATGTATATTTATACAAATATACATGTGTTTATGTGCATACATAGATGTAAATATGGATATGAATGTGTGATATATGCAAACATAAACACACACAAACATATAAACATATACACATCTGTTTGTCCATCTAATCAAAAACATTCTAGTAGTTTTGCTTTTCTGACAACCTTGAATGATATAGAACTTGATACTGAAAGTGATCCCAGAGAAATGGAACTTGAATGATGAATTATCTGAATTTATTCTGGATTCTCTGGAGTTGGTTCCCTGATTCTGATTAAGGGCATTAATACTCTTTCTAGCAGTAAGGAGTACACTAGTCGTAACTGTGGAAATACAGTTGTTTAAACATATCACCTGTAGACCCCAGTAATAAATTGCATAGAGAAGGCACACTTTTGTGTCACCAAGTATTTGAGGCCATAAAACATGTTAGTAAAAGTAAATAAGATAATTGAGAGGATTGATAACTTATAAGTGCTCTTTGGAGAACCTGGGGAAAAATGATGACCTCAAGGCTTTAAATTTCTAGCTAAAAGTTCATGTAAGGAATATAAAAATATCCGTGATAGCCCTAAAATAAATTCTTATACCCCACAGCTGCAGAAAAAAGATTTTTGTGAAACCGAACTAAGTCTAATCTAGGCGGCTAAATTACAATGCATATCGAACTTCCAACTCCTCAGAAAGTATTATATTAAAGTTTGGCTGTTAATTGGGAAGGATAATTGAAAAATTGAGATGAAGACATATGGGCAGATTTTCATAAACCTGGGAACAGTGAACATTAAATTCTGTTGAGTCTCATTTGTCATAGAAGCAGTCTTCTGCTGAGGGGGTTTGTCAGCTCTTTCCTCAAGAACCTGTAATGGCTTCCCTTGAGGTACTTAGCTAGCAAGGGGTTGCTGATCCTTTTCAAGACATATCACTAACACTCTTCACTGCTTATTGACCTAAAACCAGACTTAAGACCACGTGGGCTCCCAATAGTGTGGTGCAAAGTTTGACTGCTAATAAGGCATGAAACGATGAAATGTCACAATTAAATGTATGACCTACACAGTTTATACAAACAGAAAACTGGGACAACGTGTAGAGGAAAAGATCCTTTGGAGATAGAATTGAGGTAGAAGGAATTAAAAATCAGATCAAATTAATTTGGCTTGAACTATCATTTATTATGGGTTCACTGAGCAGATATCTGGATTAAATATGTTAGACTGAGTGTTGGGAATAAACTCTTAACAGTTAAGTTACTTGGTTGGTTAAGTAAAGTGTGAACCAAAAACTCACCCACACTAAATAAAGTTAAAATGCAGGAACTTAGGGAAACTGGAAACCTATAGTGTACTTAACATATAAGATATTCTCACTTACCCACTGAATATATTTCCTGGAAGAGTCTGAAGGAGAGTTCTGTTATCATGACTGGGAAATATATTTGTAAGGGGAGTTCTATCATCCTTGAAAAGCACTGAGATGTTCTCTATAAGCCAGAAATGACAGAAGAAACTACTGACATTGATCTAAGATCCCTAAATATAAGGCATAGGATCTTAGATGTCGGAAGCCAAGTTTTAGCTCCTTGTTGCAGAAGCCAAGGTCAGTGCTGTTGCCAAAATGGGTAGGATAGCTGAAACACTTACCATAGCAAATTAAGCCTCAGCAATGTTTTTCATTGACTAATAATGCTGCTCCTAGAACTGAAATATACGGATAGGCTTCTGAAGTAAAGTATTTCTTTATTAGTAGAGGCAGGAGAGTTCTAGGTCTGAGTTTATAAAGGAGAGTTAAGGCCTGTCATCAAAATCGCAGACATGAGCCAAATCCCAGACACAGATTCCTTTGGATAGAGGGAAGGGTAATATAGTCTCTGCTATGCAACCAAAAATGTATATTATACATTTTCTCCTAGATTTCTCCCCAAAGAAGCTTCTGCCATTCATTGGGACACATAAATTAGGAAGACAAAATAGCATTCAGGCTTTGTAGAATTTCCAGATATGGGATATGAACTGACATGAATTTTTACAAACTGAACCTCAATCATGGTTCCCCCAGTCAGAATAGAGATTCATGGAGATAAAGTAATGGAATTTGTGGTTGGTTCTATCTCATAGTGGGTACAGAGAGTCCCTGAAACCTTATTATATTTCCCTCCCAGATCCAGAATGTTAAACTAGAGTAGACATACTTTCAAATGGAGAATCTCCACATTGGTTATCTGATCTGCAGAGTGCAGGCTCTTACGATAGGGAGGGCCAAGAGGAAAACTCTAGAACTGACTCTGTCTAGCAAAATAGTAAATTAAAAGCAATGCCACCCTTTTTAATGGATGACAGAGATCACTGAACCATGCATAACTTGAAAAATGCAAGAGTACTTATCTCCCTCATCTCCTTTCAACTCACCTTCCAGGGCTGTGCAGAACCCAGATGGCTTTTCAAAAAATTAACATGTAGTGGCTACAGCTGCTCTTCTAGATGTGATTTCATTATTAGAGTAAATCAATGCATCTTTTGGCACCCAGTATTAGATATTATCTTTATATTCCCATCTATATTTTTCCCCCATTTCCAGAGTTGTTAATAAAGATCATCAGATGTTAACTTTCAGCCAGAAGGACCAGCAGTATGTCTTCACTCTTATACCTAGAGACTATCAAGTCATCATCGCTATTTCATAATCCAGTCTTCAGGGACTTGACCATCTTTCCATTCTACAGGACACATATCACACTGATGATGTCATACTGATTGAACTTGATGAGAAGGACATAGCTGCTACTGTAGGCTCATACCTGAAGGATGTATGCCGTAGAGTGGAGAATTTTTTTTTTCCACAAAAACACAAAAACCTGCCAATTAGGTAAAATTTCTAGAGGACCTGTAATCTACTGGCTTGTTGAGATATATTTTCTGAGGTAAAAGAAATTGTTGCATCTGAACTTCCTACCATTAAGAAAGAGGCATGATACCTAATGTGTCATTTTGATTACTGGAGGCAAGATACTTCATTTGGACAGGCTGGTTTGGTTTATTTATTGAGGAATCTGAAAGGCTATTAGTTTTGAGTAAGGCCCAGAACAGGAGAGGCTCTGCAAATGTCCAGGTCATGGTATAAACTGTTTTGCTCTTTTGGCGGTATGACTCAGCAGATCTGATAGTGGTATTGGAAGATAGGAATGCTATATGTATTTGGAAGGCTGCAAAAGATCAATCATAACACATATATTTATGATTTGGAACTAAGATATGTCACCATCCCCAGATAATTATTCTATTTTTGAGTAACAATATTTGGCTTGGTACTGGACCTTAATACAGCCAAAATGCTTGACAACAAGCCACTAAGTTACCACATAATCTGAACTTCTTATCATGATGTTGGTATTGTTTGATCCATTAAGTTAATTATGCAGAGCATTTCATCATCAGATGTAAATTTTATATATACGATTGGGCTCAAGCACATTCTAAAGTTATATGAGCAAGTGACATAGATGGCTATGGCTTGCATTCCTATTTTATTACCTCCTTCCTCCTAATCTGTAGTAGCCAACTGGCTGAAGGATAAGCAAAAATAAGGTCTGGTTTACAGATGGTTCTGAAAATATGATGGTACTACCAGAAAGTAAATAGGTTTAGAACTATAGCTCTGCAACCTACCACAGATGCATTCTGGGGAAACCTGGAAGAACAGTGTAGATAAAAATTCTTCCAATGGGCAAAAATTTAAGCAGAAACTTGGTCATTTTGCCAGAGAGAATTTTGTGTGTATGTGTGTGTGTGAGTGCGTGTGTGTGTGTAACATCATGGGCTAATTGTAAACAAATATTCTTTCAGTGGACAGAAATCCAAGCAGAAATTTGGTTGGCCACTTTGCAAGAGGTGTGTGTGTGTGTGTGTGTGTGTGTGTAAAATCATGGGCTAATGGTTTGGCTGGATGGTCAGAGCTTGAAAGGGACATGATTAAGAAAATGGGGAAACAAAGGCAGAGCCATGTGAACAGACCTCTCTGAATGGACACAGAATGTGAAAATAAGAGTGTTGCATATGAATGTTCACCAAAGGACAGCCTCAGGAGAAGAGTATCTTAATAACTGGGTGGACAGTTGACCTGTAATCATTATTCATGCTCTTTACCCAACTATTCTAGTACTTTTTTCCAGTAGGCTCATAACAAAAAGTATTCATGGCAGCAATAATAGAGGTTATGTCCAGTCTTAGCAAGATGGACTTCCATTCACAAATTATGATCAGGTTGCAGCTACTGCCGATTGCCCAATGAATCAACAGCAGAGACCAAAACTGAGAACCCCTTCCCCCATATGCCATCACTTCTGGTGGGATCAGCTACATGGCATCAGGTTGGTTAGGTAAGATCACTTTCATCAAGGAAGAAGAGCTTTATTCTCACTGGAAGATGCATACGCTGGGTACAGATTTACCTTCCTTGTGTTTGTTGAAATTACCATCTATTTTGATTTATAGGATGTCCAGTCTACTGTCATGACATTCCATACATCATTGCTCTTGACCATGGAACTCATTTTACAGGGAACAAAGTGTGCCAATAAAGTCATTCTGATGGGATTCTCTTGTTGCATCATGTACACAAATACCTTGAACCAGCTGGTTTAGTAGAGAGATAAAATGCCTTTTGAAGACAGAATTAGAGACCTAGGAGACAACACCTTATAGGTGTGGGGTAATGTCCTCTAGGCTGTAGCATGTGGCCTAAATCAGTGATCGAGAATTCCTAACATAAGGTGAATGATAATAAAAAGGCAGTTAGAATTTATGATACTAGATACCCCACACTAACTCTTATCTCTGGACCAGTGATGTACATTCTGAGTTTCAAATTACCAGGGCAGAGACAAAATTACCCTGAATTGGGGAATCTGGATTGTTCTATATGGAGAGTAAATATTCCCTGTTCCAAAAATATAACACAAATAAGTGAATGTTATTGTATTGAACAATTATCCCACTTACTTAAACTTCAGGAAAGATAGTCTCGTTGAAAGAAAATGGCTCCAAAATGTAATTTTAAAGACATAAAAATCGGGATAGTATGTTTACTATGATGACTATCCACCCAGGCATTTAGAACGCTCAAGTGAATCACATGAAGAAAAAATCACCAATCTTCAGTGTCATCCAAAGTTATTACAAACACAACTGGGGAATATATCACAGTGTCAATTCCTATTATGTTATATATTGGGAAATTATGTCGAAATTATTCACTGGAATTTGAAAAGTTAAATAGCCACATGGACCATGAACTTGCTTATCACTCCATAAAAAAGAAAAAAAAGGAGAAAGTACATTAAAACTCTGGAAATTTTATGGTACTTGTTCATTTATGTATATTTAATGACTATTATATGTGACATGTTTGCTAAATACCTCCAGTCAGTGCTTTTCACCAATTCTTATAGGAAAGGAATAATTAATTAGAGGAGGAAGATTTAAAGGATGAATTATCTGTGAATGATGGGGTACCCTCAGACTGAGTACCTGTAATTTATTCCCTCCGATGTCTCTGTAGTTCTGAGTAACGAAAGCACACAAGACCTATGCTTAATCTTGTGTTCTGTGACCTGTTAGCTGGTGACTTTGGGCAAGGCACTCAGCTGCTGTAAGTCTTGGTTTCCTGAACCATATAATGGCATTATCATATTGATCCCTTGCAATGTGTCTATGAGAACTTCACGTGACACTTGTAAAATCCTGACTCTGAAATACTGTGTGGTGCATGCTAAGTACTCAATAAATGGTAGCTACAATTATTTTATAGGACATCCAAACTTACAAATTAAACATTGTCATGATATGTTACATTTTGAACAAGAGAAAAAAAACACTAATTCTACACCATTTTTTACAGATAAATAAAAATAGGAAGCGACAAGTAGCTGCTTGAAACTGCAGATAAGGCTCACAAATTCTTCAGAATGATTGTTTGCCTCCTTCTTTCCAACTTGAAAACAAAGGTAATCTGTTTTCCAAGTTGTTTTTTTACAACTCTACCCCCCCAGCCCCAATCTTTAACAGTGCCTTATTTACTTGTTTTCTAATGATTTCCTGCAGCTTTTCTCATCAGGTTGTCTCATCTGGAACCGAACATATGCACTACAGGCCCTAATTAAGGCTAACTAAAGTACCTCTTGCTCTTCTGTTTATCCAGTCTGCTGGCACTCAAGAGAAATGACCCTGCCACAGTGGGCTCAGCCACAGCTTGGCTGCATCGCTGAAAGGGGACATTGTATCCACGTCAGATGCTAGCCCCAAATGATACCAGATAAGAATGAAAAATGACACAATGTCTCACGTGACAAATTATGCCCCTTAATAGTAAAGGGCCACTTAGAAAGCATTTAAGAAAACCACAGAGAAAATATCCGGTAGGAAATGGGAAAAGAGAGTCCTTTAGAAAGTAAAAATAAAAGTAACTCTCTGTTTTATAATTTCCCACTCCTCAGCCTTTCCTACAACTCTAAAATCCAATCAAGCTTAAAGGGAAATTATTTAATTGTGATTGATTTATGTCTTATTTTACCAAGAAATGAGTTAAAATGATTAATGTGGTTTTTCTTTCTTTTTTTTTTTAATGTGGTTTTTCTTAAGCTCTAAGAAATTTTATTTTGAGTTGTTGCTTGGACACACTTAGTGTTTGCTTTTTCTAGTTAATGGGAACTGTTTATTGAATTGTCTGCCCTTCAGAACCAATACAGAGACTGCTATCGCAAGGTACTTGGTCTGTACCACTCTGCTTCCGTCAAAACCAGTTATCCCGTTTGCCTTTCTCTGGTTAGCCTGTGCACTGACACCTGCCAGGCAGCAGAGCCAATATCTTCTGAAGAGGAACTGCAGTGAGGGTTTCTAATTCTCCAGGGGCACAAGTCCTTCTCACCTTTAATGCTCTGTCCCACTATTTTATTCTTCTTCTGACTTTTTCAATGCTCTTCCCTAAGACCAATGGAGTTCCCAGTGACAGGATCACAAGGATATTTCCCTGGCTGGTTCATACGCTTTGTTACTAAGTGGTGGAGAGAAAGAGAATGGGTTGGATCCAGACAGGCTTGCATTCATCTTTAGTCTATGTGGTCTGAGGCAAGTTCTAATTTCTTAGTCTCCGTGTTATCTATCATTGAGGTGTTTTTTTTTTTCCCCCTAAGATTTTATTTATTTATCTGACAAACAGAAATCACAAGTAGGCAGAGAGGCAGGCAGAGAGAGAGAGAGAAAGAGGGAGAAGCAGGCTCCCTGCTGAGCAGGGAGGGCTCGATCCCAGGACCCTGAGATCATGACCTGAGCCAAAGGCAGAGGCTTCTGAACCATCCAGGTGCCCCTGTCATTGAGGTTTTTGCTTTGTGTTAAGACAACACTATATAAACACTGTAGAATGGTTGGGGATGAAGTGATAAAATAAATATATATAATGGGCACATAAAATAATTTTTCTCTATTTCAAATTATATTTAATTATGGAATATAGAAATTATATCTTTAAATATCTTCCAACTTTATAGCCAATCATAACCTTCGAAAGGGCAGGATCTAGTTCCTAATTTCTGTCCAGTCACCCATGACTCTTGGTTCTAACAGACTCAGTCCTTGCTACTCTGTCAAAAGCTGCATATCTACTGGCAGTAGATATGCAGCTGCCATACCCGTTGACACTGAAGAACAAGGCAGGGTTGCGGGCTCCTAGAAACCAAGAGCACATTGCTTTGATACCAGAAGATGCCAGTCATCATGCATCTTTCCAGAGCTTTACTTTTTGTTTAGAATAAAGCTCATCCTTCCTGGTTCTTATGGGCCTCTTTCTGTTCGTCTTCAGCCCGTCCCCACTACTCTGAGACACTCAAATCCACTGCAATCCTGCAATCTGGGTCTGTCTTTGTTTCTCACTGCATCTAGAGGATTCTTCTAAGCCCTCTTGAGAGCCTACTCCTCAAGACTCAGATCAAAGATTGCCAAGAAGCCCTTCTTTAGTGAGTCAGGCCTTTCTTGCTCTGCATTCTCAAAGTCAGGCCTCATTCTAGCCCTGAACCTTACCCAGAACCATGAAGAGTCACTTAATACACGTTTCTTAAATTACTTAATGAACAAATATTTATCTCAATGGATTATCAAGACTTGACAGTTCTTTTTTTATCTATTAGAAACACCCTAAGAGCAGAAGATTATTTTGTACCCTGTCACCAAACTTGTCACACAGTGGATAGTCTGAACAAAGCAGTTAAATAGTTACATAGATAGTTAAATTTCTCTGGCATGTAGTTGTACTATTGCATAGGTGAGAAGTACAGAGCCACACAAGGTGATATACATGTGAACATGGTTATCTTTATAGGAAAAGCAATGCTTTTTTATTAATGATAATCACTAATATTTCATATGTATTATGTGCAAGGCAATGTGCTAAGAGATAGAGATGCATTATCTTATATAATCATATGAAAAATCTATGATAGTTTACTATTACTGTTCTTGCCTAATGTTCAGGAAACTGAAACTTAGAGGGGCTGGTGGACCACCAATGTTATACCTCTAGAGGCTGATAAAGTAGGGACGAGGATCACGTCTACAGGAAGCCAAATCCCAAGCTGTCAATAATACTATACTGTCCACCACTGCTCTTATGGGTAATACCTTCTAGACTGTAGCTAATACAGTAAAAACTTTTATGCCCTAAAAGGGATACCCTAGCAGCTTAAAGAAATGCAGGTAGCAAGTGACTGAAACATTTCTGGGGAGAACCTTAAGCGTCAGGAGACTTGAAGTCATGAACTGGAGTGTGATTAACACTGCAAACATATAGTACATGCACACAAATACAGTGGGGCAAAGAATATCAGCATGGTCACACACGTATCATGCACCGTCAGAATGCTGTGCACGGAGAAACTGAGAGCAGAGGATGCCTATCATATGTAATCACCATGATAACTTCATGATGTGGAGTATTAAATTTCATTGAAAAATTAGTTCATTGAATCATGGTTAGGATAGTCTTTTGGGGGCGCCTGGGTGGCTCAGTGGATTAAAGCCTCTGTCTTCGGCTCAGGTCATGATCCCAGGGTCCTGGGATCAAGCCCCACGTCAGGCTCTCTGCTCCGGAGGGAACCTGCTTCCTCCCCTCTCTCTCTCTGCCTGGCTCTCTGCCTATATGGGATCTCTCTCTCTCTGTCAAATAAATAAAATCTTAAAAAAAAAAAAAGATAGTCTTTTGAAAGTAATTTCTGTCTTGTTCTACTTGCTGTAGGAATAAGAAAAATAAAGTTATCCCTCATCTTCCCCACTTGCCCTAGTGACTTTTTTTTTTTTTTTGGTATGTTTTTGTTTTTATTTTATTTAATCAAGGAGAGGTTGGAACATGGATTAATATCTTGGTTTTCTTAGTGCACTTACATGGCCCAGGCCTTTGATTAGCTGGGTATGTTACCTGGCAATTTAGAAAAGACAAAATTGCCACACAAGCAGTGGGTAGAAGGTTGACTCCCCATTACCTGGGAACACTGAGTATTATGTGTTTCTGGAAGTGCTCTCTGGGCATCACTGGTATACAGCACCGCAGTGGAAGTTGGAACTTGAGGTCAATTGATTTCATGGATGTTTTAGAGACTAGCACTCAGTAGATACCTAAGTCTAGCATAGGGAGAGGAAAACAGCACAACTTTGAGTAGCCCATGTGAGTGACTAAGCCCAAATGCTGGCATCTGTAACAAATTTAAAATCAATGGGCATTTCTTTGGCTTTTTCTGAACTGTGAGAACCCAGGGTTTTTTGTTTGTTCCCAGGGAAGATTTCTTGATCCTCTCTTTACCCTTGAATAACTGAGATTAGACTTCCAGGCAACCCTAAAATGTGAAAATGATTCCTTGTATAATAGGATATAGGGGAGGAAATACAGAAATTAGTCATTTCCTGCAACCTGAGTGTGTTAATATGTATTTATATTGATTGTGCACTTATTTAACAATTCTTCATTAATTACCAAATTGTTTTGGGCATTCTGCAGCATATAGGGATAAAATAATGATCCAGGCATAGTTTCTTATTTTAAAGGGCCCAGGGTACTAGCAAGACAGAGCTAACTGGCAGATACAGGATAGTGCAGAATACCCAAGACTACAGTAAGCATATGTAATCAGTTTTAAAGGATCATAAAAGAGAGACTGCTGATTTGCTCTTCAGGATCAGGGAAGACTTCCTGGAAAAAGAGAAAAGCTAAGCTGTATTCAAAACAGCTCAGAAACAATGCAAGTTTGGTCAGGTCAACAAAGGTTAAGGAGTATAGACTCAGAATGATTCAGTAGATAGTACATCTAGAAAATGGCAGAACTGCAAACCAAATTTGGTGCTGTTTCTACTAATGCAGATATTAGGAGAAGGCCTTTGTCTAATGAAAGCAGGAATGGGCCCACCAAACAAAATTAAGAGAAAAGCAGACTTCAGCTACTGAGGCCAACATAGAACTCTGTCTTCAGGTCCCATCTGAGGCCCAATCTCCAGAAACAGATGAGCAGGCCAGATGTACACAGTTAGTCTGCTACCTTACCAGCTCAATAATTCTCATTATAGTAATTGCAATCAGATGTCAGTAAGACTGGAGCCTCAGTCTCTCTTTCCCCCTTTAATCCCATGACATGAAACAGAGCTGCAATTGAGTCTCCAGATTTCCTCTATGCATGGGCCCCTGCAGATACCATTGACTAGAAGCTGCTAAGATGATAAAGGAAGTATTAGTGGCAAGTCCCTAGGCTTACCATATGTATTTTACAAAGCACACAGGCACTGCACAAACCAGAGGCTAATACATGCTGGGTGGCAGTAGCAGCAAGAGCAGCACCATAGACAGCTGTGGTACAGCCACCATGAATTTGCATAAGATGTAATTTTATTAGATAGATGGCCCTATTTGATTAATCATAGCAACTAGTGAGAAACAATATTTGCATAGAACATATCTTTTCTGTCCGAGCCTCCATTGGTATGTGAGACACATTCAACGAAAAGCAGTTAGCAAATGGGCATCAGGCACATAAAAGGTTTATGTTGTTTTTACGAACAAAATTGCTGTTTACAAATATCACACAGCAGGTTCTCTGTTTTATGGACAGAAATAATTCACTCTGAAGCTATAAAGGTCCCAAAGAAATGGGTTTGCTTATATCCATCCCATTTTAAATTATGAGAAGCCCACACCCCCACCTTGGAGGCTTGAACCTTTTCTGGCCATGTCTTGAATATTCACACACACTAGCCAAATGATGAATCCTGGCCGGCGAGGCTTGTGGCTACAGTTCATTTACAGCGCGTTAGCTAAATGTCATTATTCTTTGCAAAGTGCAGGCAAACAGAGAAGTTTCTATAGCAGAAAAAGCCTGACTCTTCATTTTTTCCCAAAGGGGTATGGTTCGGTCTATTTCAAGGGGACAGGAGAACAAAGATTGTAAGCAAATAAAAAGTAATTCCCACTCTAAAGCACTTTGGAAACAATCTTCCTAGATGCAGCTTAATTTTTTTCAAAAGGAATTTAAAACATAAACTTTTTTTTTTTTCAATTTGCCTATTTTAACATTTTTACTCTCCTTCACTTGAAACAACCTACTACTTCATTTGGAAAGTGAGACTAGCTTGCAAACTTATTATCATCGAATAATGTAATAGGAGAGTGAAGCTCTCCCTCCCCTGCCCAATTAGTAAAGGTACAGGGCTTCTAGTCTGAAATGGCAACCGAGAACTGGCTTTGTCTTTAATGTTTCTACAACAAGAACAAAGAACAGTAAGACCTAACAGAGCTGAAAAGGAAAACAAAAAGAAACATTTATTAATTTAATAGATTTTAGAATTAATGGGTATATGTAAATAAAACCTAATAATTATAGAATGGATTATAAACATCATATCATCCTAAAATTTTAAAGATGAGCTGGAAGAAAAGAGAAAGGACAGAATTAAGGGTAAATGTGAACTTTTTAAATTAGATCATCAATAACTAGACTGTTAATTTGTGCTGTAATGTTAATCTTTAAGAAAAGAACTAAATAGAGGGAAGAATTTTTTCACTTTATATCCATTCTTATTATTCTAAAGATTTTGCTCCATATGTATAATGTGTTTTTCTATAAATTAAAACATGAGATAGTGGGGTGCTTGGGTGGCTCAGTTGGTTCAGAGCCTTCTGCTCTGATTGTGATCTTGGAGTCCTGGGACTGGGTCCCACTCACATCATCAGGCTCTTTGCTCAGGGGAAGCCTCCTTCTCCTGCTCCCTCTGCCTGCCATTTCCCCTGCTTGTGCTCTCTCTCACTGTCAAATAAATACAGAAAATCTTAAACAAAACAAAAACAAAACAAAACAATGAGCTAGCTGGCATATATATTATGATTTCAACTATGTTAAAGAAAAAGAAAATACAATTTACTTAATATGCATAATATCTAGTTGAACTAAAGGCAATAACTGGAATGGGAAGAGGGACTGATGGGGCCAGGATAGAGGGCACAGTGCATAGAATGGGGGATCCACTGTTCACATCCTAGTATCCCCACCCATACTGTATACTTCAGCCCCGTGCTTCTGGGGTTAACGCAGCCTGCAGACCATGCCTTCCGTTCAATGTCAACTAAAACCAAGAGAAATTCACCTCTCTTTTGTCTTTATCAGATCAAATTTATCAGATAAATGGGGGTTGTCCAGCTGCTTCACCAAAGGCATTGCTCTCTGCCCTGAGCACATTTCCTCTGCACATTCACCCATCTCAGATGAGCAAACAGACTAAGTAGGGACCCACCCTGGACCTGTGAAATTAGTGTGCTGTTTGTGGACATCCTCAATCTCATGAATGATTCTCTTAGAGACTACTTCACATGGATATAGGGAGAGGAAAGCCTCTCACAAGGAACGCTGTATTTTGTGCAAGGTCAACACTCTTCTATACTATGGCATCTCCCTTCAAGGTCCCTTTCCTATCATTCAGAAAAGGAAATGGCAATGTCTTGTAATAGAATTGGGTCTTCCCTTGCATCTCTCCAAAAGCTGGCCTTGGTGAATTGGCCCCAACTGCAGGTGACTTCTTGACTTTTGGATGTGGGTTGCCTTTGACCTTAGTTCAGGCCTGGGAGAATGAGAAAACTCTGTGTCTATCCACCTGCTTACCATGAGAGCTCAGTCTAGCAGCTGTTACAGCATTCTACTTCAAAGATGTTAAGACTGAATTAAGAATGGATAGTAGTATGGAGGCTATAGAAGGAATTCAAATGATGTTTATGAGATAAAATAAGCAGGACCACATGAATAAATTGAATGCAGTAGAAGGTAAATGAAATGAAAAAGGAAAAGAATCAAGGTTTTTGACTTGAGTAGCTCCCTAGAGCACCAGCTGAGAAGGCAAATGGAAGAGGACAGGTTTGGGGCAGTAAGATGACCAGACTTTGAGGAAAACTTCAGTTTGACATATCTGTAGCATACTCTGAAGAAAATGCTTAGCAGACAGTTGGTCTGAAATTCAAGGTGAGGGATCAGAACTGGAGTCCTATGTGGGAAGTCATATGTATACTTCTGGTGAATATGACCACAGGGAAAGAAAAGGGAAACTTGTTTAAAAAGAAAAAAAAAAGTTTCAGTTATTTAGTGACAGGAAGCTGTGTTTTACAAGTGAAGGAGTAAAATAAAGGATGGGATTTCTTGAAGATTTAAACTCAAACTAATGTGACAATTATTCAAGAATCTGGTGCTTCTACCAAGAGCTGCTAGATGGTAGATGAAGTTCTGTGGAGACAGCTGCTGCAAGATTGCCAGAAACCTTTCTCTGGCATTTTACCAAAACAGCAAAGAGGATAGGATGGTATTGAAAACATGACTACTGACTTTAGATAAATTAAAAGCTTCCTATATGCTCTGTTTCAAATGATATTAAGGAAACCATTTCTAACTTGGAATCTAGAAAAAACTATTTTCTTTATCTCCTTAGTTGGACCACCGAAATATATCCTGCTCATTCCCAGACAAACTTAGTGACAGAGTTAAGCCATAGTCTTACCCTAATAAATGATAATAGGTAGGAAATTGCATTAGAAAATGAGAATTTCATTGCCATTCATGCAGCCATCTCCGGGCCAAAACAACTGGATGAGCCTTGAAATACCTCGGCATAATATTCTAGTAGGTGAAAAAGCTGATATCACACAACTATTTTTAGCACTTCTAATTCATAGATCAATAAATTATTACTCTGTCATATTGCATCACAGGAGATGCATAGAAAATAAATTGATTTTATGATTATTTGGTTTAGACATTATCAAATACAGGTGAAATGTGATTATTTTTGTCAGTTCAGATGTCATCTTAATTTTCTTTTTTTAGAGTGTAGAGGTTCAATCAATAAATATCTGTTTGTTTGCCAACATTTCTCCCTACTCCCTCCTTCATCCTGCCCTCCACAGCCCTTCACATGTCTAGCAACTAGAATGTATCTGGATTACAGTAGGACAGAGAAAGAAACCAAGATTTGAAGTTCACAGCTCAGTTGAGAAATAAGATTAATAAAGTTAAAAATCAAGGAGCTATGGGTGTCAAATTCCACCATCTAGACTGTAAATATGCTAGAGAAGCCATTCAGGGAAGCAAGTGATCAGTGCGGCTATAAGAAGTAGCAGTGCCCTACGTGGAGTATGTGCTAAGTTTTAAAGGGTGGAAAGGATTTAAACAAATTGAAGAAGGCACACCTAAATGGAAGGATATTCCATGTTTATGGACTGGAAGAATTAATGTGAAAATGTCCACAATACCCAAAGCAATCTACAGATTCAATGCAATCCCTATCAAAATTCCAGTGGCATCTTCCGCAGAAGGAGAAAAAACAATTATAAAATTTGTGTGAAACCACAAACCACCCCAAAAAGATAAAGAAATCTTGAGAAAGAACAATACTGAAGGCTACACTCTACCTGATTTCAAAATGTATTACAAACCTATACTAATCAAAACAGTTTGGTATTGGCATAAAAACAGACACACAGTCAACGGAACAGGATAAAGAGCCCAGAAATAAACCCTTCCTAAAGAGTCAACAAAAGGATCAAAAGTATACAGTGGGGAAAGGGCAACATCTTCAATAAATTGTGCTGGAAAAATGGGACAGCCACATAAAAATGAATGAAACTGCTCAACTGTCTTACACAATGCATACAAATCAACTAAAATTTGAGTTAAAATTTAACTCAATTAAAAACATGGATGTAAGACCTGAAACCACAGACTCCTAGGAGGAAACATGAGTAATAATCTCCTTGACACTGGTCTCAGAAATCCTTTTTCCCCCCAGATATGACACCAAAAGCAAAGAAAACAAAGGCAAAAAAAACAAAACAAAACAAAACAAAAACAAAATCCAAGTGGGACTACATCAAACTAAAAACTTCTGCATAGCAAAGGAAACCATTAATAAAATGAATATGCAAATTAATGAATGGAGAAAATATTTGCAAATCATTCATCTGTTAAGATGTTGATATCAAAAATATATAAAGAGTTCATATGCCCAGTAGCAAAAAAATCAATGAAAAAATGAATAGAATATCTAAACAGACATTTTTTGAAGAAAGACATACAGATGGCCAACAGGTACATGAAAAGATGTTCAAAATTACTAATCAGGGAAATGTACATCAAAACCACAATGAGACATCACCTCATCTCTGTTTGAATGATTATTACCAAAGCAGAAAAAATAACAAGGTTGGTGGGATATGGAGAAAGGGAATGTTTGCGCTTTGTAGATGAGAATATACATTGGTGCAGATACTATGAAATAGGGTATGGAGATTCCTCAAAAAAAATTAAAAATAGAACTACCATATGATACAGCTATCCTACTTCTGGGCATTTATCCAATGAAAACAAAAACACTTATCTGAAAAGATATAGACACCCCCATGATCACTGCAGCACTATTTACAATAGCCAGAATAGGACATAACCTTAGTGTCCATTGATGAATGAATGGATAAAAAATGTGGTATATATATTTATATGTATCACACAGGCATATACAAACACAGATAGACACAAACACAATGGAATATTATTCAGCCATAAAAAATAAAAATTTGCCACTTATGTTAACATGGATATAGCTTGAGGGCATTATACTGAGTAAAATAAGTCAGAGAAAGACAAATTCAGTGTGATCTCATATGTGGAAGCTAATAAAAAACATTCACCAAACTAATAGTTACAAAGAACAGATTGGTGGCTGTCACACACAGGGGGCAGGAGCTGGGCAAAATGGATAGAGGGAGTCAAAAGGTACAAAGTTCTAGTTATAAATAGGCCCTGGGGATGTAGTACATGGCACAGCAACTATAGTTAGTACACTATATTGCTTATTCGAAAATTGTTGAGAGTAGGTCTTAAAAATTCCCAACACACACAATCTGTAAACTATATTTAGTGCTGAATGTTAACTATCTTACTGTGGTGATCATTTACAATATATACAAATGTCAAATCACTGTGTTGTACACCTGAAACTAATATAATGCGGTATGTCTATTATACCTCAACAAAAAACATTTTCATAAACTATTAATGGACATAAAAATGAGTAGGAGTAGGACATAGATCAGTCAATTATTTAAAAAAAAAAGTGGGCATCTGCCATGGGCTAGCATTGTGCAAACCTAAGACTGAATAGTTGAATAGGGCAGAGCCATTTCAGGAGAACTCATAGCATATTAACTTAATAGATATGTGAAAAATTTAATTGCAACCTGACTTGTATATTATATAGGCTTATAGAAATCTAAAAAGAGTGATTTATTGTATCTGGAGAAACTGAAAAGACTTCACAGAGATTACATTTCAACTGGGCTTTATTTTTTAAAAATATTTTATTTATTTATTTGAGAGAGAGAGAGGGTATGAAAGGGGAGAGGGTCAGAGGGAGAAGCAGACTCCCCACTGAGCAGGGAGCCTAATGCAGTACTCAATCCTGGGAATCCAGGATTGTGACCTGAGCTGAAGGCTGTTGCTTAACCAACTGAGCCACCCAGGCATCCTTAACTGGACTTTAAAAAAGAGTATTCATTTCTTTATTTACTTATTCATTGATTCACTGATCTATGCTTTCATTCAGCATTGACAATAGTCCAGGCATGCTATGGACAAGAAAGAATAAGACTTTTTTTTTCTTTAAAGATCTCATTTATTTATTTATTCAAAGATTTTATTTATTTATTTGACAGACAGAGATCACAAGTAAGCAGAGGAGGAAGCAGGCTCCCCGATGAGCAGAGAACCTGATGCGGGGCTTGATCCCAGGACACTGGGATCATGACCTGAGCCGAAGGCAGAGGCTTTAACCCACAGAGCCACCCAGGCGCCCCAAGAATAAGACTTTTATTTTTTAAGTTTTTATTTAAATTTTAATTAGTTAACATGCAGTGTAATATTAATTTCAGGTATACGATTTAATGATTCAGCACTTATATACTGCTTAATCCCCATGACCTATTGAACTAATCCCTCCACCCACCTCTCCCCTGGGAACCATCAGTTTGTTCTCTACAGTTAAGAGTCTGTTTCTAGGTTCGACTCTCTCTCTCTACTTTTTTCCCCTATGCTCATTTGTTTTGTTTCTTAAATTCCACATATGAGTGGAACAATCTTGATTCTGAAGATCACAGAAACAACAAAAAAAATTCAGATACCAAATAAGTGTTCTAATGATACAGAGGAAGAATATAGGCCATATAAAGAGAGAAACATGAATTTCAGAGGGGAGAAAATGGCATCTGGTTAATGGTAAAGGATGAGTAGTGATTATTTAGGCCTGGGATATTGGGAGACATAGGAGAATGGGTTGTCTTTATGGGATTAAGAACACAAAGTTGGGAAAGATGATATAACCAGATAGAAATCTGTGGGTGCAGTGGAGTAGAGTGAAAGATTAAGTCTGGAAAGGAATTGTTGGCCTAATCCTAAAAGTCCTATAATGTCATGTCAAGGAAATTGAATTCAAAGGAATGGCATAAGCAGTTTTTTGTTTGTTCTTCTGTTTGTTTGCTTTTCAGATAGGTATGGTGGCAGTTTGAAGAATGAATTGAGTTTCACAGCAAGATTGGAACTAAAGGATATTTTTTTTATGTACCCGTGTGTAGACTAAGACTAAGGGTCTATTCTCTACATGTCTGTTCACAGCTCTCTCAAGAGCTTCCCAGGTGTAATCACAAACTGGAGCTTAAACTCAGGGGTGCAGGGAGAGATAGAAGACAGTGGCAGGCCACTCAAGGTTGGCAGATGGCAGTTTTAACAAGCAAAGGGAACATATATACATAAGGCTTGTCTGCGGCAGCAACACAATGAATGGATCACTGCACCTGCCCACCAAATCTTAAAAGTTTATAAAGAAATAAAAAAGAGTTTATAAAGAGGCCCGGAGTTAGTGTATCATGCAGGTGTTTCCAATACCCCATCATCATCTCAAGGCCATGTCCTTGGAACAGCCTCTTGGAGTGGGAAAGGCAAGAGGAACCCACATTCCAAGGACAGGGCAGTGGATGCGGAGACTCTAAATGCCCAGGTCCAGTTCACAGATCGATCTGTGGTCATTTTTTGAAAATTCCAGAGTAGTTAACATGCAGTGATATACTAGCTTCAGGTGTACAATAGAGTGATCCAAAAGATCCACACACTCCTCAGTGCTCATCAGACAAGTGTACTCCTAATCTCCTTCACATATTTTACCCATTCCCCTGCCACCTCTCCTCTGGTAACCATCTGTTCTCTTTGTTTTTTAAATTGTTTTAAAAAATGTTGGCAAATTCCAAATAATCAATAAATGTACAGATTAGATCGGTGTTATCTATATACCCAAGTATTAAATGTAGCCATTTTTTTTTCATTTTAAATATTTTATTTATTTATTTGACAGAGATCACAAGTAGGCAGAGAGGCAGGCAGAGAGAGAAAGAAACAGGCTCCCTATCAACCAGAGAGCCCGATTTGGGGCTTGCTCCCAGGACACTGGGATCATGACCTGAGCCAAATGCAGAGGCTTAACCCACTAAGCCACCCAGGTGCCCCTGTAGCCATTTTTTTTTAACCCATGAAAACATAGTCTTTAGACAAGGCATGTGATTAAGACCTTTTTGATTTCTCATCTCCCCTTTAATTATAATTCCAGAGAATGATATGTAATAATAGCCAAAGTTGCACTTATCTGGAAAGCCATCAGTTCATCAGAAAATTCACACTGACCACATGCTGAAGTTCACAAAATTAATAAATGTATCATGAAAAAACTTTAAATCTTAAGGAAATAAATCATAGTAAACACGGGATACTTGAGATAAACATCTCCAGAAAGCAGGGTAACTTACAGAAGTATAAGATTATTAGAAATAATGTCATAGATTGTTAGAGGCTTTGATAAAAGCCAACACCCAGAATAATGAGAGGAAATGTACCTGTGATATAAAATATGCAGCCAAATATGGTGGCATGAGGTGAACCGGCTTTTGAGTTTGGGAGAATGATGTTATATCTAGTGCTCCAGTTTTGAATAAGAAACATAGATTCAAATATAATTTGACCTTAATGATTTTAATGTAGACATCAAAATGAACTGGAAAGTATCTCCACCTTGCAAATAAATAAACTGAGGCTTTGATAATAATAATGTATTCAGGTTCAAGATCACAGAATTCATTTAGGTCTACACTTATAAAAACCACATATATTGTTCTTCTTAAATGTCAGTGTCCTTAGTACTTTATGTAACCCTTACAACAAGTCTATGAGGTACAAATCAATGATCCCCATTTTAATGCTAAAAGTGAGGAATAGAAAAGTTACATGTAACTTATTTAATTCATGCACACAGAAACACATAAAATGACCATATCACGAGAACTCTTATTTTCTTCATTTTTTTGATGAGAAAGTTGTAGCACATGAAGAGTTAAATGATCTTCTCAAACAATAAAACTAATAAATGATACAGTAAAACTAATAAATGATACATTTAGGATTAGGATTAGAATTTAGAATATTATCCCAGAGCTAGGCACACTCCAGCCAACCAGTTTGCAGTGTCTTTTAGAGGAGTAGTTGCATATAACATCTTCTGGAACTGGCACAATTTTTAAACTAACTTTCAAATAAGGATGAGGAAAGAAATCCTTATTTATGTTCTTTAAGCATTCATGTGATTTTTTTTTTTTTTTTAAATAGTGTTTTACTTTCTCAGCAAGGCTGCTCTCGATTACGTTGTAATGCGACTGGGCTAATTTACTTATTTGTTTTGGAAACTAACTACACCACACCTTTCCTTTCCTTTTTCTTTTTCTTTCTTTCTTACTTTATTTTTTTTTTATGAGTTATTTATTTATTTGACAGAGAGGGAAAGACAGAGAGACAGAGATAGAGAAAATGAACTGGGGGAGTGGTAGAGGGAAAAAATCTCCAGCGGAAATCCTGGTGAGTGCAGAGCCTGCTACGGTTGGGGCTCAATCTCAGGATCCTGAGATCATGACCTTGAGATCATGACCTGAGCCAGAAGCAAGAGTCAGACGCTAAACCCACTAAGCCACCCAGGCGCACCCCTCCACACCTTTCCTAGAGGGTTTACCTCTTCTCTTCATGAAGTTTTCTTCACTCAAGTTTTGTCTTCAACTTGAATCCATATATAACAAGCTTTTCATGGAGTTTATCATATTGCCTTTTAACTGTCATCTTGGGTATCCCTTAGATTACTGCCTAAGGATTTTATGTATAGAAAGATTCACGCATGAAATGGTGTGAGGTAGAGAGTAATTCTCAGAGCAAATTTGGACTTGGTGGTAGAATGGAAAGTAGACTGGAAGGACCAGATTTTTGGTCCAGGTCATCATTTACTTCTCTGAAATCAAACATTTTCATTGGTGAAAGGGTTACTTAATCATCCAATCTCAGAGGATGTTTTAAGGATTAGAGACAATGTATATGAACAGCCTGTGTAGCAAGGCAAACAGAAATGTAATATTTACTTCAATTATAAATATAAATAATATATGTACAAATAATCATCTTAACAGTACCTGTGACTTTGTTACTAATAGATTATAGGTATCTTCATAACCCATTGCACATATATTGAAATATCATTTGCAATCACCACTATTTTGAAATTATAGTATAGACCTGCTCATATCTTGATGTTTAATGAATTTTAAAAAAAGATAACAATACTATATTAATAACTTTTAAGGAAAGTATTTGAACAAATATATTAGAATGTAAGTGACTGACCTGTGCATTTCTCTTGATGAATTTGAAGACATTTACAAACATTTCTCTGAGAAAAGGCACATGAATTTTTCAAGATGGCCAAAGGTGTCCAAGGCATAAAAGAGTTAAGAATTCACGTTCTTGTTGCCTTTTAATAGTCTGTTAAATACTTAGAAATCTTAGCACTGAACAGCTGATCATTACATATCATGGAACCTGGCTAGAAGTGTAAGTAGAAGAGAAGCATGGAGATTTCATAGCTCTAGGGGAGCTCTGAATGTTTGATGTTAGAAATTTAAGATGAAGCTGGAGTTGTTTACTTCACACCTGTTCATATTATCTCAGTGCCAAGAATCAGACAAACCTGCCAATCGCCAAACAGATTTTCCTCATATTTAGGTACTAAATCCTCAACTGAGTTCAGCTCCTAACTGCATGAGTTCATGATTCAACAACATGAATCGTTCTTCATCCTTACCATGTGTAAGATGATTTAGACTGGGGACACATATATTATGCAAGCTTGCATTCGTTTTTTCTCCTCTTTAAATGTATCCTGAAACAGCTCAACATAAATCAGGAGAATCAGAAGCCACTGGAGGCATTATTATTCTAATAAGAACACAGCTCATCATGGTGAATGGCACAGGGCCTTCAATATTGTACAATTGAGTATAACTCTTTGTTCCACTATATACTGGATAAGGGCCTAGAGAAGTTGCCTAAACCTCTGAGCCACAGGTTACTCATCTGTAAAGTAAGAATGTCAATACCCATTTTATGAGTAAGGACTGAACTCACACTCAATAATCGTTAGTTCCTTTCATTTCAAAATGGGCAGTATTTCTAAAGCTAATTGTTTATTTCCAAATACACTAGTATTTGTATTTCCAAATACACTAGTCTAACATATTAATACAAATTTATATTAATAAAAAGAACGTGAACATGAATCGTTAGTTCCTTTCATTTCAAAATGGGCAGTATTTCTAAAGCTAATTGTTTATTTCAAATTCTGATTGTTATTTCAAGATAATTCATTTTTTAACCTCAAGTTCTTTTTTCCCCCTAATTCTTTCCTTTTTATAACCTCCTGTGCTAATGACAGTGTCAAGTTTTCCTTCAAACAATGTTGGGTATAATGATGTACTTTGGAGTTAGTAAGTCCTGAATTTAAATTCCAGGACCAATGTTTGCTAGTTTTGTAGCTTTGGAATGCCACTTATCCTCTTGGAGTCTCTGTTTCTTTATCAGTAGAAATCTCTGTTTCTTTAATGATGCTTAAGATACAAGGTTGTTGTGGAGGTTCATACGTAAAGGTACTTAGCACATAGTGTTTTTTTAAAAATGAATTCTCTGGCTTTAGAGAAACACTTATCAGGATCCACTTGAATGTCTAAGAGGGAGAAAAATGGCATATATGACATCATAAATGTGTCTAAGATAAAACCCATGATGGAAATACTATGTTACTCAAAGTATTGCCCGTTTCTTTACTATATGACATCTCAGAAAATTGTGTGTGCCCAATGAAGTCCCAAAGGAAAACAGTACTATGAATATTGTATGTGTTCTTAACCTAATAAATAATATACTATATATACTAATATATAAGCAATCCACTATGCTACCAAATACACTAGTCTAACATATTAATACAAATTTATATTAATAAAAAGAACGTGAACATGAATCTTTTGGAACAATCCTAACTTATTAAGATAGATCTTATACTTAGTACTATGATGGAGAAGACCTGAAATATAATTGGAGGTTGGATGAGGGGAGACAAATACATAGGTCAATTGGAGAATCATTTGACAAGACTATGTCAAATATATGAAACAGATGTTTTGCAATTCAAAAATAGAGAAGTCTTTGTGTCACTGTGTCTACTATCCAGAAAAAACATACAGTGAAATCCAGTTTGAGACCAATTATGACTAATGAAGAAATATGAAATGCCTTCCAAAGAAAAAGAGGAAGAGGTGAATGCCAGCTTCATAAATTTTGAAATATTAGGCATCCCATCAATATATTTTTAAGTGCCTAAAATGATGTTCAAGGTTACCTAATTGGCGTATTTATTCGATCTTCAACTAGCTCTCCAGCAAATATGAGAGTGCTCCTATAGAGAGAACTGGACATCCATTATGGTCCCCATAATGACAGATAATTACAAGATATACAATTATCATTGCTGACTGGGGAGGAGTATTTTCTATTTTTTCATTGATATGAAACTGTAAAGGAGGAAATTAAAAAAAAAAAGGTTTAACTGTGTTTAAAGTATTGCAATGGAAATTAATCACCTAGACTTTGTCCCTATCAAATAAATGATGAAAAAACTAAACTCTATTCTTAGTGTGACTACCTCAAACAAGTTCAATTCAGCTCTGCCAAACCTAAACAAGAGATGAGAATAATACCTTGGAGATTTACAGTACAAGTTTCCCATGATCATATTTGGGGTTTGTGACAACCCATATGGGTGAATCTTATTATAACCATTTTACAGAAAGTTAACTAGGTTCAGAGGGCTAAATTATTAACCTCAGTTTATAAAACTAGTGAAACTAACATCAAATTGTATCTGGAGAACACCAAAGCCTGTCTTCTTCCTTACTACAGTTTGCAGCAGTGCCTGGGCCAAAAATATATAGCATGACCTCCTAGTACCCTGGTACATGGATGAGTGATTCCATATATTTATTTCATAACCTCCACTGTCCTCTTGTTTATTCTCTCCTCTTTCTTTATTTTTTGGTTGAGTTGCTCATATAAGATCCTCTATAAAGTGATCTTATCATAAGGAAACTATTAGATATAATGTTTGATGCTATTTCTTACTATTAGCAAGAAAGATATATTTTTACCATTACTATATACTACTTCATATAGTCAAAAATAAGGTTCATCTTGGTAATGGGACCCTAGTACAGAGTCTTCCAAAGGGGAGCAAACCCCAACGGCCTTTGCCCTAGTTTGCAACTGATTAACTATTCCAGTAATGAGCACAGAGTACAATTAAGTTTAAGTACTACCTCAGGTGCTTTGCAAAAGCCCATTCTGGTATAGTTAAATGCATCCACACAGGGAGGGGTAAATTGAACCACATGAAAATAGTGTCTTTGTGTTTTATAAAGTTTATCTGTCCCTGCTGTTTATTACCCACCTGAAGTCATAAGCTTGTGCTTGTGACACCCCAAGTGCTTACTGTATAAATTACGATTAATGTGGAAAATTAAAAGTGCAAGAACCTTTTTTTCCCCCCACACAGGTGTTACTAGCAATTGAGGTGGAGCTTCCAAAAGGGGGAGAGATAAAGATGGCATATTTCCTTAGACAGGCTCTGTACTTTAGTTTGGATAGATGGTAACCTTAAGAGCTGCCCACTGTAAATGATTGGTAATTCCCAGGTGCCGCAGAGGGGCCTCCTAGAGAAAATCTGGCAATCAGCAACATCGGTTGACAATGTGCTAGGGGGAACCTCATCTATTTAGATTTTTTTTTATCACATTCCCTACATGATAGTAATTTTAATAGAAAGTATGATTTGAAGAGCTTGCAAGTCTCTAATTCTTCCAATCCAGAGTATTCTCTCCAAGGTCCAATTACAGCAAGCCCTAGAGAGTTGATACTGACTTAAGCATATGAATCAGTGTATCAACTCCTTGCTTTATCTTCAGTTTGCCAAAGGATAATTATTTCACTGGACATTTTATCTGATGAGGCTAGTCTCTCCACTTATCCAGATAATCTTTCCCAGAATATTTGTTCTTCCATTCATGAATATTGATTAAATTCCTGCTGCATGGGAGGCATGGTGGAAAAAAGTAACATTCCTCATCACAAGGAGTTTAATCTAGAATCAGTAATGTTAAATGTAATCAAGTGTTGCAGATGATTGAGAGAATGAACAGTGAGACACAAGAAGGCAGGGTGTAAGGGATGTACACTTCTTTATGGGTAGAGAAAGTTAGAAAAGACATCTTAGAGAAGGTGACTATCTTAAACTGAATGTTGAAGATGACAGTCTATTCATGATGTTAGTAGGAAAGATAAGTGCGTACAAAAATTCTTTCTAACAAAGCCAACAGAAGGATCAGAGGGGTGAAGGTGTAAATTTACTTTGTGTTTTCAAAAAATGGGTCTAGGTACATGGTTGGAAATAAGAATAGTTAACATCTATCTGTATAAAATGTACATGCTCCTTATGATGTAGATATTACTATCCTCATTTTTTAGATGAGTAAAATGAAGGCTGTGTGACTTGCCCAAGATCATACAGTTAGTGAGAAAAAGAAGCAGAATTAGAATCAGGTGGTCTTATTTCAGAGCAATATTCTCAACCATGATGCTGTATGTTGAGGAAGAGTCTTACAAGTCATGTCAAAGGCTTTGGCAGGATCCCATTAGTGGGTTTAAGCAGAAAGTTGCTGCTATCTGATTTTAAGTAGGGGAAACAAAACACCAAGACTGCAATGTAACATATAAAGCACTTGTCAACCAAAGGTTATTTCACTAGTCCAGGCAAGAGCTAATGAGGTCTATGATTAAACAATGGTGAGAAGAATGGGACAGGCCAGATTTGAGGGGTGGTAAAATGATCAAACTGAGGGTAGATTGGGGAGAATAGGGTAAAAAAGAAATGGAAGGTGGCACACCAGTGTCTGGCATGGATCATGAATGAATTCTCAGTTTTCAGATTCAGCAATTGTAGTCATCATGGTATTTTTAGAATTGATGAGGAAACATTCAGCACCTCACCATACATCACAACTCAGAAATATCAATTTATGCCCATGGTGTAAGATTTAAATACTTTGTACATCTGGAGGAATATATTCTCTATACATTAAGTTTCTTTTACCAAACTGTGTTGAAGTTTTTTTTTTTTTAATTCCCTCTCATAATATATACAGAAAATAATTCTCTCTCATCAATCTCACAAAACCTGCTCATTGCGCTTTTAGCTCTACAATGACCTTTTCTTATTGCCTGAGTAATGCCTGCCTTGCCCATTTTGTAACAAATACAGATTGCTTTCCTTCTCTTTCTGTCTGGTGATGAGCTGATTAATAGCAGCACAAGTGGCTGCTCCTTGAGACTAATTAATCACCTGTCATAATTGTTCAGCAGTTAAATAACTATTAATCTGGATGCTAGTCAGAGTGAAGGTTGGCAGGGTTAGGAAAAAGGAGAGTTCTTATGGTAAAATTAGGGCTAAGCTTTCGCTAAAATGCTGTTTCTTTAAGTCAGAAACAGTTGTTTCTGTGTTGTGTTTGGGAGAATCTCTTAAAGGCTTTGTACATATAAAAGATTTAGTGATTGCAGGTCATTGCAATCACTTATTGTTTAATCATTATAATGTGCCACATAGAATAGTATTGTAATTAGCACCACGGAAATAAACAGATGGCAGTTATTTGAGAGTTGTGGAAAGGGAGGAAGCCCAAAAGAAACAGAAAGTATCGAAAGAAAGTCTCACTGAATGCATGGAGGCTAGGAGGGCAGGAACAAAAATGCTTTGCCTCCCTAAACACATAAAATAATAATTTTAAAAAGGGAAATATGAGTTGGGAGAACATATTTTCTAATATCTTCTGGTTCTTCTAGCCATCAGTAAAGCTGGAGGAAGTTTAGTAACAATCATTCGGGATTCAAGCAGCTTGCACACAGATGAGGTTTGCTTCTGGGTCACAAAGAGGCTGCTGTTGCTCACCCCTGAGGTGTGAAGCTGGTGAGTAGCACAGAGAGTTCTACTTAGGAAGACACGCAGTAGAAACCACCTCAGATGCAGAATCTGAAGGAGAGAGATAAGTTCCTTTCTTTTCATGTTAACGAAGTAAAAAAAAATTTTTTTTTCAAATCATGATTGGGAATAATGGGGGTGATTTTCAGCTCTCCAAGTCACAATCATTGAAAGTTTGCAACATTACAGCTATGTTATATTATCCTATTATGTTTTGTATCACATTAGCTCATGGCATATGTGAGCTTGTTCCAGGCATTATTAGAACAGAGAAAAGAGAGCACTGAAAAGTGACTATCTGAAGAACTTCTAGAAGCATGAACTGCTATGGGTATAATTAATATTATTTATTTTGTCAATAATTCTATAATTATTAATGCTAATTGGATCCATTACTAAGACAGAGTAGTGGTAAAATGAAACTTTCATCTTCTTCACTAGTATGTCCTGATGTTAGAGTGCATCCTTGTAAAGGTACTCCTTATACTTCATTCAACAATTGTTTAACCCTATTGTTATGCAACTGCTGCGGGGAATGTAATTTTACATGATAAAACAAAAAACTTGGGAGACATTCTTTTTGTCATTTATTCTAAGTAAGTGACAATTTCCTCAACATTACCTGCATTGATTGGCTTTCCAGGTAACATTTATCCACTGAGGAGATACCTGACATATCCTACGATATTTGTGCTTTCCTTCTACCCAGTTGTTCTCATGAAACATCTCACACATTATACCAAAGTTTATCCACCTGGGCTTCAAAAACATTGCTCTCTCATTTCTTTTCCTCCTTTCCCTTTTTGGTCTTCATTGTAACAATAATATAAATAACATATTACAGAGTATGGACTTTGTCTGCCTTAAACTCATTTAAGCCTCAAAGCTGTAAGGTTTGGAGCAGGTCAATTAAAAAAAAAAAAAACTGGACTGGAAAGAATATAGGTATCTGGGACAATATAAAATGGAAGGGGGAGCAGGTATTGTTGGAATAAGACTGTCTATATTTAATTCCTGACTCTACCTTTTACTACCTCAATTGCTTTTACTTCCAGGTGCCTCTATTATTCTATTACATCATCTGCAAACTGGGGATAAATTGTCTATTTTCTAGAGCCATCAAAAATATCTAGCTTATAAAAGATTTAACATTGCTCATAAGCCCACAGTAAGCACTTAGGGAATGATAGTAGGAAATAACTTAAGAATAGAGGCTTGCCGCATACCACTAGAAATCCAATTCTAGTTTGACACTAATCAATAGCATTTATTCTTTGCATTATATACAACGGCCCTCCATCATCTGACTCCAACCTAAAAACCATCCGATAGTATAGCCATATTTAATATATGAGATTCTCTAAACATATTTATTATGTGTTGAGTTGTATCTCTCCCATATTCATATGTTGAAGTTCTAACCCCCAATGCCTCGTAAAGTGAGCTTATTTGAAGACAGAGTCTTTGCAGAAAATATTAACAGAAAATGTTATCATTGGGGTGAGCCCCTAGTCCAAAATGATTGTTTTCTTTATTAAAAGAGGCAGTTGGGTGACAGACACATACAGGGAGAAGACCACATAAAGATGAAGGCAAGATAGATGAAATGCTTTAACAAGCCAGGGAACACCAAAGATTGGCTGAAAACCACCAGAAGCTATGTGTGAAGCATGGAGATTCTCCTTGCTGCTTTCCAAAGGAAGCAAGCCTGCCAACACCTCAGTGTCAGACTCCTAGTTTCCAGAACTATAAGACAACAAATTTCTCTCCATTACCAAGTTTGTAGCAGCACTACTGAACTAAGACAATGTAGTATTATTTTCCTTCTACATATTTTTAACTCTTTATCAAATATCATTTTATTTTTATCTCTGTAGACAAATCTCATTACTTTTTATCCAAGTACATCCCAAGCATCTATTCAGAGAGGTCTTAGGTAAGAATGTTTAGGATTTTTTTTTTCTTTTTTTGGCCAGAATGCAAAGGTTGAAGTGAGAGTACACAGGTCACTTAGGAAATACTGCTAGCATCCAGGTCTTCCTTTTACAAAGTATTAATGCAGATTATTTGAGAGTACTGGCCTATTTTAAAGTCATAAATAAGTTCTTGGAGGAATCTGATCTTTGTGCACTGAATATCTTCCCTTCTCTGCTTTGTCTTCCTGTGATCTCAAAGCATCTCATGCTATGTAAGATTTGGTCATTTATAGATACCTAAAAGCCAGGTGTTAGATAATATAAGAGGAGAAAAGCTAAGCCTGCCACCATATGGCTATTTGTTTATGTGAGCTGACCAGAGCTGAAATCCATTTGAATGATGACATGTTTAGTCATCATATTTAAGCTTATTAGTGAACTGTAGATATAAGCAATATATCCTTCAGCAATGCCTTGGTTATTCTGAACCAAGCATTTGTGAGACTTGACCTATAAATTACACTCTCAAGAATACTAGGATTTAACAAAAGAACGTATTATGATTAATGGTCTGGTGCCATTGGAATTAATGATTTTCTATTAGGAAATACTATAGTCATGAGTCTTGGTCATGAATGAATGTGAGATTCCATTAAACCATTTACTCTAATAGACTGCTGTTTTATACACAAGTCTGAGTCCTTCTAACACGTGTGTTCCTTCTAAACCATTCCCTCATATGCTTTAGCAGACATCAAGCAAGAGTGGTTGACAACCTTTCTCATGCTCTTATCGCTTTCACAATAAAGTCAAAATTCCTTAAAATGATATGATGTACTGTCCTCTGCCTATTCCATTAACCTCATGTTTTGGTGGTACCACTACGTAATATGTTAGATTCTAAGAGCTTGTTCAGTTAAGTGAAAATGTCGTTCTGTTTCCCATTCCTGTCCCTCCATTACTGCCGGTCTCCTGCCTGGCTTACCTTCTCTCCATGTGTATGCTAGGGTCCTCAGTCAACAAACTATCTTTTCTAGAAAAAGCCCACTGATTATTCCAGCAACTCAATGTGGGCTTTCTCTTTCGGTCTCATTTACCTTGTAAATACTTCCGTTCCAGCATTATGATTACTCTTTACCAGACTAGTTCTCCAGCAGACTGCAAACTTCCTTTGGATAAGTACTTTGTTATGATCATCTTCCCATGTTAAATACTTCAATTAAAAAAAAAAAAAACCTGCAGAGTGATCTTTCAATATATGGCCATCATCGTCAGTTCAGGCTACTGTATCAAATTACCAGATAGGGATGACTTAAACAACAAACATTTATTTCTCAAAGTTTGAGAGGCTGGGAAGTCCAAGATTAAGAAACTGACAGGTTTTCTATCTTACTGCTGTATCCTCACATGGCAGAGTAAGAGCGGTACAATTTTTATCCTTTTAGAAGGGCACCATTCTCATCATGAGGGCTTCATCCTCATAAAAATATCCAAATCTTATCACCTCCCAAAAGTTTCATCTCTGAAAAATATCACATTGGGGATTGCACAGGACTTTTTTATTTTTATTTTTTTATTTTTTATTTTTTTATTTTTTTTTTTGCACAGGACTTTTTTAGGGGGATAAAAACATTTGGTCCATATCAATGGGTGATTGAATAAGTTAACGAATAAGTAAATGGAAGAGTAAATTACTGGGAAGATAAATGAATAAACTGAAAAGAGATAATTCCCCTAAAATAACAGCCCTCTCAAAATTAAATTATGGTTTTATTGGTGGTGCTGTAATAATGGAGCCAATACTATGTATACAGAAATTTTTCTTAAAGTTATAGGGCAAGATTATGCCTAGAGCCCATTCTTTAAGCAAATGGTAGTCATGTCTAGAAAGAACAAAAGGGAAGGACCCAAGAAGAATAAAAATGGAGTCTCTCTCTCCATTCATTCCCCCCCCCCTGCCCTTTAGATAGTACTATAAACAGCCAGAAGATTGATCTGAACTCTTGGAAGTGTGGTCTAACACATTGCTAGTCTTAAGGAGATAATCTCATGTTAAGAAGTGAGGAAACTTGGAAATGGAGTTTATTCTATCTCTGGAGTTCAGTTAGAATGTGAAGGTTTCCTAGGCATTGGAAACAATCTTAGATATGATAAGAAATACAAATATATACTTGTATGGTGGACTATTAGGGTCTTTTAATTTTTTGTCTATGTTTTTGTCTATGTTCCTTAAGTTTTGGGTAATGATTTTTTGAAAGACACTGACTATCTCAGCTATGCAAGGAGATCTAAATACAACCCCGGATTATAGTTCAAAATGGAAAGACTTGGCTTTTGGAATATATGAGAAGAGCCCAAAAGTTGAATGGACTTGATGAGTATATAATTAGAGATTCTTGGTCTAGCTGACTTTTTTGAATGGGGTGATCTCCTTTCAGAGTAGATACCTGGGTTTTATATCTTAGGAGAAGTTGTATCTACTAACAAATTCCTTCAAGGTTATCACTGATCCAGTGCATGACACACTGTAGGTACTCAGCAATGTGACTATCTCTGATACTTTAGTATACATTTATAGATAGGCACTGACTATAGATTCTGCAGTCATATAGTTCTGCATTGCTATGGGTACTTCTCCTGCACCTTCTTTTTTTTTTTTTTGACTCAGAAAGAGAGAGAGAGCGAGCAGGGGGAGGGGCACAGGGAGAGGGAGAGAGAGAATCTCCAGCAAAGTCCCTGCTGAGCTCAGAGCCTGGACCAGTGCACATTCCCACAACACTGAGATCATGACCCGAACCAATACCAAGAGTCCTACACGCAACAGACTGAGCCACCCAGGCACCCCTGCTTCTCCAGCCTTTGCTTCCAGTCTCTGCATTGTGGTTCTCTGTGAGTTCTTGCTGTGTTTGTGAAATTATGGAGAATTTTCTTAATCACTCAGTAAATAACAAACTTTTTTTTTTTTTTAAGTAATTGAAATTGCCACTCTCCATAGAATGTTAAGGACAAATAGAAAAAAAAAAAATCATTAAATAATTGTTAAGATTTCCGACCCCAATATTTCCCATGTCACTGTGGTTAATAACTTAATATTTCTCCATTTGATTAAATAGGGGAGGCAAAATTTATTATTATCTGTATTGAATAAAGTTTATTGTAAGAATTATATGAGATAAATTAGCACCTTAAGATAACCATAAGCCTAATTGTCAAATTAACATTTGGAGTAAGATGGCTAACTGACCCCAAAGATTCATGCTCCTTTTCTATAATGTAGAACTACTCTGTCTAACTGCAGGTCCAGTTCCCTTACAGCAAGGTGGAAACATTATAATTTCTTGCCAGCATAATGTGAGTGGAAGTGATGTATCTTACTTACTTCCAGGCCCTGGTATTTAAGAAAAAGATGCGATTTTCTCTACATCTCATCTCTCTGTCTCTGTCAGCCTGATATCAATGTCACTGTCAACCTTCAAAGATGATAACTTCACAGGAAGATAGAACAGCTTCCATCATGCTGGATCACTGAATGACTTTGTAACAGAGCCCTATGGATTTCTTGCAGCACTTTATTAGATAGGCAGAAAAAAAAAGTTTTATTGTGTTAAGCCTCTGAAATTTAGAGATTATAATAGCACTTGTCATTACTCTAAGTAGCCTAACTATAACTTGAATTAAAATTTGTCTTCAGGGCATCTAGGTGGTTCAATTGGTTGAGCATCTGACTTCAGCTGGGGTCATGGACTTAGGGTACTGGGATTGAACCACACCTGAGGCTCTTTGCTTAGCCCAGAATCTGCTTGTTCCTCTGTCTCTCTCCCTGCTCATATCTGCTCCCCCCAGATAAATAAATAAAATCTTTTTAGAAAGAATTTTAAAAAAGAGTGGCTTCAACAACAAGCTCAAATACATAATGTTAGCTTAGTGGCCTGGGTGGTGGGCATTAAGGAAGCAGAATAGTCTGGAAAGATAGAGAGTTCTGTTTTAGTGGAACAAAATGTTTGGTAAAACAATATGCCTGCTGGTCCTACAGCTCTAGGGAAAACGGTTAGATTTTCCAATACACTATATTGGCTGTCAGAGCATTTGAAAGATAAAATGAACTCAAGCAAGGACTGGGAGATTTTCAAGCAGAGATCAAAGGAATTAGAGAAAGTCTAGAGACTAACAGCATTACATATTAGAAAGGTTACTGCTTATGGGTCCTCAAATAACAAGATATAATGTTTAAAACACTGTGTAACAAAGAACCTCTAAGTCTCCTTAAACTACTTAGTATCAGCTCTGTTGCAAATACCACATTAAGAGGGGTGCATCCCATTTAAATCCATTGTTTCAGATTATTTTAAGATAGGTACTATTAAGTTTAAGGAGAGAGCAGTGTGGATGAGAAAGTTAAGAAATAAAGATGATTTGAGAAATATGCCCAGGAAACCATTTTAGATTGGGTTATTGGCTCACAGTCTTGACTACAAGCACATAGTTAAAAGTTGTTTTTTTGTTTTTGTTTTTATTTCTCAAGGAACTGTACGCCAAAGAAACCAAAGTCCATATTTAAAATATCTTATGGCATTCAATTTTTATTATTTTAAAGACTTTATTTATTTACTTGAGAGAGAGTGAGAGAGAGAGGGAGAGACAGAAAATGAGCAGGGGGAGGGGGAAGAACAGAGGGAGAGGAAGAAGCAGACTCCCCACTGAGCAGGAAGCCTAATGGAGGGCTGATCCCAGGATCCCAGGATCATGACCTGAGCCGAAGGAAGACACTTAAACCAACTGAGCCACCTAAAAGCCCCTGACATTCAATTTTGTTTAAATAACACTTGGTCCTCCAAACTTGGGTGGGCATCTGGTAGGCTTTGAAAACTTCAAATATGTTATGGAAGATAAAAGAGGAAGAAATTTTGAGGCAATGAATCCAAGAACAATTAAGAATTGCAGGTGAAATAATTCCTCCCAGTATCACTAATGAAGGAATTTTCCCCACAACAGGACAGGGTTCCTTACAATGTCAGTCCTGGAGGATCTCATTATTTCTATAGACTTGTGACTGTTTTAAGACTCTTATTTTCCAACTGGGAGTTTTTAATTTATTTTCCACCCTTGTTTCCTGCATTGTGCATTGGGTGATGAATAAACAAACAGCTTGTCTTTCAATTTATAGTTTTATAAATAATGAGGAGTTATATATGACCTGATGGAGAGAATTGTGATTACCCAGAGATTCAGCCTTCGAGATGAGTAGAGGGTCCACCAGTATGACTTCTGGGATTTTTCCTTTCAGGGGAAGGTGAAAGCGGCAGTGAATATGGTCTTTGCTTGGGAAGAAGAATGAGCAAAGAAATTTGATGACCAGAGAAGCAGAACTTAGGAGGGATGTCGAACTATCCACCAAATATCCATTTTCTTCCTTTTAGAGTACAGATTTTTTTTTTTTTTTTTCGGAAAAGCAGCAGTCCAGTCAAGACCTAAATTTTCCAGAAAATGCTTATATCAAGGCAGGGCTATCAACTTGTTGACAAAAGACTATAAGCAAAAGTGACATATGTAAATTCTGGACCAAAACAATTAGGAAGTATTTGTGTGTGTCTTCTCTTGTTCTCTTATTTGTAAACTAAAAGTCATACAGTAAAAAAGGCAGATACTGAAGATAAAGAGGCAAGTAAGACCCACCTCCAGCCGTTAGCAATAGTTGGCCTTTTATCTGACTCTGGAGCTATAGGTTCAGTCTTTGGTGGTCTAATTTGGCTATATTATTTGCATTCTATGCATTCCAAATACATGCTTTTTACAAGTTTTAATTTGTACCTATTCCCCTAGCTGGCAAAATTTCATCAAGGATAATGTGGAATTGCAGCAGCGAGTTTGGGAAAATTTTGACATGAATGAGATTATTCATTTGAGACACACTTGAGACTACCACCACCACCAACAACAACATTTAAAAAAGGAAAAAAAAAACTCTTGTGAAGAGATTCACTGTCCTGTCTGCCAAAAAGAAAGATTACTTTGTATAATACATGAGACAACTGTCTTTCATTTCTATACTTCAGGAATTAATAAGTATCAGCTTGTGGATTGACTTAATGAAATAATCAAGAGCCTGAGTTATTTAAATCAGTTCTAAAAATTCTTTTTCTTTTGGATATATGTATTAAGATGTGTTTTCCTACATTTAAGTCTTCTTTCCCTGCAAAAGGAAGAAAATAAACCTTTTACAGTGATGGTCATATAAAAAAATGATAACTGGGAAGAAAATATTTAACAATGAATTTGAGTTATGACCTCTGTTTTGAGCTGCTATATAAGAAGAAAAACTAGACATTTAGGGTTTTGGATATTATTTCAAGAATCTTTTAATAATTGGCTTATGAACACAGACTTTTATAAATCATGTTGAAAGGAGTACATGTTATTTTCCTGACAATAAATTAATCTGTCAGCCAATTTGACTGATTTAATTTGGTTTAGAAACCAACATATAAAAATTGGGTTAGCACATATTTTAGTTAGTATATGGCATAGATTTATTTTTAATGATTTAAAGATGGTGATGATTTACATAAATGGCTAAATCAAATTCTATTAACTAGTTACTAAAAGTACAAGAGAATGAATATGATCTATTTATCCAGGGAATTGTTATGGTTTATTAAGATGGCAAATTCAATATATGTGCTGTCTTATTTGGTATGATGATGAAATTTTATTTTATTTTAATTCTAAATTTGAAAACTATGTCATCTATTTGTGTGTGTGTGTACGTGTGTGTGTGTGTGTGTGTCTGTTTATTAGACAGCTTAGGCTGTCATCGCAAAATACCACAGATCAGTGTCTTTAACAACTGAAATTAATTTTCTTACAGTTTTGGCAGCTGGAAAATCCACACTGGACATTCCATCAGGGTATAGTATCTGATGAGAGTTCCCTTCCTGCCTTGCAGATGGCTGGTTACATTATGGAGAGAAAAAGCAAGCTCTCCCATAACTCTTTTTAAGGACAAATACCCAACTTTTGTAGCAACATGGATGGGACTGGAAGAGATTATGTTGAGTGAAATAAGTCAAGCAGAGAGAGTCAGTTATCATATGGTTTCACTTATTTGTGGAGCATAACAAATAGCATGGAGGACATGGGGAGATAGAGAGGAGAAGGGAGTTGGGGGAAATTGGAAGGGGAGGTGAATCATGAGAGACTATGAACTCTGAAAAACAATCTGAGGGTTTTGAAGGGGCGGGGGGTGGGAGGTCGGGGTACCAGGTGGTGGGCATTATATAGGGCAGGGATTGCATAGAGCACTGCGTGTGGTGCAAAAATAGTGAATACTGTTATGCTGAAAATAAATTAAAAATAAATTTTTAAAAAAAGGATGTTAGTGCTATCAAATGAGCGCCAGACCATCACTTAACATGACTTACACCCTTATATAGGATATAGTCATACCCTTATATAGGATATAGTCATATAGGATATATAGGATATAGTCACTCTTATATAGGATATATATAGGGTTTCTTTTGAGGAACATAATTCAGCCCATAGCAATCTACCTATAAAACATAATAATTAATGTTTTGTTCTATATTTTAGATGCATAATATTCAAATGAAGTGAAGCTAGATTCTTCCTTATAATGATGAAAGTGTTCTGTGCTTAGATTACAGAATTATCACATACTATATTTCTATAATTTCACCATAAACCTTAATCATTGTAACAATAACAGATCTTTAGTTTGGAAAAAAGTTAGAAATTTCTAATGATCATGGTTCTTCAGTGCTGTATATTTGGAAAATATCGCCTGTTTGGATACTAATGACATGTTCATGTGCTGTCAAACTTCTGATCCAAATGCCAAATTCAGAATAATGAAATGCTCAGTATGTCTTCTTTGCCTGAACTATTTTATATAAACTGTATTTATATAAAATACAGACTCTGTATTTATTACATAAAGTAATACAAAGATATCCTTTTTACTTGTAAGAGAAGGGACAACAGGAATAGTTAGGGTTTCCTTATCATTCTCCAAATTTTTATTTATTAAAAATTAGTGTTATTGACATTAAATAAATAACTGACAAATCAATAGAACAATTTCATCTTCCTAGGTTAATTATATATAATCAAAATATTATAATATTCATATAATTAAAAATTATTTCTTATATTAAAACAAATATAATTATGCTTAACTATAAAATTTGACATAATTGTCTCCAAGTTGAGCTTGCCTCTATTTTCTGCCACTCTTGTCAACCAGAACAATCAACGTAAGTATAGAATAAGTCAAGAGACTGAAGGTTTGCAATGTTCTTAACTGTTTGATATATGTTCTTATTTCCAGTAGTCAGTAACTTCAACCTTATTAATTAATTCTATTTTGTACTACAAGAGAGGATAGTACTCTCTTTCATTCTGATATTACCAGTTAATATAATAATAATAAATAATAGCCAAAGGGGTTCTGTTCCTCTTACCACTGTAACAGAGATAAACTGGATATGTGATCTTAAGCCAACTGATAGTCATGAAGCTGTCTAGTATATGTTCTACTTGCCCATAGCAAAATATTGACAAAACTTTAAAGGTAAGGCAGTGATTAAAGTCAGTATCTGGATGGCTCTTTTTTACACATGGATTTTATACCATTTTCCCAGTAATAGGTTATGGATTTCCTTAGGTTATTGTATGATTAAGATAGAACAAAGCTTTACCAAGGTGGAAAGCCAAAACTTTAACAGCACAACAAAGAAAAAGAATTGTCTGACTTTTTTTTTTTTCCCTACTGAGGCCCAAATTATATTATGATGGAAACACTCACCTTACTAATGATTCTGTCAGGTAGTTTTGGAAGGCACTTCACCTTATTTAAAATGGTACTGTCTATATCACACTCAATATTCAAGTAAGGTTAAAAAGATAAAATTTATTCTCAAACTTAGAGTAGTAGGCACATACCCAAATGAACTGCAAACAGGTATTCATATAAATGTTTATACATAGGTATTTACAAGCAGCATTATTTGTAATAGCCAAAAGATGGAAACAACCCAAATGTCCATTAATGGATGAATAGATAACAAATATGTTAAGTCCTTACAATGGTAAATTAATTCAGCCATAAAAGAAATGAAGTTTTGACATCAGCTACAATGGGACTAGGCCTCAACAATATTATGCAAAATGGAAAGTTGACATAAAATTCACATATTATATGACTTCATTTATATGAAATATCTAGAGTAGGAAAATCCAGAGACAAAAGGTATATGAGTGATTTTCAGGGGCTGAGGAAAGGGGGAATCAGTGGCTGCTTAACGGGAATGGGTTCTCTTTTGGAGCTGATAAGAACATTTTGAAACATCATCATAAAGATGATGGCTGCACAACATTGTGAACAACTTAAAAATTCCTGAATTGTTCACTTTAAAATGATTAATTTCATGTTATATGAATTTTACTTCAAAAGACAGAAGAAAAAAAAAAAAAAGACAGAAGAAGAGCCAAACTTTCAGAAACTCCTGAGCTTCCTTAGCCTAAATTTTCATCTTTGACCTTAATGACAATGAGGTCAACTCTTTTGAAAGTCTATTTATTTTATCCATATGAACTTAGAATCCTAGCCATCTGGAAGTACTTCTATCAATCCTAGACACTGCCTTATTACAGGGTGATATGAGTACTCATCAAAAAGAATTAAATCAATGCACCTAGTGTTATTACCAAGATACAAGCAGCTTTTCCTCAACATCTTAAATAAAAAAACAAACAATAAACAACACCAAAAATGCTCCATAATTTTAAAGCCATAAGCTTCACCTTTTGGAAAAGACCTCAGAGAAACTATCTGGAACCCCAAAGAAAAGGACCTCTCAGGTACTGTTATCATTTTACTCTGAACCCTAGAGTGCTTATACTTGGATGTGTCTCAAAGATGCGTTTCAAAGAGTTGTAAGTTAATCACTACTAAGACTGTTTCAACTGATTACCTCAAACTAAGGATTCTTAGGAATTCTTAAAACTGTCTTAGACAGGGGCGCCTGGGTGGCTCAGTGGGTTAAGCTTCTGCCTTCAGCTCGGGTCATGATCCGCTCAGCAGGGAGCCTGCTTCCTCCTCTCTCTCTCTGCCTGTCTCTCTGCTTACATGTAATCTCTCTCTGTCAAATAAATAAATAAAATCTTTAAAAAAAACCAAAAAACTGTCTTAGACAGCTTCTGCCTACAAATTCTAGATCATCAGGAAAATGTGAATCAAAACTACAATGAGATATCATCTCACACCTCCTAGGATTTCTGTTATCAATATAACCTCTCTCTATATATATAGGTATATATGCCAAGTATTGGCAAGAATGTGGAGAAAAGTGAGAGAAGTGAACCCTTATATACTGTTGGTGGGAAAGTGACTAGTAAAGCCATTAAGATAATCAGTGTGGAAATCCTCAAAAAACTAAAAGTATGTAAAAAGTAAAAATTAAATCAAATTATCCAGTAATCACACTTGTAAGTGTAAATCCAAAGAAAGGAAATCAGAACTGTAAAGAGTTATCTGCACTCGCATGTTGATGTCAGAATTATTCACAATAACCAATGAATGAGAAGACCCTAGATTTTCTCCAGTGAATTAATGGATGAAGAAAATATGCATATATATGCACACATGAACAGGAATATTATTCTGCCTTAAAAAGATGGATGGTGCTGGAGAACATTAGGCTAAATTATGTAAGCAAGACACAGAAAGAGAAATACTGAATGATCTCACTTATATGTATTATCTAAAATAGTCAAACTCATGGAAGCAGAGATTAAATATAGTGCTTTCCAGAATAGGGGCTGGAGGATAATGAATGATGTTGGTCAAAGGGTACAAAGTATCAGTTATGCAAGATGAATAATTTCTGGAGATCCGATGTACAGCATGGTGATGATAATTAAAAATACTTTATTGTATAATAGAAATTTGCTAAGATAGTAGAGTTTTAATCTGCTCAATACATATACATATACACAGAAATGGAAACTATATAATATGATGAATATGTCAATTAGCTTTATCATGGTTACCATTTCACAATGTATACATGTGTGTGTATGTATATACATATATCTCAAAAACATCAAGTTGTACATCTTAAATACAATTTTTATAAGTCAATGATACTTGATAAAGCTGTTAAAAGATAAAAGTATATCATATTTTTGTATATTTTTGAAATGTAGCCTAACTAAACAAGTAAAGGAGGATTTTGTATAAAGAGAACACATTATGCTACTGCTAACCCACTATACCAAAATGTGGTGCCTACGAAAATGCATCAAGATTAGTAGTATTTGATAAAATCTCAAAATAAAAAAAAAATATATATATATTTTAAATTGGTCTTTTTACAAAAATTCCAACTTTTCTGTAAGACCTTCAAAGGCTATCACATTAAAAATGGGGGACCTATGCAGCATTATTGACAATAACCAAGACATGGAAGCAACCTAAGCATCTATCAACAGATGAATGGATAAGGAAAGCATGGGTTGTACACACACACACACACACACACACACACACCCCACAGGAATGTTACACAGTCACAAAAAAGGATGAGATCATGCTATTTGAGACAACATGGATGGACATAGAGGGTACTGTACGGTAAGTGGAATAAGTCAAAGAAAGACAAATACCATATGATTCCACTCATAAATGGAATCTGAAAAAAGAAAACAAAATGCATAATCAGAACAAAACACAGAGAGCAAACTGATGCTTGCCAGAGGGAAAGGAGGTGGGGAGCTGAGCAAAATGGGTGAGTAGGAGAGGAAGATACAGGTGTCTAGTTATGGAATGAGCAAGTCATGGGAATAAAAAGCAGAGCATAAGGAACATAGTGATATTGTAATAGTGGTTGTAATGGGACAAATGATAACTACACTTTTAGTGAACATGGTGTAATGTATAAATTTACCAAATCACTAAATTGCACACCTGAAACTAATATAACATTGTGTGTCAACTCTACTCTAATTAAAAAATAAGTTTAAAAATAAAAACATGGGGGATCTACCTATACTTTTCCTATATACCTTGACTGCTTTGTAAATTTTTTAGCAGATATAATGATCAAATATTTGTTTTTATGCATGATGGAAAGGATTTTTGTCTCCCTCCAGTTTTGTGATTTTTATACCACTCTACTCCTAGCATATAGAAGAGTGTTTTAATAAACAATTGTTTTGGTTTATTAATCAAATATACTGTACTATATTAATCTATGCTACGCATCTTAGAGGGCTGACTATGGGCTTTTCTCTTCAATCTTTGAGTTCTGACTGTAGGCTCTCTATTGCTGGTGTCATTTAACAGAAAGCCTCTTGATTTTGTTTTAGAAAGCAATATTGGCTTATCTCCTCAAATTTATTATCAACCTCACAATACCATCATTCTCTACCTCGTGCTTTGCTCAAACAACCCACTGGTTGTGATTGTGACTCAGTGATACCCACTGTTGTTACGTGACCCAATATATATCAGCCTGTGTACTCTCTAGGCAATATACAGTGCCTTTTTTTTTTATAAATTAAGTTATTTATTTTCAGAAAAAAAGTATTCATTATTTTTTCACCACACCCAGTGCTCCATGCAATCCATGCCCTCCATAATGCCCACCACCATGTACCCCAACCTCCCATCCTCCTGCCACTTCAAACCCCTCAGATTGTTTTTCGGAGTCCATAGTCTCTCATGGTTTACCTCCCCTTCCAATTTCTCCCAACTCCATTCTCCTCTCTAACACCCCTTGTCCTCCATGCTATTTGTTATGCTCCACAAATAAGTGAGACCATATGATAATTGACTCTCTCTGCTTGACTTATTTCACTCAGCATAATCTCTTCCAGTCCCGTCCATGTTGCTACAAAAGTTGGGTATTCGTCCTTTCTGATGGAGGCATAATACTCCATAGTGTAGATGGACTACATCTTCCTTATCCATTCGTCCGTTGAAGGACATCTTGGTTCTTTCCATAGTTTGGCGACTGTGGCCATTGCTGCTATAAACATTGGGGTACAGACGGCCCTTCTTTTCACAACATCTGTATCTTTGGGGTAAATACCCAGGAATGCAAGGTCATAGGGAAGTTCTATTTTTAATTTCTTGAGGCATCTCCACACTGTTCTTCAAAGAGTCTGCACCAACTTGCATTCCCACCAACAGTGTAAGAGGGTTCCCCTTTCTCCACATCCTCTCCAACACATGTTGTTTCCTGTTTTGTTAATTTTGGCCATTCTAACTGGTGTAAGGTGATATCTCAATGTGGTTTTAATTTGAATCTCCCTGAGGGCTAGTGATGATGAACATTTTTTCATGTGTCTGATAGCCATTTGTATGTCTTCATTGGAGAAGTGTCTGTTCATATCTTCTGCCCATTTTTTAATATGTTTGCCTGTTTCGTGTGTGTTGAGTTTGAGGAGTTCATTATAGATCCTGGATATCAACCTTTTGTCTGTACTGTCATTTACAAATATCTTCTCCCATTCCGTGGGTTGCCTCTTTGTTTTTTTGTTGTTGTTGTTGTTGTTTTTTTGACTGTTTCCTTTGCTGTGCAGAAGCTTTTGATTTTGATGAAGTCCCAAAAGTTTATTTTCACGTTTGTTTCCTTTGCCTTTGGAGACATATCTTGAAAGAAGTTGCTGTGGCTGATATCGAAGAGATTACTGCCTATGTTCTCCTCTAGGATTCTGATGGATTCCTGTCTCACATTGAGGTCTTTTATCCATTTTGAGTTTATCTTTGTGTACGGTGTAAGAATGGTCGAGTTTCATTCTTCTACTTATAGCTGTCCAGTTTTCCCAGCACCATTTATTGAAGAGACTGTCTTTTTTCCACTGTGTATTTTTTCCTGTTTTGTCGAAGATTAATTGACCATAGAGTTGAGGTTCCATATCTGGGCTCTCTATTCTGTTCCACTGGTCTATGTGTCTGTTTCTATGCCAGTACCATGCTGTCTTGGTGATCACAGCTTTGTAATAAAACTTGAAATTAGGTAACGTGATGCCCCCAGCTTTATTTTTGTTTTTCAACATTTCCTTAGCGATTCGGGGTCTCTTCTGATTCCATACAAATTTTTGGATTATTTGCTTCAGCTCTCTGAAGAACACCGGTGGAATTTTGATCGGAATGGCATTAAAAGTATAGATTGCTCTAGGCAGTATAAACTTTTTAACAATGTTTATTCTTCCAATCCAAGATCATGGAATGGTCTTCCTTCTTTTTGTGTCTTCTTCAATTTCTTTCATGAGTGTTCTGTAGTTCCTCAAGTACAGATCCTTTATCTCTTTTGTTAGGTTTATTCCCAGGTATCTTATGGTATACAGTGCCTTTTAACAAACTCAGCTGCTTTCTCCTCCTTGCCCATCTCCATCTTGCTCTTTCGTATGTTGAACCTATTTCCCTCTAGGGGCCAGCACTTTGGAAGCCTGACTGAATGTCTGCAATATGTTAGCTTCTCAAGAGATGTTTGAAAATGGAGAGGTGGGAAGTTGGAAGTACTATAATTTTCTCCCTTCCCTCTTGTTGATGCAAATGCCATGTTATCATCGTGGAATTTACCCTAGTAGATCCCTACCTCAGCATCTAATATATAAATAGGTCCTACATTAATATATATGTTCCTTATATTTATAATTTCTAAATCAAGTATGCAAAGTAGAACCTCTTCATTTCATCAGTGTCTCACATAAGATACAGACTGTATCATCTGGGATAGCTTAGTATCTTTCCCTGTATCTCCATGTCTTGTCTGAAGCCAAATATGCCCTATATGAAGCAAATGTAGCAAAACTCTCATTTCTTAAACCATGCTTTTCTTTTTTTTTCTTTTTAAGACTTTATTTATTTGAGAGAGTGATCAAGAGAGCATCAAACAGAAGGAGGGGCAGAATGAGAGGGAGAAGAGGCCCTCCATGAGCAGGAAGCCTGACCCATGGCTTCATCGAGGGACCTTGGGAACATGACCTGAGCCCAAGGCAGACAATTAACTGACTGAGCCAACCAGGTGCTCCTGGACCTTGGTATTCTTGCTCTGAGCTTCTTGTTCTTATGTGTATGCAGGTGTATCCTTTTATCCTTGTACCTCCATCCCAATTCAAACTGAAACTATCTGTGAATTTTATACTTGGTTTCAGTATCACTCTGTACATAAAGATACACAGCATGTCATGCTGTTTTCTGCCTAGTGCCTCAAGGACCTTCTGTTAGAAAAGAGGTTCCAATAAATACTGAAGGTTATTTGTTGTTGCAAACTTTAATTACTTTTGTGAAAACATTCACCCCATATTGCATACAGAGAGTATAAAGACTATTCACTAGGAGACAAGCTATCCCCACAGAATGAATTTTTATTTCATTTCACTACCAAAATGATGTTCCTGACCTTTCTAGATTTTTAATATATTATCACTCACGATGATATTCAGACTAATAGTGATATAAATAGGGGCTTCTATATACCGTATCAGATAAAAGATATTGACTTTGTAATAGAATAAAATTGTTTTCTACTTTCTAGTCACATTGTAAATTTTTTTTTTTTTTTTTTTTTTACACAGGGAGAGAGTAAAGAGCTTTTGGAAAATTTCCATAATAGTTAATCCCAATGCCTCCCTACCCCATCTAGCTTGGGAGTGTGATTATATGACCTATAAACACACTCAGAATTAATAAGATCATCAAACTCTGTCCCATGTAGGGAAATGAAAGCAAAACTTTCAGGGGCACCTGGGTTGCTCAGTGGGTTAAGCCTCTGCCTTCAGCTCAGGTCTTGATCCCAGGGTCTTGGGATCAAGCCCCACATTGGGCTCTCTGCTCAGCAGGTAGCCTGCCTCCCACCCCACTGCCTGCCTCTCTGCCTACTTGTGATCTCTGTCAAATAAATAAAATCTTTAAAAAAAAAAAAAAGCAAAACTTTCATGCCCCAGAAGCATTATATTATTGTAGCCCACACTACCCAAGAACACTGGGTATTGTGTGGTATGAGCCTATCACATGCTCCAGACAGAACCACAAACTGCTAGTTGCTTAAAAATGAACAGTCGGTAATTTTCTTTTTTAGTGAAAAGAAAATTTCTTTGTATGGCTTTGGAATCAAGATAATGCCGGCTTCGCAGAATAATTTTGGAAATTTTCCTTCTATTTCTATTTCTTTGGAACAGTTTGAGAAGAGTATGTATTAATTCTTCTTTAAATGTTTCATAGAATTCCCCTGGAAAGCCATCTGGCTCTGGACTTTTCCAAAGAAGAGATAAAAATGGCTAACAGATATATGAAAAGATGCTCAACATTACTCATCATCAGGGAAATACAAATCAAAACTACAATGAGATACATCACACCCATCAGAATGGTTACACTTAACAACACAGAAAACAACAGAGGTCAGCAATAATGTGGAGAAAGGGGAATTCTCTTACATTGTTGGTAGGTATGCAAACTGGTGCGGCCACTCTGGAAAACAGTATGGAGGTTCTTCAAAATGTTAAAAATAGAACTACCCTAGGACCCAGCAATCACATTATTAGGTATTTATCCAAAGGATACAAATGTAGTGATTTGAAGAGGGCACATGTACCTTTTATTGCAGCAACATCCACAACAGCCAAACTATGGAAAGACTGCAAATGTCCATCAACAGATGAATGGGTAAAGAAGATGTGGTATACACACACAGACACACACACACACACAAATATTACTCAGCCATCAAAAAGAATGAGAACTTGCCAATTTCAATGATGTAGGTAGAACTAGAGTGTATTAAGCTAAGTGAAATAAGTCAGTCAGAGAAAGACAAGATGATTTTACTCATATGTGGAATTTAAGAAACAAAACAGATGAATATTGGGGAAGGGAAATAGAAATAAATAAGATAAAAACAGAGATGGAGGCAAACCATAAGAGACTCTTTACTATATGTAACAAATTGAGGGTTGGAAAGAAGATGGGTGGGGGGATGGGGTAACTGGGTGATGGGCATTAAGGAGGGCATGTGATGTAATAAGTACTGGGTGTTACATACAACTGATCAATCACTACATTCTACACTGTAATAATATACTCTATGATGCAAATAATGTATCATTGACCACTGTACCAAAAACTAATGAGGTACTCTATGTTGGCTAATCAAATTTAAATAACAATAAAATAAAATAAATTAATTAAAAATAATAAGACACTATATGTTAACTAAATTGAATCTAAATTGAAAAACTAAAAAAAAAAAAAAAATCTGGGATTTTTCAAAACATATTTTCCTTCTAGAGTTGTCTAGCAAGCTCATACTTGCTGGATTCTTGTCATTCCCTAGAATGCAGCTCTAGGTTTTTCTGGTAAGTACTTTTCATTTCTTACTCTTAAAGAACCACTGTTCTAGAAGAATATGCTAATGGCATAGAAAGATATTTGAAAAACACTAGTAAGATGAAAAAGTAGTTCTTGTCATTTGCAACAATGTGGATGGAGCTATAGAGTATAATGCAAAAAGAAATAAGCAATCAGAGAAAGACAAATACCATAGATTTCATTCATATGTGAAATTTAAGAAACAAAACAGATGAACTTATGGGAAAGGAAAACAAAAAAAAAAAGAGAGAGGGAGTAAAACCATAAGAGACTCTTAACTGCACACAACAAACTGAGGGTTGCTGGAAGGACTGTGGGTGGCAGAAGGGCTAAATGGGCAATGGGTATTAAGGACAGTGTGGTGAGCACTGGGTGTCATATGGAAGTGATGGATCAGTAAGTTCAACTCCAGAATCTAATATTACACTATATGTTAAGTAATGAAAATATAAATAAAAATCTGAAAATAAAAAAAATATGGATAGTTAAAAAAAGAAAGAAAGAAAAAAAAGAAAGAAACAGCCAATCAGTTCCCCCCTGATGCATACTACAAGTAAATCACAAATAAAAGACATATCCAAGAATTCACTCCCATGCTTTGGGAGGTGATTTCTAAAGCTAAGCACAGTATCAGTGGACTGAAGATGACTGTTAGTCATCTTTCCAGAGAAGCCAAGAGGACCAAGAGCTCCATATTGAAGAACAAGAATGCATAGTGTTACTTATACAACAGATTATATTTCAATAGCTGGAATGGGCTTTTAAATGCAAATGATATACTTTTTTTTCTTATTATGATATAAATCATAACTGTTACTAAAATCTGTAAAGTACAGATAGGTAAAAACCAAATAGCAAAAAACATCATAAACTTGTAGAGATAATAGATAGATAATAGAGATAATGTGTTTTATTGCATCTACTCTATTTTCTCCCTCTAGATGATGTGTGTGTGTGTGTGTGTGTGTGTATTTAACATATTTGTTTTATAAATTACTTTAGTCTAATAAAATAGTTGAATATTTTATATTATATAGTCCTGTAATGACGTACTTTAAAAAAACTGCATAGTATTGCATGCTAAAAATGAATCACAGGTTACTTATACAAGTCTCTAATATATGGAGATTAATGTGTTTGCTAATTTTCATATGCTATCATGAGCATAGCAATATTCTTGTTTTGAGTCCTATATACATTGTAGATTATTTAACTATGGATTACTAATTAAAATTGTATGAATAAAATAAAGGATTCAGTTACATATTAACAAATGTTCTTCAAATGGTTGTAATCCATTAAATTCCTGCCAGGATGTACATGCCTATTCTCTAAATCACAAACAGCACTGGACATCATCATTATAAAATAGTCTCTTTGAGGGAAAATGCTGTTCTTACTTTTGTTGGTTTTTAATTCATTTGATTGCTAATGATATTGTACATTTTTCTACCTTTATACTTCTTCTCAATGTCTTCTTTTTTTATGCTATTTTTCTATTGATCCATAAAAACTTTTTATATATTAAAGATAAAAACACTTTGTAGTATACATAACACATATTGCTTATTTCTTTTTCAGTCTGTAGATCATAACCTTGAAATTTACAATTTAAAAGGAAATATAACTAAGTTTCCCCTTAGTATATACTTGATATCCTAAATTATGGAGTTATTTTGGTGTATGCTACAAGGTAGAAAGCCACTTATCCCTAAATGATAATTTGTCCCAAGATGATTAAATGTTAATTTTTTTTTAATTCATGGAAGAATACCACAGATTTAGTTAGAAATTTTATTCTCCATTTTACCATTTGATAAAAGTGTATCCTAAATTAGAAGTTATAGGATCCAGGTAAGACTTTTTAACCCTTGACTGAAATGCTTAAATATGGGTGGAGGTATTGCTTTTTCAGTTTGGTCCTATGAGACCTAGCACTGTGACTACCATTGACACACAGATTCCATATGGCCTCCATATTTTCCTAATTTCCAGCCAAAATTCAAGTCTTCCAGATCAGTCTAGACCACATTACTATATTCCTTTTCTGAGGAGCTCCTGCAGTATTTCTGCCCAATGAAACAATTTATGCTCAAAATATTAACAATCAAATCACCTAAAACTGTTCTTAGAAGCTATTTAGGTTATCTGTTTATGAAATTATCTAAGGAATAATTCAGTTATGAAACAAAGGACAATTTGCTACTGGATGACATTGGACTACTGTAGGCTAGTATATCACTGTGGTTGATGTAAATAGGGTATGTGATTTTTTTCCCTCAGAAATCGCTTGTTCAGAAGGTCTAGACAGAGAAATCAAATGAAGATATATTGAATGAATGTCAAAGGTCACACAGAGAGTTGAGTAGAGCTATGGTGAGAACCTAGATCTATCTAACTCAACTAAGGATACTTTTTCATAATCTCCTTTATTATATCATAGTCCACACAAAAATGAATGATTTTGTCATCCAGAGAAGCTGTATTTAAGTAATGATGTATTTTCCCATTTATTAATAAATCAAAATATAATAACACCAGTTAGTGTTCTAATCAGTCTAAGATAGCCAGCTCTGTCATAATGATTTGACATAACAGTTAAGAAATAATCTTAATGTCTTTTTCATTTATTCAGCCTGATTTCTGAATTAAATTTCTGTGATGCTTCAAAAATGACAAAATGTCAAATACTAGTGTTTAGGTCTTTTCAGAATCAGAGGTCTTGGAGAAGGGAACCAATAATGGAGGAATAACAAGTCAGTAAACCCAGTGGGAATTGCAGAGAAAGACTTTTTATTTAGTACTGAGATGAGTGAAGCATATATTACCTGAGGTCAACTGTTGACTTTTCATATTGTCAAGGATCCTGAGACTGGGTTAGGAACAAGAAGTAGGTTTCTAGGGAGGAACAAGATGGCCGAGGAGTAGGAGACTTAAATATCATCAGGTCTCAGGAGATCAGCTAGATAGTTACCAAAACATTCTGAACATCTGCAAACTCAACAAGAGAGAGAGAAGAGAAGAAGAGCAGCAATTCTAGGGACAGAGAATCAACCACCTTCTGGAAGTTAGGATGTGCAGAGAAGTGAATCCAAGGCAACATTTGGGAAGATAGACCACAGGGGGAGGAGTTGGATCCCAGCAAGTGGTAGAGCAGTGGAGCACAAAATCAGAACTTTTAGAAGTCTGCTCCAATGAGGGATGTTGCTCCAGAGGCTAAGTGGGAGTTGGAGCCCTTGCAGGGACAGTGTGGTCTCAGGACCGATGAGGGTCACAAAAAGACCAGGGATATCTGAATATGGCAGAGCTCCCAGGTATAGGAGTGGGGAAGCCAGCTGCAAAGACAGAGTGAGAAGTGTGCTCTCAGTTTAGGATTACCCTAACCTGTAATCCACAAAACAGGCCACTGCTCTTTGGGCAGGGACCCAACAAGCACCAGTACCAGGGAGACTCACCTTCCTCCTCCAGGAGGAGCAATGCGGGATCATACTGCAGAGACTCCAAACGGGGCCATGCACCAGAGATAGAAATGCTCGGTCACAGGCTGGGTGAGTTTGGAGTGTGGTGGGAGATCAGGAAGATGGGAGTGTCTTGATGCTTTTCTCTGAAGGCACACTGAAGAGTGGAGCCAAGAACTCTTGGCTCCTATGGGGCCAGAGATTGGGAGGCTACCATTTTCATTCCTGTCCTCCAAAGCTCTGTGGAAAGCATTTAGGGAACAAAAGCTACCTAGAGGGGACCTGAGAAGATTACATAGACTGGCCTCTGGCAAGGGCGGTGCAATTCTGTCTTGGGCAAAGACATTTGAGAATCACTGCAACAGTCTACTCCCCAAGAAGATCAGCAAGAACATCCAGCCAAGAACAAGTTCTCTGATCAAATAGAACTATGGAACTCCAGAGCTAGGGGAAAGCAACACAAAGAATTCATGGCTTTTTCCCCATGATCTTTTAGTCTTGCAAAGTTAAATTTCTTTAATTTTATTTTTTCTTATTCTATTTCTTTCAATTATTCCTTTTTCCTCTTTTAACTTTTTAAACTATTTTAACAATGCCTTTTAAAAAATCTTAAATTTTCATTGGTATAGTCATATTTTATCCCTTCAATGTATGTAACCTTATTTTGTGTATACATATAGATTTTTTTTCTTTAAAATTTTGGATACAATTTCTTCTAATAGATCAAAATATACCCTAAATCTAGTGCATGGTTTTGTTCTAGTCTCCAGCTTGATCACATTCTTTCCTTTTTTTTCCTTCTTTTTTTTTTTTAAGATTTTATTTATTTATTTGACAGAGAGAGATCACAAGTAGGCAGAGAAGCAGGCAGAGAGAGAGAGAGAGGTGGAAGCAGGCTCCCCCCTGAGCAGAGATCCCGATGTGGGACTCGATCTCAGGACCCTGGGATCATGGCCTGAGCTGAAGGCAGAGGCTTAACCCACTGAGCCACCCAGGCACCCCTCCTTCTTTTTGTTTTTCAACCAACTTCTTATCTTATCAATTCCTTCTTTAGAATTCTTTTAATCTTAATCTTTACAGTCATTTCCATCCATTCATCATGTTTACCCTTATTTATGTTTGTGTGTGTGTGTGTGTATGTGTGTGTGTGTATTTTCTTTCTTTAAAGTTTTGGGAGGTAGTTTCTTTGAACAGACCAAAATACACAAAATCAAGTGTGTGGTTCTGTTCTAATCACCAATCATTATACACACACACATACACATATGTGTATATATATATGTGTGTGTTCTTTTCTTTTCTATACATATATTCTTTTCTTTTTTTAATATACACACACACATATATACACATATATGTGTGTGTGTATATTAAAAAAAGAAAAGAATATATACGTGTGTGTGTGTGTGTGTGTTCTTTTCTTTTCTTTTCTTTTCTTCGTTTTTTCCTTCTTTCTTTTCCCCCCAGTTACGGGTCTCTTCTGATTTGGTTAGTGTATATTTTTCTGGGGTCTTTGCTACCCTTTTAGTATTTTGTTCTCTCCTTCATCTATTCTTATCTGGATAAAAAAAAAACAAGGCAGGAAAACTCACTACAAAAAAAGAAAAGAACAAGAGGCAGTACCAATGGCTAGAGATATAATCAATATGGACATCAGTTATATGTCAGAACTAGAGTTCAGAGTGATGATTATCAAGGTGCGAGCTGGGCTCAAAAAAAGCATAGAAGATATTAGAGAATCTCTTGCTGGAGAAATAAAATCCTTTTCTGGAGAAATAAAACAACTAAAATTTAACCATGTGGAAATTTTTTTTAAAAAGCTATTAATGAGGTGCAATAAGAAACAGAGGCTCTTACTGCTAGGATAAATGAGGCAGAAGAGAATTAGTGATGTAGAAGACAAAATGATGAAGAATAAAGAAGCTGAGCGAAAGAGAGACAAACAACTACTGGACCATGAGGGGAGAATTCAAGATATAAGAGAATTGGAGAGATAAGATAAGACAAAACAATATTAGAATAATTGAGATCCCAAAAGAAGAAGAAAGTGGAGGGGGCAGAAGGTATATTGGGAACAAATTGTAGCAAAGAATTCCCCTAATTTGGTGAAGGGAACAAGGATCAAAATCCAGCAGGTATAGAGAAAACCCTCAAAATTAATAAAAATAGGACCACAGCCTGCCATCTAATAGTAAAACTTAGGAGTTTCAGTGACAAAGGGAAAACCCTGAAAGCACCTCGGGACAAAAGGACTGTAACATACAATGGTAGAAATACTAGACTGGCAGCAAACCTGTCCACAGAGACCTGGCAGACCAGAAAGAACACTCATAATCTATTCAGAGCACTAAATGAGAAAATTATGCAGCTAAGAATACTATATCCAGGTAGGCTATCATTGAAAATAGAAGGAAAACCAAAAATTAAAAGATTTTTCAAATACCAAACCAGACCTACAGAAGATATTGAAAGGGATCCTCTAAGCAAAGAGAAAGCCTAAAAGATCAGAAAGGAACAAAGACAATATACATTAGCAGTCACTTACAGACACTACAATGGCAGTAAATTCATATCTTTCGATACTTACCCTGAATGTAAATGGGCTAAATGACCCAATCAAAAGACACAGGGTATCAGAATGGGGGGAAAAAAAAGACATATCAATATGCTATCTACAACTCATTTTACACCCAAAGACACCTCCAGATTTAAAGTGATGGGGTAGAAAACAATTTACCATGCTAATGAACATCAAAAGAAAGCTGAGGTAGCAATCCTTATATCTAGATAAATCCTTATATCTAGATAAAATCTAGATAAAGTAGATTTTAAGCCAAAGACTATAATAAGAGATGAGGAAGGACATTAGATCATACTTATAGGGTCTGTCCAACAAGAAGATCTAACAATATTAAATATCTATGCCCCTAAGATTGGAGTGTACAATTATATAAACCAATTAATAACAAAATCAAAGAAACACATTGACAATAATACAATAATAGTAGGGGACTTTAACACCCTCCTCACTGAAATGGATAGATCATCCAAGTAAAGATCAACAGGGAAATAAAAGCTTTAAATGACACACTGGAACATATGGACATCACATATGTATTCAGAACATTCCATCCCAAAGCAACAGAATACACATTCCTCTCTAGTGCACAGGGAACATTCTCCAGAATAGATCACATCCTGAGTCACAAATCAGGTCTCAACTGAGACCTGGGATCATTCCCTACATATTTTCAGACCACAATGCTTTGAAACTAGAACTCAATCACAAGAGGAAAGTTGGTAAGATCTCAAATACATGGAGACTAAAGAGCATCCTACTAAAGAATGAATGGGTCAATGGGTCAACAAGGTAATTAAAGGAGAACTGAAAAATTCATGGAAACAAATGAAAATGAAAACACAACTGTTCAAAATCTTTGGGACACAGCAAAGGCGATCCTGAGAGGAAAGCATGTAGTGATACAAGTCTTTCTCAAGAAACAAGAAAGGTCTCAAGTACCCAACCTGCTTCAGCAGTCAGACAACAAAAAGAAATAAAAGACATCTGAATCAGCAAAGAAGAAGTCAAACTCTCACTCTTTGCAGATAATATGATACTTCATGTGGAAAACCCCAAAGACTCCACTGCAAAACTGCTAGAACTCATACAGGAATTCAGTAAAGTGTCAGGATATAAAACCAATGCCCAGAAATCAGTTGCATTTCTATACACCAACAGCAAGACAGAAGAAAGAGAAATTAAGGTGTCAATCCCATTTACAATTGTGCCCAAAACCACAAGATACCTGGGAATTAATCTAACCAAAGAGGCAAAGAATCTATACTCAGAAAACTGTAAATTACTCATGGAAAAAATTGAGGAAGACACAAAGAAATGGAAAAACATTCCATGTTCCTGGATTGGAAGAACAAATATTGTGAAAATGTCTATGCTACCTAAAGCAATCTACACATTTAATGTAATCCCTATCAAAATACCATCATTTTTTTTCAAAGAAATGGAACAAATAATCCTAAAATTTATATGGAACCAGAAAGGACCCCCAAATAGCCAGAATGATGTTGAAAGAGAAAACCAAAGTTGGCAGTATCACAATTCCAGACTTCAAACTCTATTACAAAGCTATAATAAACAGAAACAGACATATGTATCAATGGAACAGAATAGAGAGCCCAGAAATGGACCCTCAGCTCTATAGTCAACTAATCTTTGACAAAGCAGGAAAGAATGTCCAATGGGAAAAAGACATTCCCTTTAACAAAAGGTGTTGTGAAAATTGGACAGCCACATCAAAGAATAAAAATGTACCATTTCCTTACACCACACAGAAAAATAGACTCAAAATGGATGAAAGACCTAAACGTGTTTTGAGACAGGAATACATCAAAATCCTTGAGGAGAACACAAGCAGCAACTTCTTCAACCTCAGCCACAGCAAGTTATTCCTAGAAATACCACCAAAAGCGAGGGAAGAAAGGGCAAAAATGAACTTTTGGGACTTCATCAAGATCAAATGTTTTTACACAGCAAAGGAAACAGTCAACAAAACCAAAAGGCAACTGACAGAATGGAAGACAATATTCGCAAATGACATATCAGATAACACATCAAATGACATCAAATGACATATCAGATAAATGGTTCGTATCCAAAATATATAAAGAACTTATCAAAATCAACACCCAAAGAACAAATAATTCAATCAAGTAATGGGCAGAAGACATGGACAGACATTTCTACAAAGAAGACTTCTAAATGGCCAAAAGATACAGGAAAAAGTGCTTAACATCACTCACCTTCAGGGAAATACAAATCAAAGCCACAGTGATATACCACCTCACACCAGTCAGAATGGCTAAAATTAACAAGTCAGGAAATGACAGATGTTGGTGAGGATGTGATGAAATGGGAACCCTCCTACACTGCTGGTGGGAATACAAGCTGGTGCAGCCACTCTGGAAAACAGCATGGAGATTCCTGAAAAAGTTGAAAATAGAGCTACCCTACAACCCAGCAATCACATACTGGGTATTTACACTAAAGACACAAATGTAATGATCTGAAGGCGCGCTTGCACCCGAATGTTTATAGCAGCAATGTCCACAATAGTTAAACTATGGAAAGAATCTAGATGTCCGTCAACAGATGAATGGATAAAGAAGAGGTGGTGTATATACACTGGATTACTATGCAGCCATCAAAAGAAATGAAATGTTGCCTTTTGCAATGATGTGGATGGAACTAGAGGGTATTATGCTGAGCAAAATAAGTCAATCAGAGAAAGACAATTTTCATATGATCTCCCTGATATGAGGATTTTGAGAATCATGGCCGGGGGTCGTGGGGGGTAGGGAGGGAAAAAATGATGGGATCAGGAGGGAGACAAACCATAAGAGACTCTTAATATCATGAAACAAACTGAGAGTTGCTGAGGAATGGGGGATAGGGATAGGGTGGCTGGGTTATGGATATCGGGGAGGGTGTGTGATATGGTGAGTGCTGGGAAATGTATAAGCCTGATGATTCACAGACCTGTACCCCTGGGGAAAATAATACATTATATGGTAATATTAAAAAAAAACAAAAGAAAAAAAAAGTAGTCTTCTAGATTCAGGGTCAAGGATCATCTTCTAATCCACATCCAAATAGTTACATTCCTTACCCTTTCCGCCTATGCTATTCTCTTCAGTCTGTGCAGGAAATTAAGGCTTTACTCCACCCTCTGTAAAGCCTTTTCTTTCTTTCTTTTTTTTTTTTTGAAAATGAGATTCCACAACTGAATTATTCTTTCTCTCTTAATATCTAAAGCATCTGTAATTTGGAAATCTGGGGTTTCACCTGGCTGTTTATGAATCACACTTATATTTATTGTTCTAATCTCATGAATCAAACCTGTACCTTCTAATTAGCAGGGAGCCCTATATTTTCAAAAGGTCCCCCTATTCAGCTATTTGAGATCCCCAAACAATAAAAATCTTCATATCTTAAATGTTTCTTAAACCCTATTAGTTTATGCATCTTGGGTAAGATAATTTTCATTTTGGTATAGACACTGCACATATTATCCAAACTTGGATACTTTAAAGGGCGAAAGGGGACTCTTATCAGGTAAGATGGCAGTAACACACATGAAAACTGAGACCGTCCTGAGTAAGCTGGTGAAATGAATCATTGTGAACTCGGCTGTTTTATGTACCTCTAGGGATCCCCTAGGAGCAAATAGTGTGACACTTTTCTCATTTGTCTCTTAGTTGGAGGGCAGTGTCATATCTACTTCCTATTCTACATCTACTCTTAACTCACAGCAAATATTTAATGTCTCTCTTTTTTTCTTCTTTTTTTCTGAATCTATAGACTTTCATTCCTAGGGTATGGAGTTATTCTTGAATGTATAATGTGGCAGAGGAATTTCCAGACAGAAAAGTGTCCAGTATCACCTTTTATTTCTGACTTCCAGATCCTAGTAGGTAGGCCATGCAATTCAGCATGAATTTCTACCTTTAATTAGGTGACCTTTAGTGATCCTGTAGCTATGTGCCTCTTCATTCTCATCAACTCCAGTCTGTTAAAATTGACAGTACATATCTGAACTACATTTCTAGATGTTTCAAATATTTTCCTTTAGCCACCTAGAACCCATTCAAGTGTCCCTTAAAATTTGAGGAGTTAACTATCTAGAATTCTTTGATTATTAGAAGGGTGGTCAGCCAAAGACTAAACTCATATGTCAACTTAAAAATTTTTACTCCAGCTCAGTCAAGATAGCCAGCTCCATCATTACTTACACAACACAACCTAGCTCATAAGGATTCCTTCACCAATCCATGCTGTGTTTCAAAAAAGGATTTGAGATTGGCAATCTCAAAGAGGATTTTTAAAAGTCCTATCCTATCTGAATATTTTATCAGAATTATTTTCTTTTTTTCCTATTTCTTGTTTATCACATCACTTTGGTGCTATTCCTGATGCTGACAATGACAAATAGAGGGTAACTTTAAAACACAATTGTGAAAGTTTACATGGGCTTCTTCATTTGAGGTGCACAACTATAGGAAATATAGAAGTATTATTTATCATTCCATTTAATTGCTGAGCAAACTGAGGGTCACAGAAATTTTAAGAATTTTTCCAGGGTAAGGAGAAAATAAAAATAAATAAATAAAAATTTTCCCAGGGTCTAACAACTAAAAAGTGACTGAACCAGAATACAAAGTCTATGTCTTCTGGAGCTATATTTTGTGCTCTACAAACACTGAAAATACTTCCTCACTGTGACCACTTTTTTTTTTTTTTTCTGTGGCTTCACCAACATGAATGACAGGAAGAAGACATGGGTAGAACACCAAGGTGAACATCAGTTACCATCCAGCAGTCCCTTTTCATAAAATGTCCCTTTATTTTCCTGCTTGATGGATCTCTGTTTGCAATGGAATCAACTTTCTCTTTTTGGCAATGTATCCCTCTGGTCTGAACACTTCAGCTTTGACCTTAAGTTTATGTCCCTCTATATTCTCTTAGATAAATGCCATCCCCTGGGAGACATAAGGGGTTGCCTGGTACCTTTTTAATCATTTGTATTGCCTTTTGAATATCTTGCATTATCCCGCTGATGCTGGAAACATCAGGATATCATTTTATACAGATCAACAACTCCGTGTACATGAGTTCAGATATTTTGCAAATATGACAGAATAGCACTCCACTCATTTCTCTCATAGATGTCAGTTGCATTTAAAACTGATTCTTTAGAAATAAACACCTCCAATGCTGCATCAGAAAAGGCCAGGCAGGATTGTATATGCATCTACAATGTCTGTGATCAGTATTAGAATATGTATTATATTGTGGTGCAGAATAATGTTTCAGGTTTAGGTTGAACTTCTTACTCCATCACTAATTCATCACAAGATGGGCAAATTACTAAACTGCTCTAAGTCTCATTTTTCTTTTAGGGGTTATTGTGATTACATGTCATGCATGTGAAAATACCTGAGATAGCCTAAAAGCTCAATAAATAGTAGTTCTCACTAAAATGAATAGGAGTGACCTATACTAAAACAGCAATTAATATATTTTTGTTTGATTTTTGTTTTGTTTAAAGAAGATAGACAATAATGGCTTAAAAGCTATCATGTATAATAAGGTGAGATGATATCCCAAATACTGGCCTCAAGACACATGGAGCACTAAAAAGTAAACTAACTCAGGGGCAAGTGGCCTGCAAAGAGGCTGTGCTGACTAAAACTGCTTCACCATGAGACTCAAGCAGAAAAAGAGAACTCATTCCCAAAACTTGTATCATTTCCATTCAAGTGATTAAGAGTTGTTTTCATTAGATAATTGATTCTTCACATGCTTGCTCATGCATTCCTTCTTGCTCCAGACACTTCTTATCTTTAAATCATATCATCTTAACTGAATTCTCTATAGTACACTGAAAGAATCTGCTAACTCAGTTATCCATCTCTGATGGAGGGCATTTTATTTAGTGAAGTTGAAACTGTAAATGTGTAAGTTCACTAAGGGTACAAGGGGTGGAATTTTCATGGGAAGAACATAGGAAAACACTATTTTTTCAAGCACAAAGGTCACACAGTGCAGAAAAGAGAAGGCAAGTGAAAAGTGGAAGATCAGCCATGACTGATACATGACCTTGACAACTGATTGAATCCCTCTGGGTTTAATTCTCCCATCTGTTAAGAAGATGGTGTATTTGGGGGGCACCTGGGTGGCTCACCTGGTTAAAGCCTCTGCCTTTGGCTCAGGTCATGATCCCAGGGTCCTGGGATCGAGCCCTGCATCTGGCTCTCTGCTCAGCGGGAAGCCTGCTTCCTCCTCTCTCTCTGCCTGCCTCTCTGCCTACTTGTGATATTTGTCTATCAAATAAATAAATAAAATCTTAAAAAAAAGAAGGTGGTGTATTTGGTGAGCTGTGATGTTCCTTGTTGAATTCTAATAACTAAATGTTGACAGGAATTTTCTAGAAAATTTTGGTTTCCTTTTCATTTGAAACTCAGATGCAGTCAATTGAGTTAGGCACAAAACTCAATTACAGCCTCCCATCTTCACTCATTTATAGAAGATTAATTATTATTTTTATAGTTATTTGCTTTGTCTCTTTACCTATCATCACTGATATTCTCATCCTTCTCTTCCCCACAGTAGGTCTTGCTCTAACAAAGTCAATGTATGTTTTTGGATGATTTTTTTATGATTTATTTATTCATTTGGGAGAGAGAGAGAGAGTGAGATAGCTTGTGTGCACACATGTACTCAAGCAGGGAGAGGGGCAGAGGGAATGGGAAAGGGAGAGAGAATCTCCAGCAGACTCACCAAGGAGCAGAACCAGATGAAGGGTTTGATCTCAAGAACCAGAGATCATGACCTGAGTAGAAATCAAGAGTCCAAAGCTTAACTGACTGAGCCATCCACGAACCCCTAGATGAATTTTTTTAGATGCAGTCTTTTCATCACATAAAGGATATTTTACTATACACCTCATTTTATTACTTATATTTGTCCTAACACTGTGTTAAACTATTTGTGTCTCCAGCACATTGTTCCTCAATGCCACCAAAGTATTATACAGTAAGCTTCCATACTTATTTATTCCCCAAGAG